>NC_137804.1:21417049-21572049 GCF_963383645.1 Muscardinus avellanarius | reverse complement strand
TCCATCCATCTCCTGTTTCTCCCTCCTCCTTGACCCTTCATGCCTCTGTATCTATATAAAACTAATAAAATCGTGAGCAGGAAATGTAAAATCACCGTGAAACCAAACCAAACCTGCAGCAAGACCTCGGAGGCCCCGTGCAATCAGAGCTGTGTGAAACGATTTTCTGGGAGCGATAAACCTAATAGCTTGCTCGGTTTCAGGCACAGCTGCAGGGCTCCTGGGACAGATCTGCCCCTTGTTGGAAAACAGAGGGCTTGTAAAATTATTTTCACACAAAAAAGTTTTTTTCTTTAATATTTTCCCAGCTACCTCAAGCCCACACTCCTTCGCCTCTGCCCTACTTAGCTAAAAAAACCTGGAATCTGCCAGCAGTGATGGAATAGAATAATGATGTTGGCCCAGTATTAATTAATTAATTTATTAACTTATTGGGGGTGAATAGCAAATTATTCTTACAATATCATCTGTTCTTTTATCGTAAATCCTTTGAAATGATTCTTTTTTCTTAATTAGGGATTTTTTTTCTTTTTTAATTTTATTCCTAGTGTGTGTGTTTGGTGTGTATATGTTGGAGGAGCATACTAAGTTTGTGGCCTTAATGATGTGGGAATGTTCTATTGCTTCCCGAAATATGGCTTATGCATTTACCTTTAAGGTAGCGTTAAGTGTGGCTTTGAACCGCATATCCTTCTCTCACCTGCTGCAAACATGGCCCCACCTGAACACACAAAGGCATTTCTCTTTCAGACCAAGTACTGGGATTACAAAAGTGTACCTCTAAGTCTAGCTGAGTCCATGTACGTACGTATGTATGTATGTATGTATGTATGCGTGTATGTATGTATGTATGTATGTATGTATGTATTATTGGTACATTGTAGTCTCACAACTTGTTTGGTCTTTATTTTTAAGTGCCCTCAATGGTACCTTCCAAACCACAGCATTATTGTGAAGGATAAAGAAATAATGCCAGCTAATGCCCAGGCCCCAGCTCTCAGAGTGTGCAGTTAATGTTATTTTTTGTTCATTTGTCCACATAGGTCTATAACCGTAGTTTCTTCTGCACCTTGGCTCACTACGTCCTTGAGACTTAGACATTGTGTTAGTTCCATAGAAAGCTCAGTTGCTTAATCCGTAAAGTTATGTTACCTAAATCCATAACCTTCAGAGTTCACATTAACTAGTACAGATATGAGATTGTGTATGAATCTGTGTGAATCTGGTCTAAAATGAGACTAAAGCTTGTCACAAGTGTTTTATCTTCAAAAGATGGAGAAGGAACCCTCACAGAGTGGTGGAGTGAGACAGTGGGGATAGAGGCTCTAACTCTGTGCTTAACGTTCTCAACAATTTGCTTATTGCTGCCCCCTCCTCCATCCTGTTCCTGATCCTCACAACCTCATCCTAGCCCGTCCTTTAAAATTCCCATCTCAGGAGGCTTTAGTGCACTAAAAGTTCAGTACAGTAGGTTTAGGTCTTCAGAATGGTGTTCTGCCCTGTAATTTGCAACTTAAGTCCTGTATTCCTATAGCAGTGGTTCTCAAAGTGTGGGCCCTAGTTCCAGCAGCATCAGCACCTTTTCAGAGATCTCATAAACGCTGATTCCTGGGCCCATCCCAGACCTACTGAGCTGGAAACCCCTATCTGCTTTATAAAGCCCTCTGGGATATTCTAATTCATGCTCAAATTTGATAATCATTTGTCAGAAAACAGTGGGGAACAGTTAGCAAGTTATAGTCAGAAGCTAAAAGAAGCTCACCACATGTTTTGATAAAGTTTTATTGAAACATAGTCAGAGATACCCATTTTCATATTGCCCATGGCTAATTTTATGATATAAGAAAAAGGTTGATTTATGGCATCTGAGGACTTTGTGGCCCACGAAGTTGAAAATATTTATTACCTTTAGCCCTTTCCATAAATTTATTTCTGACTCTTAGCTTAGAGAATTATAGGAACATAAATTTCCAGGTCAACAACTTTCAAGAGCTCCTGCCACCTATATACTTTTTGGCCTTAGAAGATTTCTTTCTGATCATTGTGTTTTTTTCTCCTTCAAATAGAGTAAGAATAACTCAATCCACCTTTTATGTTGTGATTATGAGCTAGTATATATAAAGACCTGAGTAGAATTCCTAGTGTGTAATCTTGACTCAATCGGTGGAAGTTACCATTATTGAAACAAGACTAGATAAAGTGTTATACTCAAGTCTGAATAACAGTAGGAAAAATACCTGATTTGTCAACCAAACTCATGTGTTTGGTGGAGGCCCAAGACAATGTTTAGTCTTACAGTCCTTCAACCGAAAATATGAGTTTTTGAAATGATATAACATGCTCAGAGTTACACCCCAGTCTTTACAATGTATCCATATACTTCATGTCTTTGGTCTTGAGCACAGCCATTTAATAAACAACCATTTTCATTTATCTCTCAATATTTCTGAATCTTAAAAGTTTTCATTGATGTTTTTATTTTTTGACTATGAATATGGAGGAAAATACTTTTGGAAGAAAGATGTTAATTAAAGTATATTGACACTTGGTGATTTTTCCTTCCTGTCCCATGGACATTGGAGTCTAGACTTGATGTGAATAATAAAAACAACAGTGAATAAAATATTCACATCACAGTGTTTATATGCACTCTATTATTTGTTGTGATATATGTATGAATGGCATATATGCATTTTATATGAACTAAAGATGACGTTACCTATATAATCAACGTTTAAGTCTTCTGTTAATTATTATTTGTGATTCTGCATGTTGTTTGGGCTCATCTGGGCAGTTTTCATTCCCCATGGGGCCACTGAGGCTGTTCCTTTGGCTGCATTCAGATGGGGGCTTGGTGGGAAGCTGTGACCTCCAAGACGTTTTCTCCTCTTCCATGGGCCTCCTTCCATGTGGACCCTCAGCACTCAGTAGTCAGACTGAACATCTTTTAGCATAATTGGCTTCCAAGATGGGACATTCCAAGAGAGCACACAATGAGAGCAGTTTTCAAGCATCTGTTCGCATCGGGCTCGTCAGGTCCCATTGGCCAAAGCAAGTCATGTGTCCAAGTCTATAGTCAATTTGTAAGCGACTTGAATATGCAAATGCATAAATTCTGGGAGGTTTGCTTACTGGAGACCACCAATGTACCAGTCAATTATAACTTCTGAATAATGAGAATTTAGTCAATGAGTAGTAGGCTCATTGACTCTACTGCTTCCAGCTGGGTGGATATTGGAGAAGAGCCATGCACACTTAACTTCCTGTAATGTGTGTGGAATTAATTATAGAAGACAATTTTATTTCTGAATGTTTAAGGACCTAGGTATTGCATAACTAAGCACAGAAAGGAGACCTAATATTTTCTATTATTATATATTCTCTCTTAGAGAGTTTGAGCACAGAGTGCAAGGCAGATGTTTTAGATTAGCTTATACAAGGCAGTTAGAGTTTGGAATATGATAGTATAATACACATATTATGCCAGATTTTTCTGAGATGAGTCAAAGCCAGACTCTAGTAATGAGAAATCAAGGTAGCACTTGGCTGGTGTTATTGATACAGTTCAACAACAATAACAACAACAACAACAACAACAACAACAACAACAACATAAAAGTAGTCCCTATCCAAACCAGTTGACAATAAACAGAATTATAACTATAATTGCATGTTACCATAACCACTGATATTTAATCCATAGGCAAAACCTCTGATTGCAAAACACTTGTGTTAAATATTTTAGGAGACTTTTTCCTCAAAACGATCCCGAGTTCTATTAAGTTTGTATGTTATTGATGTAATAAAAATAAAAAAATAGGAAAGTAAATAGGGAGTGGCCATCATTTCTTAGAAAGGATGCATTTATTTGAATGAGTTATATAGCGGTATAAAGTTTTTGGAAGTCTGTACAAAACTTAAGTAGCTGCCTTGTTTGGGGTTCTTGAGGAAGTCTTCTCAGATATCCATGAGTAAGAAATCCCCTATGTTACAGCTAGATATAGAATGTCCCCCAAGAGCTCAATGTTACCGACGGGCTCAGTCCTGTGGGGGCAAGTCCACTCGCGACCGGGAGCCTCAGAAAGATGGGGCAAAAGGCAGGTGGAGTTCTGCAGAAAACTATCTGCAGCGATTCCTTCCCCTCTATGAATTCCCTAAGTTTTTTAGGTACGACGCTTGGGAAAGAATCTGAGGTGGACAAAGGCTTCTTGAGCCAATGACAATTTATTACAGGAACCCAGAGAAATTTATACCCTTAACCAGTGAGATTAATAATAGGAGAGAAGAAAAAAAAAAAAAGAAAGGGAAGGGGGGCAATCACAGCACAACAATAGTGGATTACATATAAACAAAGTAAATGACTAGTCCAGCATTTAGGAGATAAGCTCCGATCTTTCTTCCGATATTGCAGCAGGGCAGGTCCAAAGGTAAATTCCAAAGGCAATACAGGCACGCCCAAGGCCCAGGGCTTGGAGAATATGCCTTCTCATGGAATCTTCTTTTGCTTTCTTTTTTGAAGTTTCCATCTATATCCATATGACAAGCATGGGGAGCTGTGGCGGTCCAGGGAGATGCGATGGGAGTCTCTAAGATCTCATCCGCCTTGCCTTCTGAAGTCTGAAAGCTTACAAAAACTCACAACACAGCTTGGCAAATAAGACCCCACAAACAACACCATGAAGTTCTTGGATTTAGTTGTCAGATGTATTTCCTTAACTGCCCCTATCACAAACCCTCTGCAACCTGCTTCTAACTTTCTAATTCCTTTCTTTCCCAGTCGGGACGTTCTTATGATAAGCTCTTCTTCATGAAAAAGTGCTTTCTTACTCTTATGGTATTTCCTTTCCTTCATACATATATATTTAGAATATCTGTCCTTTATTTTGTCATTTTCATTTCTAGCCATGCAACATTCTCCCTGTCTCGGGGAACGCTCACACTGGGCGTAAAGGTCAACAATCTTTCTCCTTGGCTCTATTGTATTTTGGCAACTAAGTTGTTCATCAACTAAATTGCTTGGAAGTCACACACAAAATTTTATCTTCTCTGTCTCTAGGCAGGATCTCAAGGGTAAACAAAGTTTCCTTAAACTGAGCTATCGGTTACCGGAGTTAATAGCTTAACCTAGTGATAGGAGTGAGGATCGGAGACCCTTTGTGATTGCTGCAGCTGGAATGCTTATCACAGCATCTGAGTTCTGGCCAGTTTTTTCCTTACTATTGAGCAAAGCCAAGGACGTTTAGACACATTATTAGAGAGTTTATTTCCACGGACTCAATTTCTATTTGTAGTCCTAATTTCACATCACTGGAGCAATTCGTGTAGAAAGTTAAAGGAAATATTAATAGTCATGAAGGGTAAAAGTGGGGGATATTTTGGCCAGAGACGATACCTCTTTCTCGGGGCTTTTTGCCGATTAACTATGTGGAGTGGAGGGTCTCAACACATAGATGCCGAGGCAGCAGGATGTCTTGGCAGCTCAAGGTTGATAGAGTTACGTCATGAGGGTTGTAATCTCATCTGTAGATAAAGCCACAGTAATAGATTTATCTGGGTGGTAACCTAGGCTATTGGGATGGGGTTGAAGAAGGTGGGTCCCTGGTGGTATGAACTTAGGAATTGTGCTTGCATCTTTGAATCTCCTTGCTTGCTGGGCTTCCCTGCTTCCGGCCTCTGTTGTGGGAGCAGAGCTGCTCTCTCCCTCTCCCTGCTTGCGGTTGCCATGTTCTGAGCTCCAGATCTCAACCTCACAAGGACTAAACCCAGAATCTCGAAGAAACTTTGAGCAAATAAACAATCCTTTCTCTAAGGAATTTTAGATTATAGCAGTGATGGTGTTGATCTAGGCTCCCTAGTTTCTCCGTGAGAACCATCCTCTTTGAATTAATATAGAACTTCATGAATGAGTACATATTAGACCAAGTGCTGAAGACACCCCGTGACTAGTAGAGCAATGGCCAGGCTTCAGAATCTTCTTCACATTTTCACAAACTTAACCTAGATTTCATAGATTGCAAATCGATTCTTAGAGTTCATAATATTAAATACTCTGCCCATAGTTTAACAATAAATGCAAGTGGATGTTTAATAGATGATTAATGAGGAGGAGGATGGCAACATGACTCTATTTGTGAAGAGAGAGAATATCTAGATCATGTGATAGATTTAATTCATTTGCTCATTCAAGGAGCATTTTTGGAACTTGGCATGGTAGCGTACACCTGTAGTCCCGGTACTTGGGAGGCTGAGGCAGGAGGATGGCAGGTTTGAGGTCAGCCTGGACAATTTACTGAGACCTTTAGCAACTTGCTGAGACTCTGTTTCAAAAGTAGTAGTAGTAGTAGTATTACTATTCCTACTACTAATAGAGATAATATTTAGAGGTTTGGGAGTAGCTCAGAGGTAGACTTCCTTTGGGTTCAACCCCTACTACTATCACACACACATTAAAAAAAAAAAAAAGGGAAGTATTTTAGGTACCTATTGTATGGCCATCCTGTGCTCTTTGAAGAATTCCCCTTCTCGCAGACTAAGAGGGGAGAGGTTTCTAAAGTGGTGAGAAGGGTAAAGGTGAGAGAAGAAGAAAATATCTGTGAATCCCCTTAAGTGTTTTAAACTTCTGAAACATCATTATTTCCATAGCTTTCATTAGTTTCTCAAGGGAACCCAATAACTCCCCAAATGTAAAACACAGTGCAGCATTAGGGGTGAAAGTAATCATGACTTCTGACCTCGAGGCTCATTTTCTAGTCTAACCTCCTCAGTTTTCAAGTGAGAAAACCCAGGTCCAGAAAACCAACGTAAGTGCTTTGTTCAAAAATCACTTCTAGTTACTGGTGGAGTTCCATTTAAATCTCAATGCATCTTACTACCTTTCGGGTGGCTCCACTTAAAATGATAACCATGTTTATCCAAATGTCTTGCTGATATAAGCATCCCCAAACACAGAATGGAATTGCAGTAACAGTCACAAAAGGTTACCTCATCATTCCCAGACAAAGAGCAGAAGAAAGAAATTCTTGCATGAGTAAGAACTATGGAAACCGGGGGAAGAATGGCTTCAATGAACCACAGTTCAGAAATCCTGAACATGTGAAGTAGGATAAGAAATCCTACCCCCTGACCTCCATGGAATGGCAGCTAAGAGTGAGATTGCGTTTTCTCATCTCCAAGTTCCTCTTTCCCGATATAGCATATCGAGGTTTGTCGGCTAGGAAATGACTCATAATATTAATATACTTAGTAGTTAAGACAGACAATTTAGGACGATTCTGGGTAGAACAGACAAAAAACAGGGAAGGAAACTGCAACTTTCATAATTTTTTAGAACCACAAGAGTTAAGAAAGACAAGATAGGATTTAACCAAATACAGTGAGGGGCCCAGTTGTTCAGGAATCCACTTCCATTTCCATAGTCATCGGGTCTCTCCTCCTATGAATGACAACATGCATGGGGAAAAGACACATGAAAATCTGACAAGCCACAGTTACAGATGAAGCAGCACCCATGAGTTACACTTCAACATGAGTTACAAGGGGGCATCGTGGTGCACACCTCCCAGTACCTGGGAGGATTGCAGGTTTGAAGTCAGCCTCAGCATCTTAGCGAGGTCCCTCAGCCACTTAGTGAGATTCTGTTTCAAAATAAAACCTAAAATAGCGCTGGGGGTATAGTTTGGAGGTAGAATGCCTCTGGGTTCAATCTCCAGTAAACAAAATAAAACAAAACAAACGATATGAGTTAGGTTTTGGGAGCATTCCTTGTGGTTGAAAATGGGAAGCTTTTCTTAAGTCATCAATGAAAGATGCCATTTTAGTTCTGAATATACTGGAAATTATTTTTGGATGCTACATATCTTTTTAATTGGCTGTTGACATGACCACGGTTACTATAAGAAACTAAGCGTGGTATGCACGTGGCCTCTTCTTGCCAGTTGATCAACGCAAGGTGGGAAGATGAGGAATTTGTACAAATTATTTTCCTTATGTGATGACATTTTTGGACAGATTTTATTCACTTGTGTGGATTGCTGAAAAATTTTTTTGGTTCCTTGTAGCCATGAGGATGGAAAACTGTTCCAATATCATTACTTATCTATGAGACCAAAAAGAACCAAATATTTAGGACACCCATTTCTTTTTATTTTTTATACTTCAATTGTTGCATTAAAGTCTTACAGTCTCATAATGTTCACAGCGATGGTGACATACATGCACTCTAGGACATCTGTTTCAAGATACTTTATTTCTCTTATCAGAGGCCCAATGCCACCCAGCATGGACTCTTTTTCAGTTTAAGGGCCATAAAAGGAGCGAGGCAGTTGCCATTCATTCAAGGCTGGAGACCAGAGTGAGTGCAATCACTTTCTTCTGTTGCCTATGTTTTCATCATATAGACAGATTTTTTTAAAAAAAAGCATCTTCATTGATGTCTTAAGAACCCTGGATACAACAGTGCTCCACAGGTACCAGATATTAAAGCTGATGGTCCTGCCTGGTTGTGTCTTTCTCTTCACTAAGATTTGTAGACTCTTAGGCTTGGTACACCTCTATCATGGAAATAAAAGGTTAGGATGTAATGGCTTATTCTAGACCCCATTACTCAGGGACAGTTGTCCCAGGAAGGTTCCTAGAGGGCTGTTTAATTAGCCCAAAGCAGAGAAGTGGCAGAAATATTTGGTCCAATTTGATAATTTTTTTTATTAGAATATCTTATTTGTCTAACAAACTGGTTATTCTAGGAAGGAAAATCTGGCTACCCAATGGCAAGGTCATTCTTGGGTACAAGTCAAGACTGTTCATCTTCCACAGAGGTGAAAAGGATACATCTACCCTTGTTTACACCTCTATGATGAATCTATTACCTACCCCCCAAAAGTTATTAGAATGAAGTTCAAGGCGCCCTCCTTTCTTACTCTATTTTTCTAGCCTTCTTTCAACCTCTATAGTCACTTTTCTCCAGCCATAAATAATGTCTCTGAGGCCGGGCGTGGTGGCGCACGCTTGTAATCCCCGCGCTTGGGAGGCAGAGACAGGAGGATCGCGCAGGTTCGAAGCCAGCCGCGCTGGCGTAAGAGACCCTGTTTCAAAAATATAAAATAGGTCTGGGAGCGTAGCCCGGAGGTAGAAGGGCTTCCAGGAACCCCAGTACCACCAAAAAATAAATAAATAAATAAATAAATAAATAATGTCTCTGAAATCATTACCATATTTTTTTCTTTGATGGAACCCAGGGGCATTCTATCTCCAAGATACACCTCCAGCCCTATTTTATTTTTTATTTTGAAGCAGGGGCTCACTAAGTTGCTGAGACTGGCATGAACCTGCAATCTGATCCTCCTGTCTCAGCCTCCTAAGTGCTGGGATTACAAGTGTGCATCACCATGCCTGGCTAACTACTTCTTGCTGCATCGGGCACTTTTCTCTCCCCCTGAGATATCTGATGATCCATTACAACCACGCAAGTGTCTCCTTTCTGTAGAAACTTGGTTTTTCCAAGTTAGAATTATTTGCCCTTATACGTGTTTCCTTCCTTCCTTTGTACTTTTCTTGGTGTGAGCTTCTCCTGCTCCCAGTGTTCGAGCTTTCCAGACTAGAGTTCCTTGGCGGCTACATCCTCAGCCATCATCACGGCACCTGGGACAGAGTGAGCGCTCTGTAAGAATACTGAGGGAGTAACTGGGCTGCTCTGCTCAGATGGTCAGACCTCACACAGTACTGTCTTTGAGGACATTTCAAATGTTTGCCCTTTGATGGAGCAGGAGAAAGGCTCGCGGTTTCTTTTTTCTCTGTAGGGATGCATAGACAGTCTTCTTTACTATCACAATGAACTTTGGTGTTACTATTATTCTGAAACATGGACTCCTTTCTAGATAGCAGACTGATGACACCCTTCATCATTGAGAAAATCTCACTAGATATTTTACAAGCTTCAAAGAATGCTCATTTGTGTTGGTGTCCAGGGGCCCAGGACTAGCGCCAGGGGTCTTTATGTTGGAAGACAACAGAGAGTAGTGACTGAGGTCATGGAACCAGTTGAAATCTCAGCTTTGCCACCTCTGCTATGTGACCTAGGGCAAGTTGCATAACCTGGTTCTGCTCTACTTTCCCACATATAAAACATGAAGATAGAGGGGGGTGTGGTGGTGCATGCCTGTAATCCCAGTACTCGGGAGGCTGAAACAGGAGGATACTAGGTTCAAGGCCAGTTTTATCAACTGCGTGAGACCCTCAGCAACTTAGTGAGACATGATTTCAAAATTAAAAAAAAATAAATAAAAAGGGCCAGGATGCAGCTTGGAGGCAGAAGACCAGTTTGGGTACTGAGTTCAAGTACTAGTACAAAAGAAAAAAGAAGGAGAAAAGGTGGAGAAAATATTTGTACCCACCTCATAGATTCATAGATACCATGAGATAAGGAACTTTAAAAACTCTTAACATTAAAAACTTAAAATAATGCCTGGCATAATACCCTAAGAAACAATGTGGAATGATTGCCAACAGGCCATTTTAGGGGAGACACAACTGACTTTGAGGGGTTTTCTGGGTATGCGTATTTGGGTTTTTAATTTATTTATTAGTGTGTGTGTGTGTGTGTGTGTGTGTGTGTGTGTGTGTGTGTGTGTTTTGGTACTAGGGATGGATTGCAGGGTAATTCTGTCTCTGAGCTATGCCCCCAGCCCTAGGGGTGCTGTCAATACCTTACAGAGTTCTGAGTTGTCCTCTACAAGAAGAAATTATCCATATATCCCAGAACATTAACGGTGATGAGGTTACAAAGTGCTTTTTTACACTTAAACTATAGTCCAGAAAACCTAAATAATTGTGTGTTCTGATGACATTATCTATTGTAAAAATTATGTTGTAGGAGTTGATGTCATTATTTCATGGTTCCATACTATGGGATGCCTCAACAGTCCCACCAATGATGGTTCAGTATTCAGATTCCTGGGCTCTTTTCCCAGTATCCCAAGCACCTCTGCTCTAATCAGTATACCCTATTTTTTCCACATATTAGTTTTCACCCAATTTTTTTCCATTTACCAAAATAAATATGTACATACCTACACACCTACCTACCTACATACATACATACATACATATGTATGCAATATATATACATATATATGTAATTTCACTACTGAAAAAATAAAGCAGAAAATTCAGAGAGCGAACAAGAGCACATGTTTTCACCTGTGCACACCTGTTACAAACCATCTTATTTTATTATTGTTTTTAGCCCAACTAAAAACCTCCATGAGGAGACTCCAGCATGCGAGTCTTTGTTGAGATAGGGCTAGGACAGGGACAGAGTTCTCATATATAATGATCCTGGCTTTGTGCTAAGTGGGGTCCAAAAATAATTGCAGGCATACTAGGACTACAGAATAGAGAATAAGAATAGAAACGGGGCTATGTCTTGATGAGCGAGCCACACAAATTCACAGGAAGTAGACTTCATCAGTTCTAGTATCTGTGGTTTTCTTAAATTCTCTTCAGATCTTATTCGGGGAAAAGAAAGTTACCAGGTCAAGAGTGTTAACGTGCTTTGCTTTGTTTTGTTTCTGCTTAGTGCAACACAAGCAAAACAGGAGGAGGAAGACTTGGGGTGGACCCAGAGTGGAGAAGAAAAAGTGGTTCCCAGAAGGAGGTTCTGGTGTCCATCTGGGTAGGAGAGTGGATGGGCATAAGGTGAAGAAGATGCATAGTTTTTCAACGCTGAAGGAATGACCGAGAATAGTCTCTTCTCCTATGAATATCATTCATGAAACCACAGAGTGATGTCACTTCTGGTTGCTGTAATCGGAGTTGCTGATCTGGAGGTAATAAGCTTCCTTTTTACGCACTCGCAGTATATCTACAGTGGAAAAGACCTTCAGGTTAACTTGAGTGGGTGAGACTCGTCGAGAAAAATAACTTTACCACAACAACAACAACAAATGACGAGAGAGACAGAAACTTCTTTGGGAGAGCAGGGAGGGGGGTGGAAATGAAGTCTAAGTATTATTAAGAATGTGAAAGACGCGTCATTTATTTAATAGGAAGTCACTCATTCACACATATGTCGCTTTGTGGTCCCTCAGAAGTACGTAAATACGACCAATCAGTCCACCGCAGGTTATCATCAAAATTTCTTGGGAAATGCCTCATTAAAGAATCTTTAAAGCATAATATGAGTGTGCATTAGTCAAATAATTTCCAAAAGACACTAGATGCTAGCTACTACAGTCCAAGTTTTCTTCCCTTCTACAAGCACCATATTTTGCCATATTTAGTATGAGTTTTGAGTAGAGACCACACATGAGCCCTCAGAACCTTGCTCTTCTCGAGAGAAAGCTGTCTCTAAGAGGAAAGCCTTAAATGGACTCAGGAAAAGTGGGCTTTGGCATTGAACAACTATTTTAAGAAACTTCCATTGGATAACTGATGAAATAATTCTACTGCCTAAAACTTGATGAAAATAATTGGTGTAAAAATATTGAAGGGTTTACAAAGCCTAGACTTTGAAAGATTATATTTATTTTATTAACTTATTTATTTATTTGTTTACTTACTTATTATTTTCGCAGTACTGGGGATTAAACCCAGGGGCTTTTTCTACCTTCGAGTTATACTCCCAGCCCTATTTTATTCTTTATTTTGAAACAGTGTCCCGCTAAGTTGCCAAGGGTCTCGATAAGTTGCTGAGGCTGGCCGAGAACCTGTGATCCTCTTATCTTAGCCTCTCAAGTCCTGAGATTACAAGCGTGCACCACCATGACTGGCCAAAAATTATTAAAAAAAAAAAAAAGATTCTCAGCAACCCAGCCAGAAGCGGTGACACGTGCCAATAGTCCTCAACATACAGGTTTGAGGACAGCCTCGGCAGATGTAGCAAGATGCTCAGCAACCTAGCAAGATCTTGTTTCAAAACAAAACAAATAAATAGAATAAAAAAGGGCTGAGGGTGTAGCTCAGAGTAAAATGCCCCTGGATTCAGTCCCCAGTACCCCTGCCCCAAACGATGCTCCGCCATCTACCCTTCCATTTCACTGCTCAGTTTTCTCCATCACTCTGCATTCACTAAGAGTGTCGGTGGTCATGAAATGGTTTCAGTGAAACATTTAATTATAAAGATCCCTGTGTGACACCGTTTGGGGAGCTCACTAGTGGATTCTTCACTAATATATTGAAGTTTCTGTCCATCAACTGATGGCCTGGTAGATGTCGTGTTGTTTCAGGTCTCAGGTGGACCCCTTGCCTCACTGGACTCCAGATGTGCTTGTGACAAAAAGACACGTTTCTGGGATCAGTCTCAGATTTACACAAATTGGAATCTCTCAGCAAATGGAACTCCGAAGGCCGTATTTTAACCTTTTTGTTGACGGATTCTTATTTGTTTAGGAGTGAACATTAAAGATTAAAAAACAAGGAAGACTAATATGCATCAAATAAATTGAGAGGCAGAGAAAAAAGGATTAAGGTCTCATAGGAAGACAACTTGGAGAATAGATATTGTTTTTGTTATTTTTTTAAAGAGAGAGAGAGAAAAAAATTGTACTGAAAATCTATTTGGGGGTACATAGATAAGTTATTTCTACATTTTATCATTTTTATCATTTGTCTCAACTCTGGATAATTTCTCTTTCTTATTTTCAGATTTTATTTCATTTTCCCATTTAGTCCGTTTTAACACTTCTGCCTGAAGAGAAGAAGTGAAACAAAGGGGGGAAAGGTAAACTTCGAAATGCATGATGCTCTCAAAAATAATTTAACATTCAAAAATGTATCCATCCTGACCTTTTTAATGATATCTGACATTATCCAGTTGGTGCATTTTACAATATCACATATTGAAAAATGGAAAAGTAACTAGAATTATTCACCCAACACTATTTGCCCTATTCAATTTATGTATTTATTTATATTTTCACTTCTTTATTTTTGAGGAAAAGCACTTACAAAGTACAGGATCTCCTCCCTTTTTCTTTTTGGTACTGGATATTGAACTTCTGAGCTACACCTCCGGCTTTATTTTATTTTATTTTGAAACAGGGTCTTGCTAAGTTGCTGAGGGCCTCACTAAATTGCTGAGGCTGGCTTTGAACCTTCGATCCTCCTGTCTCAGCCTCCATTAATACTGACACTATAGGTGTGCGTCACCACGCTTGGCTAGGACTCTTAAAACACCCGAGAAAAAATATCAATTGTTAAAGTGTACTATGTGTACCTTATGCTTCAATGCCCATCAGTGATTTCAGTATTCCTAGTTTCCTTTCCATAATAAGAAGCTGTAGACATTTTTATTATTCACATTCTAATGGATTGTATCTTCTGAAAATCGCTTCTAATAATGTTTTCAAAAAAGTTCACTGTCCCCAAATTTCAGCCACAAGAGCAATGTAGAATCTGCTGTCAACTCAATTTCCAACACCAGGGAGAAATAATGGTTTGGAAACCAATACGTAGACTATTTCTCAATTTCTTTGACTTCTGGGCCCACATTTAATTTCTAGCCTGTTAGGATTAAACTTGAAATTATGTTGTTATTTTAGTTTAGAATTCTTAGTATTCTCATGATCGTCATTAGCAAGATTCTTGCTTTGTTCAGGGAGTTATTGTTATAATCAGCAGTAATGATAGCCATTATTATTAACAATGTGGGGCTTGGACCAAATCTGAGGCTCAGCTATGCATCACTATAGCCACCCTGCAAAGCGGCACCTGAAATCAGCCGCGGCCACCAGCGCAGCACGGTTCTGCTCACCCAGAGCCTCAGGGTGGCCTTGGCCAGGTGAGCCAGGGACCCCAGGAGGGCAGGGAGCTTTGAGCCAGGTCTTTCCGTGACTTTGCAAAAATAGACTGTCTTGAGTACAGATGTGTTGATTCACGAGATGATGAAAATTAGCTAGATTCAAAACATTCCTTGAAGTGTTGGTGAAGGCTGAGCTGAAATTTGGGTGGGGGATGAACAAGTTCTTGAGGGCAAAAGAGTCTAGGAGCCTGATGGGGAGCTTGTGCAGTGTAGATGCAGCCTGGGGTGCCTGAGCAAGCCCAGGCCCTCACCGGCCAGAGTCACAGATACAATGCTTCTTTTCCTCTCTACCTGCCACACTGTCCCATGCATCCACACAGGTCAGCAGAGTGGAGTTGTTCTCTCATTTCCAAGCCACCTTCAACCTCTCTCAGCTTCCCCGGGGGCATGGCAGGGTGCTGCTGGAGCTGGCAGGTGACAGGGCTAGGTGGAGAGGGCGCTGTGGGCAGGCAGCCCAACACCAGCTGCTTTTACACTCACCAACCCGTGGTGCTCTGCTTGGGAGAGGCTCAGCCAGGACCTGCCACTACAGAGCAAACCCCCCAGCCCCGTCTCTCCTCCAGAGCTCTGGAGCCCTTTCTTTAAGTGCTAAAACTTTCAAAAGTCATTTAGGGCTCTCTCCCTTTAGATTTTGAAGGAACTCACATTCTGTCCCTCTAGTGCGCACACACGATGTTTATTTCATCGCGTCTCGGGGGGAACTCCTGCTTGATCTTCTCTGTTCCAGGAGGAGGTGACGCAGGAGACCGGGGACAAAGAGCCAGTTTAGCAGAAGCCCATGGAGCTGGGGCTGTTGGAGGACAGAGGAAAGAACCTGTACCGTGACAAACACTCCGTGCTGGGTTAATGGGGCGTGCACTATTTTTTTTTTCTTTTTATCTTTCTAAGACAAAAGTGAGGGTCAAATGATGTGAATGACCAGTCCCAGGACACCGAGTTCTGGCCCCACTCCTCCCTAACCTTTGTCAAGGCTTTGCCACATCACCTCACCAGCCTGCACTTTCAGTTTGCTCATCTGTAAAATGTGTTTAATCATATTGACTTGTTTCCCAGGGAAGTAATGTGATATAGTAATATTTGTGGAGCACTCAGAGATCTTGACAATAAAAGATGCATTATTCTAAATAGCATTCCCTTTCCCCCCCCCACCCCAGCCCCCACAGATAATCGATGTATGTATATTTTTACAAAGTTCAGGTAAATGATTCCAGGCTGTTTTGTTTAAGAAAAATGAAGGCTTCTGATATTTCTTAAGAACCTGACAAAGTCATTAAAAGAATAAAATAAAAAAAAGAGTAACGGTAGCATACGAGGAAGGTTAAGGTTTTTAAAATTTCATAAGAAAACAGATTTTACTTCTAGCATCGTATGGGTTATTATAAGCAACAGTGAGTAATAATGATTACAAAAATGAGGAAAAATACATCGACGGTGTCATTTGAAAACAATTGTGTTAAGAGGCTTTTTACATGCCTTTTACTCAGTATGGATATCCAAAATGGGTTTTTAGAGAATATTAAGAGGATTGTTTTTCAAGGTATTAAGTGCACAAAGAGTAAGAATGGAAAAGATGGAGAGGTGCCTGATAGGATCCTGCCCAGAGGAAAGACCTAGCCACAGAGGCTAGAGGTATGGTGTTAACACTTACTTCCTCTCTGGGTCTTTAGGAGTTTAAATGTCTTTAAATAATAACAAATTTTCTTTTGCATATAAATATAGGCAAAATCATTTTGATTATATATGCAAAAGAATATATAAAGGAATATATGCATATATGTGTATATATATCTGTGTGTGTACGTATGTGTGTATATCCTAAAATATTTTCTTTGTTTTTTCCTGTCTTGTAGTCTCCCTCTGCATTTGTAGATGCCTGGTATTGGAAGCGAACGTTTGATCATCACTTATTTGATAGGCAAAAAATGTGAGCTACCCAGTTCTCCATTTTCATACCCAAGTGGCATCTCTCTGCCTCGCTCACCCCCACTTTAAACAGTTCCTCATCTTATCTTCCCTCTTCTTGTTTCTCTGCCAGCTCCCTCCAGTCACCCAGTCTTGAAACCACGGCCTTGTGTGACCTCACTCTTAGACAAAATGCCATAGCCAGCCGACCCCTTAAATGGACACTTAAGTCTCATCTTAGAACCTCATAGGCATGCCGGAGTCCTAATGAATCCTGTCCTAATGAAGACTGAGATTTCACAGAACCGGGTTGGGCCCTGGATTCTGTGTGTGCAGTAAACTCCTTGGTGGGCTCTTCCTCCTGGGTGCCTCAATAGCAAGGCCTTAACCTTTGCTTTCGGCCAAGAGGTAGGCTTCCTGCTCATGTAACTCTTCCTCTTCCCTGTTTTAGAGAAGTTCTGAGTCCCCAGGGGGGACTGAACAGATGATCCTGAGCATATTAAACTTTGAGTTAAAAAAAATTAAAGGCATAAGACAGGGAACCTCAGGAGCCGCCGCCCGCAACCCGGGGGGCAAGGGAGCTGACCATCTAGCATGCTCTGCTCTCGACAGCCACATGCGTTTCTTTCCTCTACGTATTGTTGTGTGCTCTGTTTTGTCACAATTTATTCCTTCAACCATATTTTGAAAGTCTACTGTGCGTGGGACTCTAAATTACACTCAGGAAAATAAAAAATAAAGTAAAATAAGTGATATGATTTCCCATCATCCAGAACCTTCCAAAGGAAAAAACTGAACAGGCAGTGAAACATGGTATACTATTTCCCCAGGCCTATACTATGCGTTGCCTTGTTCTGAACACCTTTTCCCAGCCCCCCCAACCCTCATGATCATGCACACGTTTTATAACCCAACAATACCAAAATGTACTCTGTCAAACTCTAATTCAAGTCGTCATTGTAATCCCTACAAGGGCGGCATTACCAATGATTTGATTTCTATGCATTATCAAAAATGTGTTGTAATAATTGTTGTAACGAAAGGGATCACTCTTTTGAGATGGATTGGTTTTCAGGTTCCTAAAAGACTGAAAATTGTGATAACAAATCTGATTCTCAGTATATGGCACAAAACCTAAATCCAAAAGACATAGTCGGTTAAACGCTGTAGTGACCAAGCTGTACTAACGCGATTTCCAGTGCAGCATGGTCGGCTACTGGTCTCATTGGCCATCCTTGTTTTCAAACAAAGATTCCAGGAGGGTTGGGAAAAGGTGCAGGGCTACAGGAAGGGAAATAGCGATCCGTTGGGAGGTGCAGAAGGCAGGTCCCCAGGTGCCCAATTCCTCTCAACCCAATTCCTTCAGCGTAGAATGCTGAAACTCGTATTCACCATCCAGAAGAGACCCAGAATCTCTGCTGCTCTTCTAGATGTTTTAGCCAGCCTCGGCACACCCTTCAATATGTCACCTACCACTAGCTAGGGCTGGATGTCACCAGGACAAGGACCATTTGGGCGTCCATGGACAGGCCTGGAGCACACAGATTGCAGACATGGCTTTTCCACCTTGCACGCGCATGGCACACTCTCATGCTTTCTGCACCTAGAATTCTTTGCATTTGATTCCAGACAGCCTTTCACCTCTATGGGTGGCATTTCTCTTTCTACCTCATCAGCCCAATGAATATTCATTTTGTTTCCTTTTTACCTATAATGAAAAAAAAAAAAAAAAAGCTCCAGGCCACTCCACAACAGTGTTCGGATCAATGCTCATTCTGGATCAAGATTGTCTACTAAGCCATGGCAGTGCACATCTGGAATACCATTACTTAGGAGGCTGAGGCAGGAGGATGGCAGGTTGAGGGACAGCCTCAGCAACTTATTGAGACTCTCAGCAACCCAGCCAGATCCTGCCTTAAAATGGAAAATAAGAAAAGGGCTGGAGGTATAGCTCAGAAGTAGAACAACCCTGGGTTCAATCTCTATTAACACACACACACACACACACACACACACACACACACACACACACACACAAACATACACCATGATAGTTTACTATCCAGTATCCAGTATCAATCTGCTGATGCAAATTGTATTTCTTCACTAGCTTATCATAAATCATAATATAATATAGTGTTTAAAGTGTGCCAGACATTATCTTAAGTGTCTGCATGAACTGACTTGTTTAACCCTCAGAGCAGCCTTATGAGCCATTTGCTACCATCATTTCTAAATTATAAATGAGGATATTGAAGCCTAGAGAGGTTAAACACCTTACTGAAGGTCATGCAGAAGGTGTCAGAGCTAGGATTTGAACCTAGATTCTTCCACTTCAGAATTCATACTCTATATAAGAGCTTGGGCTCTTGAGTTAGACGAGTCTTTGAAAAAAATTCTCTTAATAATAATAGCAAAGATTTTATTGAGTGTTAGTGACCGAGCCCCAATAAATTTTCACATGTATTAGGGTTTTTCATCTTCATAACAGTCTTGAGGGTATACCTGTTTCTTTCCCCTTTTTTATGCAAAATTGAGCTTTTATATTTGGTTTAAAAATGTGTCCAGGATTATACTGTTAGTATATAGAGCAGAGATTAAAAATACCTTCTATCTAATTTTTGGAATCTGTGTTGCTGTCATGTCACCTATTATGATATAGATTGCTGGTTATTACGCTTGTTAATGGTATAATATTTGGCATTTTATTTACTATCTCTTAACTTTTTCATCTGAAAGTCTGAATATCTTATTACTTCCCTTAGAGTCATGTAATGAGGGGATAATAATAAGGAACAAACAAACAAAATAACAATGTCACACATTTAGAAAGTTAAACACTTTACTAATAAAAGAGTTTCTGAATGATTTATTCCCTCAGTAAAATGTGTCTCATCTCTTTTGTTCTTTTTAATGAAAACAGACATCTCATTCTACTTTATTTTTTATTTATTTATTTTGCGGTACTGGGATTGAACCCAGGGACATTCTACCTCCGAGCTACACCCCAGCCCTACTTCTTATTCCTTATTTTAAAACAGGGTCTCACTAAGTTACGGAGGGCCTCACTAAATAGCTGAGGCTGGCCCTGAACCTGTGATCCCCCTGTCTCAGCCTCCCAAGTACTGGGATTACAGGCATGTGCCGCCAGGCCCGGCTCCCATTCTTCTTTCTCCTTTAACCTCCTTTCAGAAATGCACCTTACCTGTTTGCAGAGATGTTTCTTCATTCAAACTATACAAGAATTGCTTTTCATGTGTTTATAATAAATCTTTTGTTTGTTTCTTTATAAGCACAAAAGTGTATATCCACTTTCCAGTGGATACCCAAACAAATTCTGGAATAGCTGTGTTTGGTAGATTTTAACATTTACTCATTATAAAAGTGAATCCTTAAAATTAATGTGACCAAATTTTGATTGATGGCTACTCTCCTTAATTTTTCCCTAGATTAATAGTTCATATAAACAAAAAAAGCTAAGTTTCTGAGTCTGTGGTCTTATTTCCACAATAGTTAAGATAATTAAATGTAATAATATCAGAAAACCATTTCCACACTGTAAGGTTTCAGTATTATCTTGCTAGTATAGTTAGTTAGTAATAATAGTGATGGTAGTAGTCTTGCTATTAGTAATATTAGCCTCATCACTGACCCAATTGTAACATTAAGTAGCAATCTTTTAAAAAGAGAAAGAATTGAGAATCCAAGGAGATGGAATAAACGAATCACAAGCAAGAAAGAAGATACTGACATAACCAGGTTACAACTTGATGGGCGGAAGCCTGGATCCTGCTTTCTATGTATTAAATAATGAATTCTAATAAAAGAACTCTTAATCGTTGCCTGCATAATGACATCCTCAACAATAGTTAATTGCAAAACAACTTCCATGTGTTTGCACATAGCCCTTCATCCAAATGGCAAAGTTGACACTGCCTTTTAGCTTGAGGTTTTCATCATTAGGACAGTGACTTCATTCATCCATGGGGCTCACATTTCTAAAGCCTTTGCTGTTTTAGACACCGGGCTAAGTAATGGAAACAAGAAACAAATAAGTCAGTGCCTCTCACATAAGAAAGCCAAGTCCTTCAGTATCTGTTTCACATGATGTGTTTCTAGGTTTCCATTTCCTCTTATAGCCATCCTCTTAAGAGTAGCCCACTTGCTTACGACAACTGACCCAGTTCATTCATTTATTTATGCACTCATTCATTGAGTAAAGAGTTATGGAGAGCTCACTGTATGCCTTGGGGATAAAGAGATGCAGGGAACAAATACAGTCCATCTCACTTATGTACCAGTGTTGGGGTTCCCCAGGAAACGGGGAATGGACCTACTGTCTGACCCGGCTATACCATCCCTGGGTATCTTTCCAAAAGAATCGAAGACAGAATATTACAGTAATACATGCATATCCATGTTTCTAATAGCACAATTCACAGCAGCTAAATCACGAAACCAGCCCGAGTGTCCATCAGAAGATGAACAGATTACAAAAACATGGGATATACACACAATGGAATTCTACTCAGTCATACAGAAGAATAAAGTTACATCATGTGTAGGAAAATGGAGACCACCAGGCTAAGTGAGATTAGCTAGTGTCAGAAAGCGAAGAGCCATGTTTCACGTCATCTACGGAAGCTAGAGAGAAATCAAGATACAAGAGGAACTTTACAAAATGGAGGAGAAGCCCCAGTGGAGTGAGGGCGGTAGTCTAGGGCAGGGTTGTGGGAGGGGGGACACTTACACGGATGTTAGTCTATGTACCATAAGAAAGAATCAGTGCCCACCTAGGTATCCTGTATGGGCAAGGGGGGGAGGGATGGAGCAGGATTCAGCTCACCAAAGTGCTCTGTGCATGTAAGTCCTTATTGCTCTGAGTTTTATTATGTGAGACTACAATTCACCCATTAAAGTATAGTTTAAAATGAATAAAATGGCCGGGCGTGGTGGCGCACGCTTGTAATCCCCGCGGTTGGGAGGCAGAGACAGGAGGATCGCGCAGGTTCGAAGCCAGCCGCACGCGCTGGCTTAGGAGACCCTGTTTCCAAATATAAAAAATGTAAAAAGAGGCCTGGGAGTGTAGCCTGGAGGTAGAAGGGCTTCCAGGAACCCCAGTACCACCAAAAATAAATAAATAAATAAATAAATAAATAAATAAATAAAATAAAATGAATAAAATGATTATAAAATCTCAACAAACACTGAGACAGATAATGGTAAGAGGAGACATTTCAGAGAGAATGGCTAGGAAGGCCTTTGGGAAGGTGATATATTCTGGAATCTAGAAGTTGACATGAAACTAGTTGACGTGGAGCTGGGAGATTTGCTAAGCAGAAAAGGATGGGATTTAATTGTTTCGCTTTGTTTTGTTTTTGTGGTACCGGGGATGGAACCCAGAGGCATTCTCCCTCTGAGCTACACCCCAGCCCCATTTTTTATTCTTTATTTTGAAACAGGGTCTCATTAAGTTGCAAAGGGCCCCACTAAGTAGCGGAGGCTGTCCTCGAACCTCGATCCTCCTGTCTCAGCCACCCAAATGCCGGGATTACAAGCGTGTGCCACTGCACCAGGCTAGATTGGGTCTTAAGAATATAGTTTTGGCTGCTGCAGTGAGATGGGCTAAAAAGGAAAAGAATTAAAACTAGGAAACGAGTCCCACGCCTGTAATTCCAGTACTTGGGAGGATGAGACAGGAGGATCCAGGTTCAAGGACGGCCTCAGCAACATAGCAATACTCTCTACAACTAGTGAGACTTTTCCAAATAAAAAAAATTAAAAAAAAAGAGAAGGGATGGCAGTATAGTTCAAAGGTAGAATGTTTCTAGGTTCAATTTCCCAGCACCAAATACACAATAAATGATATAATAATATGATATAATATGATATATGATACAATGCAGTTTGGACTGCTGTTGTGAAATGGGTTAGAAGGGGGGAAAAGTTAAAATTGGGGAGTTAGCCAGGTAAGTTAACATACACTTGTAATCTGAGTACTTTGGAGGTTAAGGCAGGAGGATCACAGGTTCACAGCCAGCCTCAGCAACTTAGTGAGGCCTTCTGCAACTTAGTGAGAACTTGTTTCAAATTGGAAAATAAAATAGGGCTTGGGATGTAGTTTCGAGGTAAAGTGCCCCTGGGTTCCACCCCCAGTACCACAAATAAAATAAATAAGTGAATGTATAAGTAATAAAGCAACTGGAAACTTGTATCTTCGGAGGCAGCTCTTTTTGCTTTAGGGACTGGCTGCGGAGAGAGGCAAGAGGAGGGAGGTGAACGCTAGAGCAGGCAGAATCCGTGGGACTTGCTGCTGAATCGGAAATGGCAAGGAGGTAATATTAACGACCCAGAATAATTTCCAAGTTTCCTTGAGAAATTGGAGGATCATTGTTGTTGTTGACTGAGATGGGTATTCCTGGGTGTTGGAGGGAGAAGACAGGAGTTGAATACAAAGGGGGAAAACACTTTAAAAGCATCCCTCATATTTATAATTTAGAAATTCAATCTCCTCTACATGAAGTAAAAAAGTAGGGTCTTTGAAAGAATATTCTGACCTCATTCTCATAGAACACACTCGTGCGTTACTGCAAGAGGTCCCCACGTTGGATAAGATCCTCCCAGAGTATCTCGTTGGTACAGTATTGATTCCAAACACCCATCTGGTGTTAAAATCTCCTGCGCTGTATCCCTGTCAAGGAATCACACACAGACTCTGGCTGAAGGGCCACAGTGACAGAGGGTGCAAATAATAATAACATTAATTCTTATATATGTCAGACGCTACCGTGAAGGGTTAACAGAAACAAGATCTAATTGTTAAACATCTCTTCTAAGACCCAGCAGTCTGTTTCCAAGTCTACCTATTCATTAATTTAATCTTTGGGACCCCCTCCAAAAAAGCAAATAGAAAACAAAAGCTTGGTGCCACGAGTCTGGTCATGGAGGCCGGCAGAGCTAAAGTTTCTTCCTTCTCATTCTTGGTCCCCAGGTGGTCTCTCGGACAGTGACAAGGTTGGGTGCCAGAACTTTTGATCCCTTTTTAGCTCTAAGTCTACAGTTCCACGATTTGTACTTATACCTTAAGACAGTCAAAGGAATAGGCATAATCTATGAGAGAATGAAACCAGCAAAGGAGTAAAACATTCCAATCTATATTTCCTATGTATAAAATTTATACTTAAGCTTGTATGGATGAATGAAATCCTTAGTCTTTTTAAAGAAGCACCATTCATTTTTGTACTGTTTTTAAAGATTTTTTTTTTTGGCCCAAATCCAGGTTGAATATATTGTGTACTATTACATAAACTATTTATGAGATGTTGCAATTAAAATTATATATACGTGTAATTTTTTTTAGAAATTCATGCGCATATAACCTTTCACAGTGCTAGCACAATGTTATCTCTACGGATAAAAATGTATAACTCTGTACCTATTACATGTGCTACGTCCTTATTGTCTGCTACGATGGGAGAACCGAGGATGGAGAAGAGGAGTGAAACTAGGTCAGAATGTCATAGAAAGAAGGTGCTAGAAACAAGTGCTCTCTGTCCCAAAGGAGACCTATGATAACTGGACCCATAGAGACACCCTGGTGTCTGGAAACAGCTTTACATGGGGCTGCTGGCTAATCCCATGATTTATGCCACTACAGAGGGACCTGAAGGCTGACATAACAGTAACTCCACAAGGCCCCCTCTCCTTTTGCCATCTCCTGGTGGTGAGACCATCCATAATTTATCTTCCAACTTGGTTCTCATTGGCTAAGAGCCAGGTTGGAGCTGAGCCTGCAGGTGGGTCTTTCCATGATGGTCAATGGAATTGGTCTCTAGCAGTAATACAGCAGGTTTTCCTTTTCTACTTTGCTGCTAGGGCCCTCAAGACTCAACTCCTAAAAGCAAGTGACTTCAGGTGCCTAATAACACCTACGAAATTAGTCCTAATGAACTATTTTATTTACGATTATTTTGCAACTGATTCTAACCTCTTACCAAATCTGCTTTTTTTTTTTTTTTTTTTTGGTACTGAGGATGGAACACAGGAGCATTCTACCTTTGAACTATACCCCCAGCCCTGTTTTTTATTCTTTATTTTGAAACAGGATCTCACTGAGTTGCAAAGGGCCTCACTAAGTAACAGAGTCTGGCTGTGAACCTAGATCCTCCTGTCTCGGCCTCTCAAATGCCGAGATTATAAGTGTGCGCCACCACGCCCGGCTTCAAATCTGCGGCTTTAATTGATGTTCTCTTTTCTGGAAAAAAAAAATTGCTGAGTGACTTTGTCCCTATGTTTTATGCTCCCACCTGTTGGACAGAATGTTTTCAGGAGGTGGTTGTGTTTGATCCTATGCTGTTGATGCCGGTTGTGTTAGAGCGATTACTAGAATACCAAATCTAAGTGAACATTCTGTAAACTTTGAAATAGAAATGCAAAAAGAAGGCTGGGCGTGGTGGCGGATGCTTGGCTTGTAATCCCAGCATTTGGGAGGCAGAGACTGGAGGATCGCAGTATGAGGACAGCCTCAGCTACTTAGTGAGGCCTTTTGCAACTCAGCGAGACCCTGTTTTAAAAATAAGGAATAAAGCCAGGCGTGGTGGCGCACGCTTGTAATCCCCGCGCTTGGGAGGCAGAGACACGAGGATCGCGCATGTTCAGAGCCAGCCTCGCTGGCTTAAGAGACCCTGTTTCCACATAAAGTTAAAAAATAGGTCTGGGAGTGTGGCCCGTAGGTAGAAGGAACCCCAGTACCACCAAAAAAAAAAAAAAAAAAAGTAATAAAGCCAGGCGTGGTGGCACACGCTTGTAATCCCCGCGCTTGGGAGGCGGAGACAGGAGGATCGCGCAGGTTCGAAGCCAGATGCGCTGGCTTAAGAGACCCTGTTCCCAAATAAAAAATAGGTCTGGGAGTGTAGCCCGGAGGTAGAAGGTAGAAGGGTTTCCAGGAACCCCAGTGCCACCAAAAAACAAACAAACAAAAAAAAGGAATAAAGCCAGGCGTGGTGGTGCACACTTGTAATCCTCGCGCTTGGGAGGTGGAGATAGGAGGATCGCTGGTTTAGGAGACCCTGTTTCCAAATAAAAATATAAAATAGGTCTGGGAGTGTAGCCCAGAGGTAGAAGGGTTTCCAGGAACCCCAGTACCACCAAATAATAATAATAATAATAATAATAATAATAATAATAATAATAATAATAAATAAAGAATAAAGAATTAGGGGTAGGAGTGTCTCTCAGAGGTAGAATGCCCCTGGGTTTCATCCCTAGAACCACAAGAAAAGAAAAGAAAAGAAAAGAAAAGAAAAGAAAAGAAAAGAAAAGCATAAAGAAATAGAACTGTTTCTATTAAAACAAACTTCTATGCTTCTATATGACTCAATAAAGTGAAGCTGCTAAAAATAAAGACGTGGAATTAGGCACGAGTGAGAAAAATGGAAAACCCTGGGGAATTTGTTACCTACCAGGATTCTACATTCTGATTGCCTCAGAATGCCCCTCCTTCCTTCCCTCCTTTCTTCCTTTCTTCTTTCCTCTTCATCTTCATCTTCCTTTTCCTCCTCCTTCTTCCTCCTCTTCCTCCTCTTCCTCCTCCTCCTCCTCCTCCTTCTTTTTCTGTGTGTGTGTGTGTGTGTGTGTGTGAGAGAGAGATAGAAAGAGAGAGAGAGAGAGAGAGAGAGAGAGAGAGAGAGAGAGATATACTGGAGCATTCTACCTCTGAGCTATACCCTCAGCCTATTTTATTTTATTTTATTATTTTATTTTAGTGTACCTAGGGATGGAACCCAGAGGCATTCAACCTCCAAGCCACACCCCCTGCCCTATTTTTTTTTATTACTATTCTTTATTTTGAAACCGGGTCTCAGTGAGTTGCAGAGGGCCTAAGTAGCTGAGGCTGTCCACAAACCGCGATCCTCCAGTCTCAGCCTCCTGAATGCTGGGATTACAAGCGTGTGCCACCATGCCCAGCCAGCCCATTTTATTTTATTTCTATTTTTGAAATAATCGAGTCTTGTTAAGTTGCTAAGGAATTCACTAAATTCTTGAGGCTGGCCTCTAACCTGCACATTTTATTTTATTTTTAATTTTGAAATTGAGTCTTGTTAAGTTGCTGAGGAATTCACTAAATTCTTGAGGCTGGCCTCTAACCTGTAGTCCTCCTTTCTCAGACTCCCAAGTACTGGGATTATAAGAGTGAACCACCATGCCCAGCTTCTTTTGTTTTAAAGAGACCAAAACTTGACATTGCAGCTGTGCTGGATTATGGCTATAGCTATGAAAAGGGTATTTTCCTACATCTAAATATTGGTGACTGATGTACATTGATTTAAGGTATAGGGAAATGATTGAGGCATATATTTTTTACTCTGATTTCTTTCTTTAACTCACTTTTTCACAATTAACCAACTAATGATTATGTCAGATACAAGAATATCCACTATAAAAGCCAATTCCAATCAATTGGGCATAGATACAAAGAAATCAAAATCGACTAATCTGTGCTTATCAGATTCAGTATTATTATTTCAATTTGGCCAAATTATCTCGGTAACAAAGTGAGGAGGTAAGTGTGTGAAAGACATAGCACTTGCCTTGGGGTAATTACCTAAGAGCAGAATTGTGTGCCTACAGCTTATGTAAGGCCACACAGAGCCCACGTACGCACAGTGCAAAGAGACGAAATTTCAGACATCCTCAAAGACTGTTTAATCCTAGAATTTGAGGCAGCCAGATACAGTTTTCATGGCCCAGCCCCACCACCGGCTACCCTGTGATCTTGGACAAGTCAGTGAGCCTTTTTTTTTTTTCTATTTTTTATTCTGTTATTCTGTTATTATATATTTTAAATATATTTTTATTGGTGCATTGTAGTTAAACATCTCAATGGAATACAAGACTTGTGAGGATATCCAAATACACATCACCCAATTAGCCTTTATCCAATCCCCATCCCACTCCCTCCCCCTCCCTCATTCCCATGCTTGATTTAGTGATTGACTTTGATATATTTGTTTAAGTACATCCTGTGCTTTAAAGAGTTTCCATCTTCCCCCCTCACATCCCCTCAGATAGGTCACCTTAATTGCTCCTCTGTAGGGCCCCTTCTTCAACTAGAGTTCCTCCTATAACCCATTTCTCCCTAGTTTAAGCATATTAGGGAAAGCGTCTGATTTTTTATTTTTTGCGACATTTCCCTGTGAATGCCACACTGCAGGCTCTGATCCCAGCCTCAAAGTCCCCAGCACTGGCCTCGCCACAAGGCAGGCTCCGATCCTGGCCTCGCTGGCCCTGGCACTGGCCTCGCTGCACAGCAGGCTCCGATCCCAGGCTCGCTGGCCTTGTCAGTAAGCCTTTTGGAACCTGAAATTCCTCACTTGCAAAACGGAGAACAACATTTCATCTCTTGCAGACTCGAGGAGAGAATTGGGCACAATAAACTATGTCCAAGTATCTTCAAAGTCATGTTCACTCAATAAAAAAGCTCTTTCTCTTTCTTGTTTATTTCAAATGCAAAAAAAATTAGTATATAGAGGTCATTAAATAGATACACAAATATACAGGCTCTCTTGCCCTCTCTGTTATTTTAACATCAGTGCTTACTTTTATTGATTCTCTGCACATAAACATGACACTAAAGAAATGTATCAGCTACCAGCCATTTTGCAGATGTCAATATTTAAAATTCCTATTTGGAAGGACATAAATAAATATTTTGACAACTGTTGCTTTTTGTTTCTCTTACGTAATGTTTCAGAGACTCTTAGCTTATCAACTGGTTCAGAAAAGACATGGGAAAGGACCTCTGTTCTTATTCTCTAGGTCTATGTGGATAAATTTAGTAAACTGAGTCACAATTATTTTTAGGGGCATAGGTAGACTTGGGCTGAATATCCATCATCACTGGGTGATAATAGTTAAATTCTTATTATTTAAATTTCTACAAATTCCATACTCACCCATGACCTTCTTTAGGATAAATCTGGAATTTTTTTAAGTGAAGAAACATCTTTTGAAAAGGTTCAGAGATGGGACTTCACAGAGCATACTGTGCTCTGAGCTCCCGTGGTAAATCTAGGCCAGTACACTGCTCGAAGTAGTTGACAAATTCCTCTGTTGCTTACTTTTTTTTTTCCCCTTCCATGAAGTTTAAAATAAACAATTAACCTATTTCCAACACAGTGTTTGGTATTGATTTAATTTAGCATGTGTTATTCATCTGCATGCCTCACGACGGTTGCTTAATTGTCTAAATCTTCCCGTGTAGAGTGCTGCCTATGGAATCTCTTTCCGCAGAACACTCCGAGCAGAGTGTGGCTTACTATTTCCATAACATCTGTCTTTTCTACTAAAGAGCAGATTAACAATTATGCTTCTTTTCAAGGTGTGTGTGTGCGTGTGTGTGTGCGCGCGCACACACACACGCACACGCGCGCGCATGTGTGCATGTGTGTATCCAGGGAGGGATGGGCGAGACAATTTGCTTTTTGGTACAATAGTTTGCAGTCCTATAACCAGGTCCAAGATTTTGCTTGTACCCATAATGCAGCTGGTAAGATTGCCCTTTTCTTTTGCCTTCCTGTGCCACAGAATACCACACTATTTCCATTAAGCACGATTGTCTGCAAAAGAGACAACATATGCAACCCCTCCTTCTGCTACCACTCCTTATGACTCTCTCTCTCATACACACACACACACACAAATACACACACATACAAATGTATGCATACATGCACACAAAGCTCCTTTCAATTGCATTAAGCAGTAAAGCAGAAGGATTTTTTAAATTAGTGTTTTGTTTTGGCAATGGTTGCTGATGTGTTCACGTAATACAGTTTTAATCAAATCCCCAAAGCGGAAGACCTTTCAGCATATCTTAGGCTGCACTGTGCAGGGCTTATTCCACTTCAAGTGGCCACCAGGGAGGTACAATTAGCTGTTCCCATGGAGAAGTTTGTTATAGTAATAAATAATAAGTAGCATAGGTAGCGATGGAATCAATTAAAGAGATTTCTGACCATCTCATGGTTTATGGGAATGCTAAATAATTGACAACAAGTTTTTGACTGTGTTTTCTGTCTGTGGGTCTTCTTGTAACAAAACATTGACCACGAATATAGGGCAGGGTCTGTGGTCACTTCTTTTCTTTTTTTATTTTTTAAAGCCACGTCGTCTGAGGTTCTGCAGGAAAGACAGTTCTGGCCCTTACATAACGGAGCCGATTTTGAGAGGGTTAAAACTGTGTTGTAAATATGTGCTTCGGGCGGAAATCTAACATGTGAAGCAGGAGAGCAAATTGTGTTATCGGTTTCAAAAACAATCTGTTTTGCCATTCACTTATTTATTTTTTTTAACCAGTGTAAAACAGAACAATAGGAGTTGACTGCCTGACAGGGCTCTGCGCTTTGTGTCTGGATTCCTACTGTTTTGATGTTACAATGGGAATTTGGCAAGGGGGTTGGGGGGGAGTGTTGGTAAAGTATTCTAAGTGGCTTTGGCATCTTGACAGAAGAAAGGAATCCAAATGGTCAAGCTGCCTTGGTTCGAAACGGGTGTGTGTATGTTCACAAGCTGCTTTCCGCCTAAAATCTCAGAAGGAAATAGAATGAATGGGTTCATTGTGCGTATTCAGGGGTGAATTGATATGCGACACATCACCCCGCGCAGGCCGGTGATCCATGGGTCGAGTGTGAGTTACATGAAAAGACGCGGTTGTTCCTTCGGAGGTATTGGGTAAGCGATACAGGTCTTGGTGCCAATGTTGGTAATCGATAGGCTTAGTTAGACTCAAATTTGTGCTTCATAGGGCTTCAATTGTCACTTATCATCTTTTGATTAGAAAAAAGTTATTCTCTTTGATGAGAGGTTCTGCAAATGTTAAAATTGTAAAAACCCACTCTGTGGATGGGTTTATCGTAATAGAGAACAGGTTTATGCTTTACTGGGTCGTTTTGAAGTCAACATGAGAAGTATGTTAAACAAAAGAAATACAGACAGCCTCTCAGGGCTGCTGGGTTGAGAAATGTCTAAGTCCATGTTCATTAGGCCTCAGGTCAGATGCATTTAATGTAAACTGCACTTCTTTTTACTTTAGTAAGGGTCAGCAAGCTATAGATTATGGGACAAATCTGGCTCGCTGCCTATTGTGTGAATAAAGTTTTATTGGCACACGGTGATATTCACTGTTACATATTAACTATGGCTGCTTGAAGCAATTATGTCAGAACTGAGTAGTTGTAACAGATGCTATATATATAACCTGTAAACCTGAAAATATCTACTATTTGACCCTTCCCAGAAAGTGTTTCCCAACCCTGCACTTGTCCTTTAATTTGAAATGTAAATTTTAGTATTATTCTCACCATATTTTTGAGATGATTTTTGGGGGGTTATATTATCTCTGTTTCTTGGTTCTGAAAGATGGTAAGTCTAGGAATCTCGGAATGATTAGATAATAAAATAGAACATAAAAGAATTGAGACTTTTTTCTGACCATAGCTTTTTATTCGAGAGAAGATGCACTGATGATTAAACCCAGGGGCATTCTACCTCTGAGATATACATTGATCTCTTTTTATTCTGAATGGGGTCTCATAAAGTTGCTGAGAGTCTTGCTAAATTGCTGAGGCTGTCCTTGAACCTGAGATCCTCCGCCTCCCAAGTGCTGGGATTACAGATGTTCACCACCACGCCTGGCTCTGATCATGGTTCTTGATCAGGAGCATCAGAAGCTATTAAACAGAGTGACCTGGCCAGAAGAGAGACACGCCCCATTGGAAGGACTTGGCCAGCTCCTCAAATCAGTATCTGGATAACAGCTAACATGATTGCTTGGGAACTTTTCAGGATAGCGAGGTCCTCCAGAGTGAGAAAATGGAGGTAAAACTCAGAGCAAAGTAAAAAGTGAAAAGTAGACCAGCTCTAGAATTCAAAAGGAGAAAACATGCAGAATTAAAGGAAAAGGCTTAAAGGGCTTTCTCCCGTGCAGAGGAAGCAGCTGGAACTTCTTTTTCCTGAATGAGAGCTCCTTGATGGGCCTCCTACCAAGGGTAGATAATTTCCGCATTTTTTCAATAGCTCTAGCCTCTAGGATAATGGGGCTGGTTCCTTTCTACCACATACCGGATGAGCTTGCAGAGAGCTAAAAACAAACAAACAAAAAATAACAAGAATAGGAGCTAGAGCGGGGTGGGCTTTGTTCTGAGCCAGGAAGCCCTTGTCTCCTACCTATTGACACTAACCGTGTTTCCTCTGAGCATGTGTGCCTGGCGTCTAGAATGGTATATATTCTAGACATGTCTCTCTTGACACTACATCTTCTCTGACTGGGTAGGAGTTAGCAAATATGCTCCTGAGTTAGGATTCCTCTACGCAAAATGTGGAACTATTTTATTAATGCTAGTTTTTAGTATTAATAGTTACCTGGTAAAAGAGAGGGGAAAGAAATAAAAGAATTAAGTGAGAGAGAAATAACTGAGTGGTCCCACCATCCTTCCCTTCTCCAGCTGCACCTGTGTGTCTATCCCAGCATCTCTGGACGGCTTGCTTTTTGCCCTTCAGACTCGCCATCTCTCTTCTACCCGAGGGGTGTCTCCACTTTTTATCCAAATGACTTCTTCCTTTTTATAACTTCTTAGTCTTGGTTCCCTCTTTTCCCTCCTCTTCTTTCCTTCACTCTCCTTATTTTTTTCTCTCTCTCTTCTTTTTCTACTGGCAAAACCCATGCTCTGCCAGAAGCATCCATAAGCACTTTATCCAGAAGTTGCTGACTTCTGCTTTATTTCTTGGAAAAGGCCTACCTAGTTCTTATTCTACTTCCCAGTCAACGCCATGCATTTTCAGCTGCCTGAAATGCTTGCACCGTTTGTACAAGCATTTAAGGGTTTTATTATTTTTATTTTCCTTTTAGAAAGGGCTGTGAAATGAGTGGTGGATGAGGATTCTGGCTCAGCCTTGTGTCACTCTGTGTGTGTGTGTGTGTGTGTGTGTGTGTGTGTGTGTGTGTTTGCTCTATCTCTAAAATAAACTTCCAGCCCTATTTTATTTATTTTTATTGTAAAACACAGCCTTGTTAAATTTCTCAGGGCCTCACCTAGTTGCTGAGGTTGGCATTGAACCTGCAATCCTCCTGTCTCAGCCTCCCGAGTACTGAGATTATAGGTGTGTGCCATCACACCTGTGTTGGCCCAGCCAACCTTTACTTTTTTCAAATCACTTATTTAAAAGCAACAGCAACACTCATTTTATTTAATACAAGTAAAATTTGGCTCTCCAAAGTTATCATCCCTACCCAATGATCTGAAATATTAGTGGAAGAGTGGATAAAATTATTAATCAAGAAAATAAAAAATGAGAAAAGTAAATTAGACATTAATTCAAAAAATTTTTTTTGCCTTTTCTGTTATCTAAAGGCCACAGAAATATTCTTTTTAAAAAATATCTTCCCAGAGCCGAGCATGGTGGCGCATGCTTGTAATCCCAGCATTCGGGAAGTAGAGACCAAAGTATTGCAGTTCGAGGACAGCCTCAGCGAGGCCCTTTGCAACTCAATGAGACGCTGTTTAAAAAAAAAAAAAAAAACAAACAAAAAAAAACCTAAAAAATAGGATTGAGAGTGTAGCTTGGAGGTAGAATGCCCGTGGGTTCCATCCCCAGTACCACACAAAAAAGATCTTCCCAGGTCTTTTCATGATATCATATGCAATCTTTAAAATTACTGTTTACTCTCAAAGCAAATCTAAAGTTAAAATTTTCCTTGAATGCACCATTTAATTTTGGGAACCTGAGCCACAGAGAAAATCACTACTAGTCTCTTCTGTTGCTGGAGTGAAGACAATGTTCCACAGGGATGGGATGTAGACTTCTGTCCTTGAGGGTGCTGGGGCTTCACCTAGACTCCCATAGACTTTCATACTTTTGAGCAGGTGTGTTGAGTGCTGAGATGAATAACCATCTAATTTGAGCCTAAATTACCATCTAATTTTGAACAGTCAGTCTGTCAACGAGAATGCTGTCCTTCTATTTCATTGATTGGTCTGTTTTCATCCCTTGACCTGTGATTCTTTACTTCATCCAAATACCTACACTTCCACTTTATCTACGAAGGCTCCTTCTTCACAGTATTTCCAGCAACATGAGTAATGGAGTATTAACTCTAAAACATTGCTCCCTTTGGCCCTTGATATGTTATGTTCTAATTTTACCAAAACCCTTTTTCTCACTGTTCTTAGCTATTCTTTAAAGCCATGCTAAGGCATTATCCCTCTTTATGAAATCTACTTTAATGCCTGACCTAGAACAAAGTTAATTACTCCTTTAGTACCTCATTTATGTGTCTTGTGTTCCAGAGATCACAGTTTTTAGGAATTATTTGTTCAATGTCTGTTTACTTAATTATCAGGATCCGTAACTTTCTTAGGAGCTGATCTAGGGATCCCAGGTATAGGTGGACCCAGCTAAATGGATGAAATCAAAATTTTCTGGCCCATGTGAGATCACACAAAGACTGGACCTTCTAGCCCATGTTGATTAATTCACTATAGACATCCTAAAATCTCAATAGAATTTGTCATTAAGTCTATACAGATTCCTTTTGTTAGCTCTCATTTTTTAAATTAAAAACATTTTTTATACACTGGGGATTTAACCCAGAGGCATTGTACCTCCAAGCTATACCACCATGCCTGTTTTATTTATTATTCTGAAACAGGGTTTCATTAAGGTTTCTGATAGTCTTTTTAAGTTGCTGAGGCTGGCCTCAAACCTGTGATTCTCTTCTCTGTGTCTTAACCTCCCAAGTACTGGAATTATAGGCATGAACCACCATTCCTGGCTTGGAAGCTCTTATATGTTGACTTTTGGGTTTAGATTATTGGAACTGAAAATTAGGAGATAGAATGATTTGAATTTTTAAGTGCCTAAACTTCAATTAGAGTCACTGATATTTTAGAACCATAGGTGGCAAATTATATATTTATGTGTGGGTATGTATATGTATGTGTATATGTGTGCATAGCTTATATATAGCTCATATATTTAAGATAATGTATATATATATGAGACAGGGTCCAGTATCTGTAAAACCAACAAACACACAAGTCCCTCCTTCAAACGAGTCACTTGAATGCTAAAATCAACTGTAATTCAAGAAGCCAAAACCACTAAGAGGGGTGAACCTTGTGAGACTGGCCCAACCTGTTCTACATGCTATGGACAAAGGAAGGTCTAATGAAGTCCGCAGGTACAGGAAGTGGTAACTTGGGTGGCAAGAAGCATTCTGTGTCTCCCCCTACTGGTTGGTGGAATAACTGACTGGAATAGCCCCCAGGAGTCCTATTGGTCCTGACCTCACTGAACTTTGCACCATCTGGTCACCTGGCTTCTGTGCACTTCTAATAAGGAAGGTTGATCTGGAGTTCACATCAGGATACTTTCTCTCTTTCCCAGGGTTTTAACACTGGTTAATTACTATTCTGCATTTCTTAACAATTCTAACTTCACATCCCATTGAAATAAACTATTAAGAAACTCACTTCTTGCATATTTTAATTCCAGGCTATCACTACATTTTGATTAGATTAAAATTGTTTTAAAGAGGTTGTGCTTGAAAATGTCTAAGATGTTACCACAAAGGCTAGCATTTCCTCTCTTCGAAAAATGGTTTTAGTGCAGTAGTCAATCTGGAAATAAAAAACAATAAAAATGAATTCTTATCAATAGCAATATTAGATAAGATCAATTCATATAAAGTTTGGAGGAAAAAGAATTACCCCAAATGTATTTGTACCAACACACTACCTTTATTTAGTGATCAAATATGTGACAGATTCAAATGCCAAAAGAATTTGAAAGGGCTTTTACTGTGAGTATTCATAACAAGAGCAGAGACAAGCCAAGCTACGAGAAAGATACTGCATGATAGATGGATGACCAACCAGAAAGCGTCCTGACTGAATGGTGACAACTAAAAAACCCAAGCTTTGCCATTTTCAGCTGTAAAGTGAAGGTGAAGCAACCGACAGGAAAGAAAATGAATAGAAAACATTTATAACGCAGATACAAGTAGGGATTTGTATATATGAGATTCAATATGAGAGCCAACGGTGAAGCACCAAGATAAGAAATCCGTTCAGGAGACAAATGAAAGTAGCATCAGAAAAAAAAAAAAGAAAACAAATCATGATGAAGAGAATGGCGTTTGAGAAGCATAAGGGCGCACACGAATGCATATCGCAAACATCTTTGAAGGTCTAGTTGTGTATAATAGCACAGCCTCAGTATTACTGATTAAGTTATGTTCATTCTATTTGTTTACTATCTTAGGGAGCTGGGTTATGCTTGAGGACAGTTCAATGAAAACTAATGTGCAATTGTCGGTTGACAAATATTTTTTCTAGTGCTGTCTTATTTGGAAGTGTTAATTCCTTCAATAATTCTAAAATATTAGTATGGCAGCCTGATGCCAGGATTAGTTTCTTGCATGTACCACAGTTCAGTGATGGATATTTGGTGCCTATGTTCCTTCTACGCTAAGGTGCTATGGTCTTTAACAGGTAGCCTCCAGTTTTGTAGAACAGAGGAGAGTGGAGCATACCCACAAAATTTTTTACGGGTTAGGTTTGGAGGTGGCTTATGATTCCTCTGCCCATATTACACTGACCACAAGTCAGTCCACATAGCTCCAATCTGACTATCAGAAGCTCTGGAAAATGGCATCTTCCTTTCTGGAACAAGAAAACATACATGAATACTTTTTTTTAAAATTAGTAATGTCATTCTCTGAGAGTCTGGAGATACAGCTGTGGGTGTCAAGTGGGTGAAGATGGGGAAAAACAAAAATCCTTCCTTTTAGGATAGGAACTAGACAGTCAATGAAATGGATAAGTTATACACATAGTAGTTTCAATGGTATATTAGCTTTCCTAAGTGCAAATACTAAAGGATCCAAGAAAGGAGGTGCAGAGTGTGGCAGAAGTCTGTTACCATTTAAGTATAGTAGTAAGGGGAAGACTCAGAGAGGAGACACTTGAGAAAAGAGCTGAAGGAGGGGGGTGTTGGTGAATCACTAGGGGAAGAAAACGTCAGGCTGCGTATATGCAGGAGAGAGTAGTGGGCAGGCTGGAGGGGCCGCGCTGGCCGGCGTGGCTGGAGTGGAGTGAGCTGGGGGAGAGGGGATTATTGAGAGATGAGGTCAAGGTCATGGGGACGCTGACTGCACACTGTTTGTGGACCACCCTGAGGACTTCAGACTATTTTTAATGGCATCACTCTAGTTACTGGATTTAGAATAGAAAGTAGGGGACACAAGTGGATGTAGGTAAACCAGTTCAAGGATTATCTTAATAATCAAGGCGAGAGAGCACTATATCATTAGTAGCAGTAAAAGTGGTATGATATGATTGGATTGTAGGTATATTTTGAAGGTAGAGTCAACAAAACTTACTGGTTGATCACATGTATGGTAGAGAGAAGAAAAATCCAGTATGACTCTTGGGCTTAGCCAGCAGATGGATATAAAATATGGGAGGTGCAGATTTTTGAAGTGGGTGTGATGATCTGACTGAGAGCTAAGTTTGTGTCCTATTTAAGTTGAGATGGTTATTAGTCATTCCAGTAAAAATGCTAAACAGTCTTGGATATGATACATCTGGGTTCAGTGAAGTGGTCTGGCTGATACCAAAATGTGTTAGTATCAGAACCTAGTCCAATGAGATCTAGGCCAGCAAAGGAAAAAATTTATGGCTTCCCTTTGAGCCACGGTGATATTTCAAGATTGGAGCTGCAGATGAGCTATGAGGAAGGTCCACAAGAGGAGCAGAGTCAGTGGTGGGTGAGGGAGAAGAAAAACCAGGTAGAGACGAGAGATTCAGTATAACAAACGATACCAAATTTCTCTCTAGCTTCAATGGAAGGGGTTTGGAGGAGGGAGGCTGGGAGAAGGAGACATAATGAGGGCAGCAGTTTAAATAAAGCCATGTACATACACAGTTATCAATACCAACCTCAAAAATGCTTAGGGAGAATGGGAGGGCGTCGGGTGGGATCCGGAGGGAAACACCTCAAGTGCTGTGTGCATTTATTTTCCTATCACTCTACATCTCATTTTGACTTATAATTAGAATGCACCAATAAAAATATATTAAAAATAGCAAACACCGCTGATGGATTATATAGGACAAGAAAATAGATTCAATCAATGGATTTGGAACGTGGATGTCACGTGAGTTTTGTTTCCATCAAGTGGTGAGAATGGAACTTGTCTAGAGTTAGTTCAAAGAAACCAGGGCCTGTGGGTGCAGAGAGTGCTCATTGCTATATATAAGTGATAAAGAGAAGGAAAGGAATCAGGTATTGACTGGAGAGGGAAGGGGGTTTGAAGAAAGTTTTTTTTTTTTTTTAAGATGTTTTTACTCTGATGAAAAAGATTCAGTAGACAGGAACCACTGTAAAAGACAGAAGGGAAACTTCTAGGGCACTTTTCTTGAATCCACAGGTGCACAAGAAAAGGGATTGCTTTCCCCAAAAGAGGTGACGTCCACTCAGTAACAGTGGAGAAGGTAGTGACAGGACACAGATGCAGGTGGCAGGTAGGGACAGGTGGGAACTCCTGGAGCCCTGGTGCACTTTCCCAGCAAGTTGCAAGTGAGAACAAAGGAGGAACCGTGAGGAGAGAGGAAAGGGCCCCGAATGGCCACCCAGGGAAGCAGGAGAGTACATGCACCGGGCACTGAGGTGTGAGTGTCTGGCCACAGGAAGGGCTCTCTTGGGGAGACTGAGCAGGCATTTAAAGTGAGGCAAGTCAGCAGCCCTGTGTTTATTTCCAGCCTCATTTAGTTTCACGGGTGCAGGTGAGGATAAGGAGAGTCACATTTGACCAGAGTTGCAGTTTCCGAGTGAGCCAAAGAGAAAGTCAAAGAGGCGAGGGCCTGGGCAGAGAACACATCTTCACATTTAACTGCAGAGCTTTAGTTGCAGAGGAAGAGGTAAGGTCAGGAGCTAAAAGGCAGTTTCAAAGGTGGGTTAGGGGTGGGTGTGGTGATGCATGACTGTAATCCCAGTACTTGGGAGGCAAAGACAGAAGAACCACAGTTTCAAGGCCAGCCTCAGCAATTTGGTGAGGCCCTTAGAAAATTAATGAGACTCTGTTTCAAAATAAAATATAAAAAAGGGCTTGGGAGTGTAGCTCAAAGGTAGAATGCCCATGGGTTCAATCCTCAGTCCCACACACACAGAAAAAGGAAAAGAAGAAAAGAAGAAAGGAAGGAATGAAGGGAGGGAGAAAAAGAAGAAAGAAGAAAGAAAGGAAAAGAAAAGAAAAGAAAAAGAAAAAGAAAGGGAGGATTAGTAGGTTGTAGGTGCCTGTGCTGAGAGGAGGTATCATGGGTTGTGAGCTGGAAAGATGGCAGATGAAAGAGAGAGAATGATTTTGAGATTTCGGGACGGGGAGCAAGACCTTGTAAGCCATGACTTTAGGAGTGGGTGACTACATTCCCTGAACTTTGGAGACATGAGAAACAGGGTTTGGGAATCACCTTCATGAACATCAAGAGCTCTAGACATTAAGGCGGAAAGACTTCTGTAGAAAATGATGCTGTCAGGAACAAAATTTTTCAAAGGAGCATTTAGCTCTTAGGTGCTTGGGGAAGAGAGAGGATGGTAGCAGAATCTGATGACAAGGGATCCAGGAGGAGAGTGTTGGAACAGGAGGAGAGGAGTATTAAAGACAGCAACTGCCTCACACGCTACCCGTTAAAACACAGAGGGCAAGGAAAGAGTGGAGGGGACATGGCACCCTACAGAAGGGGCCTGATGGGAAGAAAGAAAGATGAATGAGAAGAGTCAGAGGATGCTGGGCATTCTGATGGCATTCAGCAATGAATTCCAACAGGCTCTCACTAGAATTATTCAGGGCATCAAGAAAAGTAAGAGTTGCAGCCAGGTATGTTGGAACACACCTGTAATCCCAGCGCTTGGGAGGCTGAGACAAGAGGATCACAGATTCAAAGACAGCCTCAGTAATGTAAGGAGACTCGGCCACTTAGTGAGACCCTGTACCAAAAAAATAAAAAATAAAAAGGGCTGGGTGTGCTTATGAGGTAGAATGTACCTGGATCCAATCCCCAGTGCCACAAAATAAAAAATATATATTTGTATATTATATATAACCTATATATTATGTATATTATATATAATATATTAGCTAATATTATCTATCTATCTATCTATCTATCTATCTATCTATCTATCATCTATCTGGAGGAGGGAGAGAGAGAGAGAAAGCAGGAGAGAAAGAGAGAGGTAAGTAAGCTTTGTGACCAGAAAAGGCCCTGCACAGCGCTCTATGCAGATGAGAGTGTGGGGTTCTAGGGCACAGAATTCAGTGTGAATTTTAGATAAATGATGGCCACTCGTCTGTCTTTGGTCCCATCTCAGTCTCTTCACCACCCCCTCCATCATTCCTAGTCCTGAACATCTCTGAATCAGTCCTTCATCTCTACAGTCATTTTGAGAAAGTTAGCTGAGTGGCGTCCTCTAATATGTGGTCATTCTCAACTGACATTTCTCACCAAGTATAATGCCCTGAAGTCCATCCAAGCTGTCGCATGTATCCATCACACATTTCTTTTTATTGCTGAAGTATATTCCACTGTATGAATAGTCAGAGTCTGTCCAACCATTTGCTCATCTAAGGACGTCTGAGTTCTTGAAAGCTTTTTGATGCAACTCATAAAGTCACTGTGAACATTTCATTTGCAGGATTGCTACAGCCTTTTTATATTATTATTATTATTATTATTATTATTATTATTATTATTATTATTATGTGTGTCTGTGTGTGTGGTACTGGGTGTGGAACCAAGGGGCTTTTCTACCTCCAGGCTATACTCCTAGCCCTATTTTTTATACTTTATTTGGAAACAGGGTCTCACTAAGTTGCTGAGAGCCTCACTAAGTAGCTGAGGCTGGCTTAGAACCTGTAAATCCTCCTGTCTCAGCCTCCCAAGTGCTGGGATTACATGTGTGCGCCACCACACCCAGTGATACTAACTTTTTATTTTTTATTTTATTTATTTGTTTTTTTGGTGGTACTGGGGGTGGAACCCAGAGGTTTTCTACTTTCGGGCTATACTCCCAGACCTTTTGTTTTTATATTTTATTTGGAAACAGGGTCTCACTAAGTTGCTGAAAGCCTCACTAAGTAGCTGAAGCTGGCTTTGAACCTGTGCGATCCTCCTGTCTCAGCCTCCCAAGCGCGGGGATTACAAGCATGCGCCACCACGCCCGGCAATACTGCCTTTTTAAAGTTAGTTTTATTCTGTCTTGGTGTGGTGGTGCATGCCTGTAATCTCAGTATTTGGGGGGGTTGAAATAGGAGGATGGAAGGTTCTAGGGTGGTCTTGGAAAATTAGCAACTACTTGTTTTCTTTTTTTTTTATGGTACTGGGGTTCCTGGAAGCCCTTCTACCACCGGGCTACACTCCCAGCCCTATTTTTTATATTTTTATTTGGAAACAGGGTCTCTTAAACCAGTGCGGCTGGCTTTGAACCTGCGCAATCCTCCTGTCTCCGCCTCCCAAGTGTGGGGATTACAAGCGTGCACCACCATGCCCAGAACAACTACTTGTTTTCAAAATAAAAATAATAAAAGGTCTGGGGTATATCTCAGTGGTAGAGTGTGTCTGGGTTCAGTCCCTAGTACCACAAAACAGCAAGAATAGCAATAACAACGACAACAAAAGAACAGTTTTATTCTAAACTTCCTTTAAGTCACAAATTTGGTATTTTTTGTTATGTTCTTTCATTTATATCAAAACAAATACATTTATAATTACTATGTTAAAAACAAAGAGTTCATCCATTGAGACAACATTGGGATACAGCGTACACACACACACATACACACATGCATACACACACACACACACACACATACACACACACACACATATACATACACACAGCAATATGGATGACTCCAGAAAACATAATGCTAACTGAATAAAGCCAGTCACAAAGGTCTTATTCCATTTATATAAAACAGAATAAGTTAATGGTTATCAGAAGTCAAGATAATAAGCAGGGCATGATAGTGCACACCTGTAATTCTAGTACTTGGGAGGCTGAGATTGGAGGTTCAAGCCTGGCCTCAGCAAATTAGACTCTGTTTCAAAATAAGAAATGAAATAGGGTTTGGAGTGTAGCTCAGAGATAGAATGCCCCTGAGTTCAATCCCAACAACGGCACACACACATGCACACACACACACACACACACACACACACACACACCTAGATAGTGGTTATCCAGGCTTCTGGGGACCTGGTGATGTTCTGATACTTGACCCACTTGGTGGCTTTTTGGTCTGCTACATTAGCAAGAAGGTGCAGAGCTGCACAGATATGAGCGGTGCACTTCTCTGAATGTATATGTGCTCCAAAACTTAAACAATAACCCTGAGCATTTGACTCAGGGCTTCTCCCCCTCTTCTTTGTCTCCTTCCTCACAGTGGGCTGAGATCACAAATCCATTTCAATTCAATCGTCAATGGCTTTTGATTTCACAATGCTCTCAGAGGAAAGGGGAAAAGAAGTGTTTCAAGCTTGGTGGCTTGAACAAACTCTGGCTAATTTACTTATGGTGGTAGCATTGATTTCATCTGTAATTCTTTTTCCCCCCCTGTAATCGATCTCACTGTCAGCACCCAACCTGAGAACAATGGAATGGGTAAGGGGAATTTTTATTTATTAAAAGGGCAACATCTCAGAAATGAAATTACGATTTAGTTGGGATAAATTGTCTTATAAGTTCATTTTTTTTACATTAAAGCTATAATTGAGGGGCATTATATGCTGTTTATCACTGCAATGAAAATGTAGTCAGAATGAACTTCTCCAGGCTGTTAAACTGCCTCTTATTAGCATTGAAACTATACTCACAGCCCATTATCTTGGGCTATATTTTTTGGTATAAGGGAATTGCTATCAAAGTGTACTTAATCTGAAAGGAATTGGATTATAATTGGAGTCTTTGTGAAAGGGGAATTAAAATTATTTGGTATTTGTCGTAAGGTAACAACATACTGTTGGAATATTAAAGAAATATAGCAGCGGCACTGGAGGGACACACTGGTAATTATCCTTTGACATCAAGTGATTCCCTGTGGCTTACTCCTTATCGATCTGGGTAGCAAACGAGAGGCAATATTTATCAATCCGTCTGCTGAAGCTGGTTTTGCAAAGTACATTGGCGAGTTTCCTTGTATTCTCTTATCCATCCACAGATAGGACTCGGTGTCTCTTCACAGAGAGCGGGAGAATCCATGAGTAAGAATGTCTGTGTTTGGAACATACATTGGGTATTTCTGAATATTGGAACTTAGAGTAGACATTTCATAAAGGTGAGTTCAAGGACATCGCATCACCAACAGGTCTGAGTGAAGGGGGACAAAATATTCCTTTTGACAGATTACTTTAAATGCAGCAAAACAATAGATATATGATTATTGTCATTTCTAAACTATGAGGATCTGATATAATTGTTACTAGATACGCCTCTCAACAAAAAACAATGATATGCTGTCACATAATCTAGGTCAGAGGTGGGCAACTTTCTTTGTAAAGAGCCAAATACTAAATATTCTTAGCTTTGCAGGCTACAGAGCCTTTGTGGCAATTCTGCTATTGTAGCGTGAAAACACCCATAAACGGCACACAGATGAAGGACCTAGCTGCGTTCCAACACAACTACAAAACCAGACAGCTGGCTGGATTTAGCCTGAGGGCCAGCGTCTGCAGAACCCAATCTAGGTGATTGTCTGGTAACTTTGCAATGATAAACAGAAGAGCAAACCAGTGTCCTGAAACCTGCAAGTATAGGTTGCAAGTTGGCCATCCAGATGCAAAACAGGGCTTTCTTTGTTATAATAATCATTATATTATATTATTAAAATGGAAGGTAATTTTAATATAACTGTTTTAATTTACTTACAACGTATATTGCTATCATTAAAAATAAATAGCACTTTATTCTTTTCTCTTTGGAGACACTGAAATACAGCATCTCTCATCTCTGACTCTTATGTAAACAGAGGAAAATCGAGTCAGTATAATTTTAAAACAAAGGAGGAATTTAGAAGTCCATTTTTAACCTTACTCCTTTTTCTTACCTCATTGAATGTGGAACTGTGGTGTGTGTGTGTGTGTGTGTGTGTGTGTGTGTGTGTGTGTGTGGTGTACCTTTGATTGAAATGAATGGCCCCAGCTGAGAATATTCCTGGGCTCTCTATGGCTTTCCCAACCATCTTTAAAAAAGGCAGCCTGAGAGTGGGTTGGCCCCTCTCCTGACTTATGAGTAATTTGTTGCATTACTGAAATGAGTAGTCATGACGGGAGGGATCCTGCCTACACTCTGAAGCACTGGATACATCCAGAAATGATTAGGGGACTTCTTTTACCAGAGAAATTTGAGATACCCTTGCTGTCTGGACAGCCAGAGTTGAAAGTTCACCCAGAAATAGCCACAAAGAGCTTCCTCGTGCCATCAGTTTGAGAAAGGCTCAAGTCACCTGGTGGCCAATACTTTGACCCATTCAAGTGCCAGTTTCCTGACTTGCAGAACTGAGATGAGTGTCCCACTTTTCAGGATTGATGTGAGGATTAAATGCAAAAGAATGAGTTGAGTACTGGGCATGTTCAACCAAGAGCCATCTGATCACTGGTGTGTTCTCTCCCTTCCCCAGGAGACTGTCAGGCCTTCTTTTGTGTATGACTGGTACCCGGAGAGTCACCGGCACTAATAAACAATCCTTGACTTATTTTCCTCCCTCCCAATTTGTATTCCTCTTAGAAATCTGACAGTCTGACACCAGAATGCCAAACCTGAGCTGAAGTGCGGTGACATGCTCATATCCTTCAGCTGCACATACAATCTAGGGCAGCACTTGCCGTGCCTTTCCCAATACTTATATTTCCAGTATTTTTTGACATTTAACACCATTAGAACATACAGCAGAATCCAAGCACGGTTTCTTTGAGGTAAAGATGTGAGTGTTTTTCATATCTCAGCGTGTTGAATAACCTTTAGATACAAAGTTAGCACAGCAAACATTGACATGATGCAGGCAGCTCAGTGCAGAGTGCCTAAAAATAAATACAAGAAGTTCATATGCTACCCAAAAGTTAAGAATCTAAACGAAAAGCCAGCTTTGAGGCTCACAGACTCGGGGGACCTCACTATTGTCTTTAATCCCATGGATGTAATCGATTAGAAAACATTAAATAATAGTTGTACCAACTATAGATAGATGATAGATTAGATAAATAGATAGATGTGCATTGCTTAAACCTATCAATTTACTTTTTGTCTATTACTTTTTGCACACACATGCATATACACACACGTCCATTGCTTAAATCTATCAATTCACTTTTCTGCCTATTACTCTTTTGCACACACACACACACACATGCACACACACACACACACATTGTTTAAAGCTCTCGATTTATTTTTTGCCTATTCTTTCAAAGCCTTCTGGCTGCCATCAAAGGTTAATATTTCAACTTAGGTCTCAGTTGGTTTGACTATATAAGGTCACATAATTTGGGAGTTTGAGGCTCTGGAATGGGAGGATCCTACATTTATCTTTTTAGGACAACACTTTGAATGGCATTTTAGCTCCTTAGTCTTCTTCCATGCGTGATGGTTAAGAGAGCTTTGAAAGATGTTCTAAAAATCCAGTGTTCCTGCAAGATGACACACTCATGTGCCACCTTTCACTGGATATGGTCCTTGGATGAAGGACTAAACCCAAGATTCTTCCTCCATCAAGATCAGGTCTCTTCTTAGGATGCTCTCTCTGGTCCTTCAAGCACATTATTTGCTGGCAGACAACCATCTCTTTCCTTTAATGCTTTAATAATATTTCTAAGGTCATTGGAAAACCTCCCCTTTCTTCTTTTAAGCCTCATAGTTTAACGAGATTGAGCCTAATTTCAGTTTCTTTGGCGAGTCCAGATTAAGCGAATCAGAATGGCCTGCATCCTTGATCATAGGGAGTGACTCAAGGACAGTCAAATGTTCTAGTAGCTTTTCCCACAGGTGCATTTTGAGTCATGTGTGTTTTCCCTGAGCCATCAGAGTGTATGTGAGGACTTTGGCTTGAATGTGCAGATAAAGATTTCCTCTTTTCTGCTGAACATCAAGGCAGAAGCAAGCACCTTTGAGGTCTGGCCATCATTTTCAGAAAATGATGTGAATGTGAGTGTATTCTTGGTGGCTTTTAAGAGCCATGACTCTACACTTTGCTTGAAACTGCTGCTACCTCTGTATTCTAGTGACAAGAGCAAATAGATTCATTTCTGTGCTTAAGCTTATATAAAAAGTGTTTTTGTCACTAGCCCCAAAGAGTCCAAACTGAAGTACCTACAGCCTCCACATATATCAGACATGTCTGAATGTGGAAGTGAATATGAATGACTCATAGGAGCCTCTAGTTACATGACAAAGTCTAATACAGTATGAAGAGTTATGCTGAGATTATGTTGCTTCTCCTGTATCCTCCGATTCTATCCAACATCCTAAGTGTTTCCCTTCTCTCTCTTCATTTCCAATATTTTCATTATCCATCAAAGCTCTTTTCGATTCCACCAGTTATTTTACCTTTGATAATAATGCTATTGTTTACTTAATGTTCACTACACTATATACTGTGCTGTTTGATTTATAAGGAAGTCTAATACTAACGACCCTGTTATTAGAGTATTTCTGTGTATGTGTGATACTAGAGATTGAACCTGGGGGCTACACACCCAGCCCTTTTTTAATTTTTTAATTTTGAAAGAAGGTCTTGTTAGACTTCTGAGAGTCTTCCTATGTTGCTGAGGCTGGCCTTGAAGCTGCAATCCTCCTGTCTCAGCCTACCAAATACTGGGATTACAGGTGTATACCGCCATTCCCTGCTATTATTATTCCCACCTTAAGAAGAGGAACCTGAGCCTTAGGATGACTGAGTGACTTATACAAGGTCACACACTCTAGTTCTAGCAGTATTAATGTCCAGGCATTCTGATGCCAGAATTTGTGCCCTATCACTTTGTCAAGCAATCAGTTTAAGGAAATATTCTCAAGACATGAAGCTATTGTAGCTTTCCATGTTTATCCAAAACAAAAAAAAATTATTGAATATATGATATGTGCCAAATACTTTTGTCATGTGACAGTATATGCCACTATAAAACAGCTAGGCTAGGCACAGATTCCATCTTCCTGGATCTTGTAGTCTAGTGGGAAATGTGTGTCAAACAGACTGTAATTATAAATCTACATGTTATAAGTGTAATGATTTGAATTTAGCATGTCTCCCTACCCTTCACTGAAACAAGGTATACATGTTGGAAGCCAGGCTTATTTGCTGATGAAGGGCCCCTGTGGGTATGGTTTGGGATTCTATGGTTCCTCCTTCCCCTGCTCCTTTGCTCTGCTTTTGGACCCTGTGATGTGAGAGCCTAGCCGAGCATTCTCCATCCCACCACCATGTCCTGAGCTCTGCAGACCCAGGACGACATAGACTGAACTTCTAAATCTGCAAAAAGTGTGAGCAAATAAATCTTCCTTCCTCTAAGTGTGTGGTCAGTTTTTTTTTTTTTTTATCACATCAGTGAAAATGTTGACCGAGACAGGTAAATACAACTGCAAACTAGCAAGGCACAGACTCTGTCTTCCAGTCTAGTGGAGCTTACAGTCTAGTGGGAAGTGCATATCAAACTAGATTGTAATTATCAACCCCATGTTGAAAGAACAAGGGGGATGCTGCCAAGCCACATGTAGCAGTGTCACACAACCCACCTTATGGCACCAGGGTAAATTCTGCAGAGAGAGTGGGGCCCATACAATGACTCAGTAGGAGTTTACCAGGTGTTGGGTGTCAAGTATTTTAAGGCAAGGGAATAATGTGAACAAAAACCTGGTAAGAAAACGGTGGGTTCAGAGAACCTGAAGAGCTCTGAATCGTGTGAAAGAAAATATTCACAAAGAGAGACTGAGTAGGTAAACAGGAGCCAGTGTGAATAATTCAATTTCCATCTTAGGGTGATGGTGTCTTGACCAGAACTGGTCTTTAGAAAAAATTGCTTTGGCTCCTTGTAAAATGGATTAGATTAGAGGAGGGCATGATTAGGAGCCAGAGAGGCTTCATGATAACATGGGTAAAAGGTGGAATAGTCTCAACTGTGGTATGAAAAAGGAGAGGGGGGGGAATAGATGAATATGAGACCTCTTTAAAAAATAGAGTTGGCCTGACTTGGTGAAATTTCAGCAAGAAGTGACATTAAGAACGAGTCTGAGCTGGGTGTGGTGGCACAAGTCTGTAACCCCAGTAGTTGGAAGGCAGAGACAGGAGAGGCACAGGCTCAAAGCCAGACTCAGCAACTTAGCAAGGCCGGGGCAATTTAGGAAGACCTTGAAGCTCAGAGGTATGTGCCTCTGCATTGAATCCTCATTAACACACACACACACACACACACACACACACACACACACACACACCAGAAAAGAATGACTAGGTTGTGTTTAGGATAACTGAGGAGGTAGTGATAACCTTCCTGAAAGCGAGACATGTGGAAAAATAACAGGATTATAAGGGCAAGAAGATGAAATTATCCCTGGTCATGCTCATGGTTTCTGAACTTGAGTGTTATGGAGCCCTCTGGATCTAACATTTCTTCTGCTCTTTTTCCCTATGATGGAAATTATACTGGTGGACTAGGTTAATTACAGTGTCTAACTTTCCCAGAAAACAAACATTTGGAAAATCTGCCGCCATCCAACATATACAAAAGCCATTCTAGTGAGTAAGGCATCAGTAGCTTAATCCCAAAGCCCAGGATGCCCCAATTATATATATTTCCTATTAGATCAACTTTAAAATCAACAACTGATGGTGCTTGAAGGTTTAAATGAATACTGGGAGCAAACAGTAGATTGCACGTGGGTGTTCCAATAATGGAGTAATGGGAGAAAAGGGAGAAGCCAACACTTCTATGCCAGTCATTTTCTTAGGCTTTTAAGCAAATTATCAACAAATCTTAATAAGGAGCCCACATAGGAGAAATCCTTTGATGAACCTAAATAATGGAAGAAAAACAATGGACATTTTTGAAGTCATTTCCAGATTTAACCTGCAAAAATATTGAACTCCCCTCAGCCAACAGGATAGGATATCGCCCCATGACCCCTGACTGACCACCTTTATATTCTTCTCAGTATTTTCAATGCTTAAACAGGAAAAACGTAAGTATTGAACCATGGCAAGACCATCCAGTGGTCTCCAAAACATTCCGAAGAGGGGAAAAGTGAAACAAGAGGCAAGGGCTACTAAACCTATGACCAAAAATGTTCCCTGAGTTCTGGGGTTGTTGACAAGTAGTTAGGTTCTTAATTACCCTGATCTTCTTTAACTTGTTCTCTTCTGCTTTCATTGTGTCTTTAGATATACCATAGACTAAGGCAGGCATGACAAATTCATTATAGCTCACAATCTCAAGTTCGTTTGGGCCGCTCTAGTGGAGCACTGGAACACCTTAGACCAGGTCATTTATAAACAGTATACATTTACTGCTTGTAGTTCTAGAGGCTGAGAATTTTGAGATCGAGGTACCAACAGATTCTATCCCTGATGAGGATTTGCTCCCTGCTTCAAAGATGTGCCTTTTGCATATGACAGAAGGGGCAAAAAAAACAAAGCTCTAATAAGGACACTATAATTTCATTCATGAACACAGAGCCCCACAACCTAATCACCTCCCCAAGGCCCCACCTCTTGATACAGTCACCTGAAAGGCTGGTTCAACATATGGATTTTGCTAGAAAACAAACATTCAGATAATTGTATCCCCTTACAAAGGGCCAATTTAAAGCATCAGAATATTTTCTTGGCATAATATTCCAGGAGATGGGTGGCATTTGGTAGAATGCATGGTTTTGAGTTGTTGAGGTCAATTGTCTTTATCCTCTTGCCAAGTATGTTTGTATTTCCTCCAACTTCCTATTTTCTTTACTTTAGGACTGACCATGTAACTTGCCTTGGCCAATAGAATATTATTGGATGGACGCAAACCAAGGCTTCAAATGTGGTTTTGTGGTTTTATTTCTGCCTCATGGCTAGAGAAAGTCACATGGACACACAGGAAGAAACTAGAAAGTTACATATAAAGAGCATCAATACAGGGAGAATTGAGGTTAAGGAGAAAAAATTCAGCTATAAACTTAATCACTGCTTTGTTTTGCTTGCGTGCGTGCGTGCGTGTGTGCACGCGTGCATGTGTGTGTGTGTGTGTGTGTGTGTGTGTGTGTGTGTGTGTGTAGTGGGTACAGGGCAGGCTGGGTTAAATAAGATGGTCAGGGAGAGCTGCTCTTATCCATAGAATCTGAACTATGGAAAGGAACCACAGTTGCTAAAGCCTAGAAGAAGGGTATTTCATGCATAGGGTATTTCATCCTTTGTCAGCATACATGGTCTATCATGGTATGAACTGCAAAGAGACTCCTTTTCTGGCAACCAAAGCTGGGACTGTCTCTATCCTCAGTGGCTGAACTGTGCTGGATAAGAGCACAGGTAAGCAAGTCCCATAGAAAAGCATCTGAACTCTCAGAGGGCCTCCATGGCTAGCAAGTGGGATCCACTAGGAGTGATTATTTATACCACAGATTTACCCATTGTGTGATGAAGATTAATCCCAAGGGCACTACAAATATCTAGGTTTGCTGGATGAGTGTGTGTCATTGCGTGAGTGGGAGACATTTACATTTAAAGGGTTAAGAATCACTGCCCATTAATCAGATGACCATAAAGTCAAAGAGCCTTTGAAATGAAAGTGTATCTTCATGAGAAAGTGCAATTTATATTTTAAGGTTTGCATATGTTGCTTTCAAGACACCTCTTCTATAAGGTAAGGTGAGTCATGACTCAAGTCAAAGAACTATTTTGGGGAATCAAAACATGTAAGAAAGCAAAATAAAAATGAAAAAAAAAGAATTTTCTAGCAGGGGTTTTGAGATTATGAGAGCTAATTTATTTATCTTGTGGGAAAGATTGTTGGGAGATGAATGAGGTTGGGTCATAGCTCATTCCATTCCATGAAATGTCCTTTAAAGAATCCTTGCTGTCCCTAAGCCCAAGAGGATCCTGCTGCTTCTCCCTTCTTGTTTAGAAATGTTTGTCACTGTGTCATACCAGAAGACAGGGGGGAAATGAAAAGCTAAATCTCTGTAATTTTTGCTGAAGACCCTCAAACCTTGGATCCTGGATTCATGGAGGTATCTGAGATTGCATTAAAGATTGCTGTTTCATGAAAGAGATAGAGGAGAGGAAAACCAAGAGAACAAACATTCAAAGAGATGAGGGAGTTGAGGTTGAGCATTCTGCAGTGACTAAGCAAGCAGCTGGTGAGTGGCTGGACAGCTTGAATCCTCTGCGGGTAGATTGGATATTTGGATGGAAGGGCATGAGTTGCTTGGCTTGAGCTTTCATTGTGAGCAGCAGGTGTTATAATGGGCAGCCTGGATAAAAAAATTTTTTTTGAGAGGCTGGAGAGGGAACCAGACTTTTGCCATTGCAACTTCTGTAGCAAAACATTTTTTTGCCATTGTTTCTAGTACATCTATTCTGAATCTCATCTGATGGGATTGGATGGAATTAGATCATTTTAACAAAATTGGGCAGAATTGGGTATTTTAGGAGGGTCACGTTTGCACATTTGAACACTCGGATTGTATTTCATCTTACAGCCAAAGGCTTTAAAATGAGCAGCATTCTTTTTCAAAACATGGTCATAAAAATGACTTTATGGCTTTTGATATAAGAGAGGGAAACCCTATGTTTAACTATATTGGTACCTCTGGTTTAGGCAGACTTTGGAGTAGGCTCCTTTGAGATTGGAGAAAGTCTGCTACTGAGGATGACTCTTCTTTACATTTGTGTGTGTGTGTGTGTGTGTGTGTGTGTGTGTGTGTGTTTAGGATTCCCTGCCAATTTATGCACACTGGAACTAGTTCCAAATTGTACTTTTTAAAGAAAACTAACAGTTACAAAATTAAATGGAAAAGGAAGAAAGATGGAAGTCTCTTCCCTGGACTCCCCCTCCCCAGAGGCCAGGTGTCCACATGGTGGCCTCCACTAGGAAGCACATTAAGTCCTGCAGAGTCCAGCTGGCTTGGCGTGGGATGCGCAAGAAGGTTCCTGCACATCTCACACTTGCTCTCTGTGACTCTTTTGCTGCACTGACATGTCCCCCCAGGATCAGGTGGGCAGGCTCTCTTCATCTGCCAGCTTCTTTTTGTCATTGTTGACACAGTTATCCATCCTCAGCGTGAGCCAGGCAGACCGACAGAGCATCGCTTGAACACCAGGACGGAATGTCTCACTGGTTGGGTAATGGTGACAGTCTGGGAACAGGCAGTGACTTGTGTTGATCAGAATCTCTCCTGTCCAAAACGATGGCTGGGAAGTGGGCCCCTTGGCCCGCAGAAAGGACAACGTGTTCCTGGCTAGGTGGCTGCAGGGTGGCAAGCGCTGCTCATCTGAGCAAAGCAAGCCCGTTCATCTTGGGATTATCTAAGATAAGGAAATTGCCTGGTACTTCCTCAGTGTGCACAGGAGGAGCAGCGATCACTATCAACAAGGTCTGACTGGACAGGGGCTTCAGAACTGCGGAATCATGTGCACGCAGATACCTCCTGCCTCCCGAGATGCCCACTATCCGAGTTCCAGATGACAGTGGAAAATACAAAAACCCATGAAAGCCACTGGGCAGATTGAAAACCACACAAATATTCTCTAAGCCCTTCTGTAAGAATTTTGATGGAGTAGGTCTAGATTGGGACCTGGGCCTTTGAATTTATATCAAACTCCTGAGAGATGCTGATTCTACACATATAAAAGTGTACACATATACATACACTTTATATATACACCCTTTTTTGGTGGCCTTCTGCCTCTAAGCTACATACCCAGACCTATTTTATTTTTAATTTTGCAATATGGTCCTCCTAAGCTGTTGAGGCTAGCCTTGAACCTTCAATCTTCCCTGTCTCAGCCTCTCAAGTACTGGGATTACAGGTGTGGTCCACCATGTCTGGCTTATAAATACACTTTAAATATATGTAAAGTGCATATATAAAGTACATATACATCTATATGTAAATTGTATATATAAAGTACATATATATGTAATACATGTATATTTGTAATTGTGTATTAACAAAATGAAATTTTAAAAAGTTCTCTCTTCCTTTCTCAGAAAAGGATGTTGAATTAAAAGGAAGTGATGAGTCTCCCACCCAGGCTCCTGAGAGGCTAAACAGAGCCCATTCTGCATTTGTACCCCACAAAAAATGTCTATTATTTTGAGACAATCCCTCAATATTGAAAACGGAGGTGTGTATTTGACTCCTGCTGAAATCAGGCTGCTGAAACATTTGACTGACACATTAATAATTATCCCCGTAGTGTTCTCAGGTAACTATTACATAATTGCTGGCTACACACTCTATTCCCCCTCCTCCAATTAGGTTTACTTTCAACATTACATAAGCTGATTTTAAAAGAAATATCACTTTTGTAATCAAAATCAAATGTTAATGACCAATATTAGATATGTATCTACAAGCCAGATCAATAGTTATTGGCAGTCAAGTTGGGTTTACTAAAACACACAATAAAATTATTGGGTAAACAGATAGGTTTGGTTGTGCTTTCAAGCTATAGACACAGAGAAAATGAGACACGTTCATGTACTCATATCTTGCCCGAACATGCATCACTCAATACGTTTGTCTTCCTGGACTGTGAGTGCTTATGTGTGTTTTCAAGTGTCACAGCATGTCGGAGAAGCTTGATTTCGTTAAATATTATTTGATTAGTTGGATATGAGCCCACAATCTTGTGGTTAAAAAAATGACCCCCCAAATCTCTGGCTCCTGCCAGATGCCCAATGCTGGTGATCTCTGCTTGTTTGGGCCACTGAAAGACCATGTTGGTGGTCAGTCTGTTTTGATTTGTACTATCTTTCCTTGGGAAAGCAACCAAAGGGCAAAGTGTAGGGTCTTACATTAATAATTAAGCAATCTGGTCAAATATGATTTGTATCATTTCTAGCCACCATCAATACGTCCTCTGAGTGACCAGGAAGTAGTCATGACCTTGACTATCCTCAAGAGATGATGAAGTCGAACCTGCCATGAAGAGACCTGAGTACTGGTGACCAGCAGGAAGCTCTGCTTCAGGTGGAATTTGTACAACAGTTTGAATATAGAAGGAACGAAGATAGGAGTAGTATTTTTTTATTAGTCTCTAGACTACAAATGCGTGTCAGTTTGTGGCATGAATCCAGGCTGACTAGAGCCTTCTTAGAGAAGGTCAGATCTCTTTTTGGAAAATGGTGTAATTAAGAGTTCGATCAATCACTTTAAGGTAAAAGAGTTAGACCACCAGGTTAAGCCTCCTGTGCCATTAGTCTGTAAGTGGGAAGTGCAGGGTCTGGGAATGAGCCCATGACTCCAGCCTTGCATCTACCGCCCTGCAACTTTAGACAAATTGCCTCACCGCCTGTGTATATGAAGTGGTTAGATGAAATTATCTCTCCGCTTCCTTTCAGTTCCCAGACTCCACGAGGCTATGAATGATCATCTTCATGTGGATTTATATAACATTGACCAGAATATGGTGTGCCCGAAAAAAAGATACTTGGAAATATTAATGATTAGAGCGCTGGCCTTATAATGGAACATACATAAGTTATGTAATGAGTTCCTTTTAATATCACATAGATCTCTCTTTGGTGCCAGGGTTGAGTTATCACTTCTAAACCATCTAAAATGCCAGGATTACAGTCTGGACAGAAGTCCCATGTGTGGTACAGAAAGGGAGAGGAGCAGCCATGATTAATCATAAAGGACAGAGACTCTGGCTTTTCACCTGCCTGATCTCTGTAGCTTGCAGGGTCCTGTCTATTCGGATCAATGGTTTGCTAATTACGAACTGTCTTTGGAAGGCTCCAGCATACTCTCTGGTGATTCATGTTTCTGCATTGATTTTCACATAAACTAAGATGCAGTTGTACCATTTAAGCACTTCGAAATTGGTCATCAATGAACTATTTTGGACTTAATAGACCTAATAACACTTGAAGACTCATGTGTTTTGATTTTTGGATTATGCTACCTAATGTAGTGGGAGTGGATGTTTACGTCCTACTTTTCTGCTTGGTAAGAGAACCCCAGTAAAGACCAGGTCTGATTTGTGGGTGAGCCTTGATACAGACAGCCCGAGATGGAACGAAGCCTAGCAATTAGTTTCATTGTCTATCAGTGACTATTTATCTTATGTAGATCCGAGATTCTCCTGCTACAGAGGTGATAGTCATTTTAAGCAGGGGATTTTTTTTTACCCCTCAGCAATGGGATTGGGCCTCAATCACCAAGCTATAGATTTAGAACCACACAGAGACCTTTGGATTATAAATACTAATTGAAGAAAAACGGCAGTCACAAAGTGGACTAGCAGAGACCAGGGTTAAATGATAAAGGCAGTGGTTTGTTTTTTCTGTAAGTTTTTGAGTATTGAGAAACAATATGTCATGACCCATGTGGAGCTTGATCTCGACCATATGAGATTCCTGGATTAGCACTTCGACGCCACATCCTTTGTTGATCTTCCCAGATTGTCCCTAAGAAAACTGCGGCAAACTAAGGTCTGAGAAATCTTCCAGAAACAATGACCTTACAGCTTTGGAACTGCAGTTGGTCAAGAGTCTGTGTTCTGGATACTCTGTCTGGCGGTCAAGACCCACTTTGAAGCCATTTATCATTTATTTTGTGTCTAACTTCTTTAATCCTGCTTCCTTATATGTAAAATCAAGATAATTATACCTAATTTAAAGAGGACTCCTAAGGAGAAAAATGAGAGTAAGGAAATTAGTAAGAGGTCTTGACATGTCCTAAGCACACCATGAGTGTTAACTGTTGTTTCTTCTCTCAACAAGCAGCACACTTTACTGGGGGCTACAAAGTTTGATGAATTAATAAAAAAAAATTGACTCTGCTTTTGACCAGCCATTGATGGGTGATATCTGGTTGAATTCCAGAACTAATTTATACACAAAAGTAAAGAATCAGCACAAAAGAATCAAATTTAACAAATGGAAGGAACATTATTTCATTGATTAATTCACTTTTTTCTGTATAACTTGAGTGTCACCTCCCTGAGTATTCCCAAATTTTCCAGTGTTGTGATGATCACTTTGTTCATGCATCTAATAGATACCTAAATATAAATAAAAAGGATTAGAACCCATATCATTAATTCTCAGGCCTCTTATGGGGATTCTAAAGCTCTGATTGTTTCTCCTAAATAGCTCTCATTTTATTTTCTGCTTTTATTGAATTCTCCGAATCCTTTGTGTATTTCATCCTATGGTTAGTCTCTTCTTTCTACGTAGATTTAACCCAAATCTCTTCATGTGGTTCTCCCTAAAGCATCACTGTGCAAAGTGGATATATGAAGGTATAGTGATAGTATCACAGACCAATTTAACACTATGTCAAACACATCCTTACTTAGGCCTTGTGATGTTTAGCTTTATGTGCCCACTTGACTAAGCCATAGTAAATACTAGGTTATTTCCATGAAGGGTTTTTTGTAGATGTGGTTAACATTTACCATCTGTTGTCATTATATAAAGAGATTTTTCCCCTATTGTGTGTGTGTTTGGGGAGGACTCATCTACTCAATGAAAGGTCTTAAAAACAAAACTGAGGTTTCCCTGAAGAAGAGGAATTTCTGACTTAAGACTATAACACCAGCTCCTGCCTGAGAGTTTCAGCTGGTCTATCTTATAATTGTGTAAGCCGGGTGCTTGGTTATTTGTCTGTCTGTCTATCTATCTATCTATCTATCTATCTATCTATCTATATATCTATCTATTTATCTATTATATATGAATCATCTATCATCTTCTGTCTATCTACCCATCCAACTTTCCTTCTTATAGATTTTGTTCCTCAGGAGAACCCTAACTATTGATATGGGCATATCCCCACTTAATATTTCCCAGTCATCTTATTTTTTTCCTCATAAAAAGGTTTTAGGGGAATCTCTCATGATGCTAATTTGCTACCTTTGTTAGTATAAACAATGCTGGCAACCATTTAATCAGCATGACTCTGTGTCAGATGCACACATTACTCCTGAACACTTATCTGGTAATATAGTACATTGAGGCCCTGTTGATTTTACTAAAGCAGTACAATTGAATAGGGAGCCCTGTCAGTATCCCTTGCTCAAACAAATGTCCCCAAGTGGACTGCTCCACCCTCAGAAACTGTTCATTCTTGGGCAAAAGTTTTTGGTATGGAGGGTCTCTTGTTTGGAGGGTGTAATCTGGAAGAAGAGGGCAATAATAACTCAGCTGCTAGGAGACCCAATACTGAATCAGAATTGTATTGAATGTTAGATAGGCAATAAACAATGGCCTAGATTTTTAATAAACTCAGTCTTGAGAATTATCCCCAGGGAGCAGACCTGGATATAGTTCCCCAGTGGGGGGGCACCGGGCACCTGCAGGATGTGGTGGAAAGGAGAGGGAGGAGAAAGGTGAGAGCCTGCCAAAGGAGACGTCAGCGCCTGTACACTTGAACTGGTTCCAATCACACCTGCTCCCTTTAGGGGAAGACTTCCCATTAAACAATGATCGTGACAAGTTGGCAGGCAGACCGAGTTTGGATGCAGGTAGATTATCAAAAGGATTTTTTTTCCTAATAACTATCTACGTTCTTTCCCGCACTGCAAAACATGTTCTGTGTAAACTGCCTTCTTTTCCAGGGTCTTACAGGAAAAAAAAAACAAGTAATTACCCAACGTTCTACTGATAGTTCTTTCTATTGTGTCTTTGACTTCCTTATGCTCTGCTTTGCTAAGAACCTAATTTATCTGATTTTTATTCTTTTTCTTTATTTATCTTGGCTCTTCTTTCTTCAGCCTACCTCAGATTTCTTCATCTTGACAAATGCCCCCCGCATCCTGTTGCCATCTCTCTTAGCCCACTATAAAAGGCGTCTATATGCTTCGTCTCCATCTCTCAGTGTGGGTTCCTCACACTTCCTTGTATCAGAAGCCTTCAAGAAAGATTTAAACCAGTTGTGAGCAACAATAGTTTTTCTTAGTCCTATCTTTCATGGCCTGTATTTAACATTCGGCACTACTGTCCACAAAAGTACTTGGCATTGTTTTTTCCGTTTGGCTTTCTTGATACTGTTGATTTTTTTCATCTTTTTTATTAACTACACTTTTCTCCATCCCCTAAAGATTGATTTACTTTAAGGTTTATATCTTATTTTTCTGAAATTGTATTTAGTCAAAAAATTTTTTCACTCCATTAAAACTTTATTATCTATATGAATAAGGCTTTGACTACTGGTGTAGACCATTCTCCTGAATTCCATTTCCATAAAACCTGCTGGTTAGCCAGGCATGGTGGTGCACGTTTGTATTTCCAGCATTCAGGAGGCTGAGACTGGAGGATCGTAGTTTGCAGACAGCCTCAGTCAGCTACTTAGTGAGGCCCTTTACAACTCGGTGAGACCCTGTTTCAAAAATAAAAAGACTAAAAAATAAGTCTAAGGGTGTAGCTCAGAGGTACAATGCCCCTGGGTTCCATCCCCAGTACTGCAAAATCAAAACAAAACAAACAACAAAAACAAACAAACAAAAAAACCCCTGCTGGTCATTTATACTTGGAAGTTATTATATCATCTCACTCTTAGAGTATCTGCAAACATCCTGTTTACCCACATCACTAACTAGCACCCTTTTCCAAATTATCCCTGTTTTGTCTCCCAGTGGCTGGGGATTATGACCTTTGCGTTCCTCTATTCATCTCCACAAAACTTAGAGAATATTCAGCCTCTTCTCCTACTTGGATTGGTCTCGCCAACTAGTGACAGAGAAATTATGTTTTAATGCTATATTTTTGCCAATTATTTTCTCCTCCATAATGAACATTAAAAAAAATAATGTCTAATTTTCTCCCCGTGATATTCAGGACTTTCTACTACCCGATCTTCATCTCACCTTTTAAACCTCCATGTAACAGTGACCTGCAATCTTGGGTGACACATCATTATCTTGCATTTCTGCAACGTAGCATGCTACTCTTTTCACTTTTTTGAAAGACTTTACTGTCATTTTCTCCACCTGTTCATTCTTTGGTAGTCGCCTCAATTTCTGATACCTCTCGGTTGCTTCTGTTGCCAGGAACTCCTGCCTTTTCTGAATTTACATCCCACTTGTAGGCACAAGTTGGTCTTCATATAAATATATTTATGACAATGTCCTCCTGTCTTGCTGAGCAGACCTTAAACTCTTTGGAAGTCAGGGACAGCCTCTGACTTGTCTACCTCAGGTGTCTACAGGGCTATTTGTCGCTGTAGATGCTAACCGTCTTCCCCACCTCTATTTCTATAACAAACAGGAAGCAGTATTTTATCACCCTCAACAGTTCAGTGTCAGGCTTTGGTCTGTATGTACCTGGACTTTGCCGTGCACTCGCTGTGTGACCACAGTCACACACCTCAGCCCACTTAAACCTTACCTGAAAAATGCGGATAATCACAGCACCTGCTTCCAATGGTTGTAAGAATGAGAGAGATAATATATGTAAAATGTTCAGCCTCTTGCCTGGCATATATTAAGGAGACAATAAATGTTGGCTATTATGTAGTGGGCACTCAATATGTACAAGATGAAGGACTGAATTAGCATTGTACCGCTGAATTAGAAAATTATACGCTTTATAAGTTTAACATGTTCTTCAAGTCCTATTTCTACATCAGTTTATCAAAACTTGAATGACGAAAATGAATTAAATGTGTATTACGGAATTACCTTTTACCAGGCTGGGGCTGGAAAAAGTCAGTAATATTTATTAAGTGACTGTTGCTTATACAACGCTTATAGTGCTTTGGGGTATAGATTAGACTGACCTCATATTTCAATGGAAAAGGCAGATTAGAAAAATTTTAGTCTTGACTCCGCTAATAATTAGTTCTCTGATTTAAAGTGGACTACTTTACTTCTGTGGGTTCTGTTTATTTTAGTCATTCTGAAACATAGTGAGAAGTAAGTAAAAATAATATTTTAAAAATATTTAATTATTACATTCTCTAAACAAAAATGCTAAGAGATTCATGCCCTAACTGGAATGTTTTACCTTTGGAAGGGTTGCTAGGTAATTTGTAATCGTTTCTAAACTATTTTCATTAATTTTCACTATGTGAAAAATAGAGTTTCTTCTGTTTTCTACAACTCTGGGCCCTTGTTTATTTGGAGCCACCCCCCCTTTTTTTTCTGACTAGCAAAAGGCAAGCATGCTGGTTACTTACTATATGCCGGGAATTGTGGTAGGCATACACAAATTGCTAGTGCTGATTCCATAGGCAATGTAATTAATACTAATATTTAGTAAAGTGCTAGGTGGACACAGAAAAAGTAATTACTTCATCCCTTAGAAGGGGGTGGCAAAACTGTGAATGAAGATTGAATGTTTTTCTTGGGCCTTGAAGGTAAAGTAGAAGTTTGTCAAGTATACACATGGATGGGTGCTTCTGGCAGTAGAAACGGCATGCAAAACAGCAAGGAGGCTTAAAGATGCTTTTTCATGTACAGCATCATGAATACTGTGTTAAGATCACAGCACTGATATGTGTATGTGCACGTGGGAGACAGTGGTATGCTCCACCAGTTTCTGACCTCACCAGCTCACTCATGAGAAGCAATTTTGCACATTTCTTTCTATTTTGCATTTACTGGCATCTCACGGGCAGTTTGAAATTGGACAGTGAGGGGAATTTAGACCTGTAATAGGAGCAAACAAAAAAAAATCAGGGTTTTGTCTTGGGTGATGTGGGAGGACTCTTTTCTTTCTTCAGAAAAACAACTGTTAAACATTCATCAGTACATCTCTTGTAAGAAGTGACAGTTTTGACAAGGTTAGTCTCCAAAGTTAAGGTGAGATCGTGGATGGCTTAGTAAGCTGAGCTAAGGAGTTTGAATTGTAAATAAACTAACTCCACTTGTGATTTATACTGGCATGTGACATTTTGTGGGCAAAGTCTCGATAGAAAAATGAATCTTCATGAATGGCTAACACATATCTAAACAGAAACCTGATTTTGAGGGCAAACGATTATAAACTGTGTGAGTCTACCGGCACTAGCAATGCTTTGGATAAGCATTGAAAACATTTGGAGAATCCTTGGCACTCTTGTCAGCAAAAATAAACTGTTCCCGGCAGTTGCAAGAACCCGAAGAGTCATTTCTACTATGTAAACATTTGTTGGTAATGCTCACATTCTTTCAGACAACATTTCTTCTTCAGGCAGTCACAGGTAAACACTGAGCCTATACCATTATTTTCAAAATGTGTTCTCTTTGTGTTCCTTTCCAAAAACAAATGACCAGTGAAATCCTAAATGTAATAAGGAAATATACCAAAGGGGAGAAGTGACAAATTAGGGTTTTTTTTTTTTTTTTTTTGGTAGCACTGGGGATGGAACCCAAGGGCATTCTACCTCCGAGCTACATCCCCAGCCCTATTTTTTATTCTTTATTTTGAAACAGGGTCGCACTGAGTTGCAAAGGGGCTCACTAAGTAGCTGAGGCTGTCCACAAACCACGATCCTCCTGTCTCAGCCTCTCAGATTCCGGGATTACAATTGTGTGCCACCACACCCGGCTAGGTAACTTTATTTATTTATTTATTTATTTATTATTTATTTATTTATTTATTTATTTATTTTGGTGGTACTGGGGTTCCTGGAAGCCCTTCTACCTCTGGGCTACACTCCCAGACCTATTTTCACATTTTTTTTTAAATTTGGAAACAGGGTCTCCTAAGCCAGCGTGCGCGCCTGCCTTTGAATCTGCGTGATCTTCCTGTCTCTGCCTCCCAAGCGCGGGGATGACAAGCGTGTGCCACCACGCCCAGCTAGGTAACTTCTTTTAAATAGGTGATTGGTGACAATTCTATAGAGCCAGGTTGTTCTTAAAGTAAAATGATCAATAAAGCAAGCTAATTACTGAACTAATCTTGCTTATATAAATTATGTGATACTTTCTAAAATAATGAATCAGAAAAAGCAGAAAGCTTTTTCTTTTGGTGGTACTGGGGATAAACTTAGGGGCATTATACCTCTGACCTACACCCTAGTCCTTTTTCATTTTTTATTTAGAAACAGAGTCTTACTTGCGAAGGGCCTAAGTTCCTGAGGCTGGCTTCAAAACTGTGATCCTCTGATTCTCCTGTCTCAGCTTCCCAAGTACTGGCAATAAAAACACCCAAAAAACAAAATAAAAACTTTAAAAAATTCTCTGGAGGACAGTGCAGTTTGCCCGGATTTTTATTAATAAATAGTCTCTCTTAATAGTTAGGGTAAAGAGTTTGCCAGTAATGGCAGCTGTACTTACTATCGATTCGATGTCAAGAATTGTGCTACAGTTTACCTGTGCTCTTCTGTTAGATGTGATCCATAGCTGCATAGTTTAGGTTATTCTTATTATTCCCGTTTTACTGATGAAAAAGTAGAGGCACAATATCAAAAGACTAGTAAATCAGCAGAGCTAGGTCTCAGGCTCAGGCTCAACAGAAACAGCAGCCCTCCTAAGCATCACCTATAACACAGTGGTTTTCCAAGTGTGGGCCCCAGAGCAGCAGGAGCATCAGCTGGTGAATCTGGGATCCTGTTAGAAGTGCAGATTTCTGGGTCTCACTACAATCCAATTAATAATCTGGGAGTAGGGACCAGAATGGAGTTTTAGCAAGACCAAGATAGAGAGGCTCAGGAGGAAGAGATACTATGGTGGAATCTCAAATCTAAAAGTAGATCAAACTGATCCTTGACCTTATCCTATTGATAAAGTTTGAGAATCACTGGCCTGTATTATATTGTTTTCTAATCATTATGAAGAATTTCTATTACTATTATTATTATTGTTATTATTATTATTAGGTGCTGGGATTGTCCTTACACATGGTAAGAATGTGTTTTATAACAGAGCTACATTTCCAGCCTAGAAGATTCATGATTCTAATAAAAATGAGCTTATAATACTTAACAACAAGGGCATAACTGCATGTAGAAGATGCACTGTTCCATCAGGAACACACATCTTGTATTTATATATGAGAAATACACTTCTGTTATCTATGAGTCATTCTGTGTCATGGGAGTGGGTGTCAGCAAGCCTTCCTGCCTAATATAATCATACTGCTTAAAGAAAATATAACAGGATGACTTTGTATGATATTGCAGAAACTAACAGGGGGTTTTGCTAAAGGAAATCTGAGAGTAGAGTAGGATCAGAAGGCTACTCCGAGACATTTGTGTGTCTATTTGTCTAAGTTGTGTGCTAAGCCCACCATTGTTAAAATCAGAGGAAAAGCATTTAAGATGGTGGGTAGAGCATAAGAAAAGTCCTTGAAGTAGGAAAAGAAAGGATTCAACATACTAGGGGACAGACAGGAGACTCACATGACTGTAGAAAATGAGTGACAGGGAGTCTTGAGATGAGATCAGAGAAGTAAACAGAAGCAAGATGATGTGGAATCTACAAAGCAACAGTCAAGAGCTTGGATTTGATTTCAAGTATGTTGAGGAATTTTAAGATGGGTAGGGACAAGGAATAGGGACCAACATTCTAAACATAATATTCTGAGCTGGGCATGGTGGTGCACACCTGTAATCCCAGTACTTGGGAGGCTGAGACAGGAGGATCACAGGTTTGTGGCCAGCACCAGGAACGTAGCAAGACTCTGTTTCAAAATAAAAAATAAAAAGGGCTGGGGGGGTATAGCTGGGAGTTAGAAGTACCCCAGTACTGCAAAATAAAAATAAATAACACTCTGGCTTCTGTGTGCAAAATGGTCCCGAGGCAGAACTAGAATGACATTTGCTCTTAGACTAGCACTGAAATCCTTTCTGTAAGTCCCTCCGTGGTCCAGCTCAGATTCCATCTTTATTGCTTCCCATCACTTGCATGGTTTAGCACTCTTGGCTGACTCTTGCTGCTCCTGCTTTCCATTTGCTCTGAGACCTTCCGATGTTTTATTTTTTACCTGGGGCATCTTTCCCCCACAGCTCTCTTTCTCTCCCTCCTCCTACATGGGGCTCAAGCAATCCCTCCCCAGCCCCATTCTGAGCTCCAAACCTCTTGATCTACTTTGAGATCCAGGATTCCACCACAGCATCTTCTCCCTGGGCTTTTGCATAAGATATCTCACTCCATCTTGGTCTTATCAATGCCTAGTCAACACGCCCATTTCAACCTAGCAGGAAATTCATTTAGGAAGCCTTCTCCTCTGACCCGAGTATAGACGAGGCATCCTAGTGGATGCACCCAGAATCCTGTACAGAGGTGAGGCTTATACTCTCCTGTCTCTTGAAGTTTAAACTCTGTCACCCAGCAACATTGTCTCTGCAGAGTTTGCCGTAAAACCAAATAGTCAACAGCGGTTGAATGAACAAATAAAACCAATCCTGAGTCCAAAGAACTTTTCCAGGGCTACAAATGAGAAAAGATGCCATGACTTAGAAGCTGTAAAGAGACAGTTGAAATAGGACAAGGTCAAGGATGAGGGGTGAAGGATCATGAGAAGTGGTCCCATGTGGTAAGGTGGCATCTTATTGGTCATTGGTGGAAGGACACTGGCTTACTTCCAAGTAGAGAATTGGGTTCACCATTGTCTCAAAGAGAGGACAGCTCTTTGTAAGTTGGAAAGCACTAAATAAATATTAGATGATATTTTAATAATCTATAAATATGCTATTATTGCAACTATTGTTGTAGGCACTTGTGATGGACATATTTTTCAGTCTGACAGAGAAAAACAAGCCTGGAAATTTTCTTAACCATGCAAACGTTCTTGTCTGGAAAATGCTTGGTGATAAAGGTCACTGTGAACTTATCGAGAAGCTCAGTGGGACAGAAATGGCATTTATTTATGTGTATTTATGTGCTTATTCACTGATGGCTTTGCTGAGGAAAGCTATATCGTCAAGTGCTCTAATTAAGAAATAATAATGTAATTGATTTTTTATGGATTATCTTCAATTGAGTCCCTTTACAACAGCAAACTCTCATTGACTACTCAGGATAATTGATGGCTTCTCAGCACAGTGCCCTTGGCTGATTGCAGAGCAGTTGATACAGTGTCTGACAGTGATCGTGAGCAAGCTCGGTTCTCACAATGGCGACCCCTAGAAAGACGGCCAGCTGATGGGAGAGGGTGCTACTAATTCACTGAGCAACACAGGTCAAGTTAACTTTCATTTTTACAAAATGAAGGGGCTGAACCCAATCAATGGCTTGAAAACTAAAACTGAAAATTCAACAGAACCCTTTCATCACACAAATTCTATGTAGGAGCCAGGTATGTAAAACAGGCCCAAGTGGTAACTCTAGCTGATGGGAGATGAGAAAAACAGAATTGGCTCCAGCTACATGCCTCCTACCAACAGAGCCCTGCTACCAGCAGAACAGATGCTGAAGGAATCCAGGAGGCGAAGTTGGAAACAGCTTGGAGAGGTTCTCCAAGAATGACTTCAGTTCAAAAACTCTAGGATTCTGTGATGTGATGTCAGGGACTCCAGGTAAACCAGGACAACCATTAGTTGGATAAAATGCCTCTCCAAGCCTGTGCCATCACAGTCAGGTCTGAATAGCAAACTTGGCTCAGCAGATCCCATGTTGTATTGTGGCTTAAGCAGAGTAGAGCAGTATATGCCTCCATTCTTGGCGATTTCGTGTGTGTGTGTGTGTGTGTGTGTGTGTGTACACCAACATGTGAGTTGGTGCACATCTTACAATACTCTGAGTTTCTCTACTTTGTCAGAATTTTGTGGGGTTTTGAGAAGTCTAGAGTTATAGAGAAGAGCTGTTGAAGACTACTGTGCGAGGCTTTATAAAAAAGATATTAGTCACTTCATTTCTTCATTTATGAGAGAATTCAAGTTCAGAAATGTCAACCAAGGTCATAGTATTTCTTTTGACTCCAAGCCTTACACTTTTTACCTTGTGGTGATTTATTCTGTGGCCAAAGAGAGAAAGATACCCAGTTACATTGAATGGGTTGGGAAATAAAACAGTGATTGTGGAAAAATCCAGCCAAATGCAGATTTTTACACTTTTGCTGGGCTTAATGGCACATGCCTGTAATTTCAGTATTTGGAAAGCTGAGAAAGGAGGATCACAGGTTTGAGGCCAGTCTCAGCAACTTAGTGAGACCTTGCTTCAAAATAAAATATAAAAAAAGACTGAGCAGCTGAGGATGTTGCTCAGAAGTAAAATGCCCCTGGGCTCTATCCCTAGTACTCCCCCAAATTTTTTTATACTTTGTACTCTAAGAAGATTGAAGGAATGAGATAACAGGCAGATTCCACTGCCATTAGATTATTCTTACATAATCTTGATCTAGAACAGCAGTTCTCCACACGGGTGATTTCATCTCCCTCCCCAAAGGTGCATTGGTAAATGCCTGAAAGACATTGCTGGGTTGTCAAACTGGGGATGGGAGGTGTTTTGTAATTAGCATCTACTGGACAGAAGATGCCAGTAAACATTCTGCAGTGCAAAGCCCCCTTCTCCATGATTAAGAATTGTCTGAAATGTCAAAAGGGCCAAGATTAAAAGGTTCCAAACTATAGGTACTGCTAGCATTAAAGGAGATGCTAAAAGGCCAGTATAGAAACCCAGTTATAATTTTTAACCTATTTGATTTTTTTGGAATATTTTTTTCAAGTCTGCTCCAAAGTTTCTTAGCTAGCTAATGATGCCCTGATTAATAAATCTGCTGGGAATGAAGAATAAGCCCTGTTTAAAAACACTAATATATACGAGACACACTTTCATAAATCATCTAGAACAGAAATTACTATTATTAGGGTTCCAGAAACACCATTCTTGGAACTTACATTTGACCTTGTACTATTCATAAGATTACCTTCACCTCATAAACCAAAGTGACATCTAAATTCGAAATATCCATCTAAATTCTCAGACTCTTATATTCCCTGGCACATATACTTTCTATGAGAATATAGAAATAATATTTTAGGTTGATTGAATAAAATTTAATGTGTTTGTATGTATGGGAGGCATAATGACTTCCCCTTTAGATGAATTAGATGTCTATGTCTAGTTCTGGGAATCTGTGGTAAAAGAGACTTTGAAGATTAGGACCTTGAGATGATATTGTCCTGTATTATCTGGGAGACCCGATGTCTTCACAAGTGTCCTAAAAAGCGGTTGCAAAAGAAGTCAGGGTGAAGTGATATGAGAAGGACTTGACTTTTCTCTGGCTTTGATGAAGGAGGATGAGGCTACAAGCCACAGAACACAGATGGCTTCTGGGAGCTGCCAAATTCAAGAAATGTGTCCTACCCAGAGCCCGAGGAAAGGAGTGCGACCCTGCCGATGACTTTCTTTTAGCCTGGAGAGACCCATGTTGGTCTTCAGGCCTGAACCACTGTAGGATGATGGGCTAGTTTTGTGAAGCCACTAAGTCTGTGGTCATTTTCCAAGGCAGCCTCAGAAAATTAATACATGTTACGTCCACCAGGTCTGGATGGATGTTCTACTTGCGCCTTAATTAACTTGGAAGGTATTAAGAGGCTGGTGAGGGCTACCCTTAGGCATTTGTTTTAATTTTTTTATATTTGTGGAGAAATTAGATTCTTACATAAAGTCAGAGAGGTCAAGATGTTGAAACACCAGTGTTTGGAACAGAGAAGAGGAATAGAAATATATTAAAAAACATAGACATTCAACCAACCTCTTCCAAGGTCTTGATCTTCTCATATCTAGATCCTAAAGCAATAGTGTTCAATAAAATTTTAGTGCAAGCCACACGTGTACTTGTAATTTTTTAGTAGCTAATAAAAATACTAAGAAATGGTTGAAATTAATTTTGACAATTTTCTTATCTACATGCATCTAACCTATTATCACATCAACAGGTAATCAATATAATATGACCGGTGAAGTGTTTGATGTGAAGTTTTCATACTAAATCGATGAAATCTCATGTGTATTTTGTACTTAGAGCACCGTCTCACCTTGGACTACTGGCGTCTCAAGTGCTCAGTAGCCAGGTGTGGCTCCCCTATTGGATAGTGTGGCTGTAGACATGATAGATAGGAGAGATTCAGACTAAGTTTGAAGAGGTTATTTTGCTGGAACAAACTTGGAAATTTTAAGGCACTTGAAATGCAGCCTTAGGAGTCAGATGACGAAGGTGCATGGAGTGGAAGAGAGAACAGCTCTCCCTGTTTTCCCATGGATCACAGCAACAGAATCCTGCGGGAACGGTGCAGAGGAGAATGGCCTTGAGAAGGTCACCGTAAGCAGCCACATGGTCCAAAGGCCTTCACTGGATGAACAGGATGTAGTAGACTCTACAGGGTATGTGGCAGTTGGGTGTTCAGAACAAAACACTGAATTCCCAGGATTTGTTTCTATGCCTGTATAGGTTGTTCCCCATTTAGCTGGTATGTTCTAATTGGAGAAGATCTTTAAATGAGCATCCCTAGTTTTCTCATAGTAGGTGGTCTCTAAGTGTCTCTTGAATGAATTAATCATTAAACAAATGGATTTATTTAGGCATACTAAAAAGATTTCTTTTTTTATCATAAAAACTGGCAAATAGCTAATCGAAGAAATGTTTGGGGACCTTTTTATTATTGAACTTTGTACTGCAATGCCTGTTGCATAGTAGGTGATACATTTTGCTTGTAGAACAAAATACCTGGTTCTATTCATGAAACATCATTGTGCTAAAATTATCTATCTAAGCAGCTTATTATATGCTTAGCTAATGAACTATCAGCATAGGAAACGGTCCTGTTACTCCTGTGGGAAAACACACGAAAACAAGAAAAAAACTAAATCCAACGTAACTTTGTAGATTTTCTATTAATAACCCCAGTGAGTGCTGACAAATGTTTGGAGTTTACCACAATGCCCAAATCAAAACCCTCAGATGGTAAGACCACAAAGGCTGTGAACTTTCGAGCCAGGGAACTAATGGACAAGATGCTAAATAGCAACCTAGGACGAAGATATATTTTTAATTACTGTTGGCATTTTGCTCCTGCTTAATCCATTACATAGGAGCCAAGACGATGCATTTTTCCCCCAATTTCTGACTTCATCAATTGCTGGGCTCAGCTTTGGTCAGCAACATTAGGTAGGAAGCCAACCACTAACGGGGGTGAGTGATTGACCGGGCTGGCACATCCGCACCACAGACCAAACCAAATGAACCCAAAGAAGCACACAGGCAAGGTCCTCAGATAATCAGTGCTAATGTTTTGCAGCATATTATAGTTCTTGGGCAAGATGCTATATTGAATTCCAGGGTAGAATAAGGCCTTTACTTTTTCTTTCATGATAACAAATGAGATAAAAAGCACTGTTGTGGAAGGGCCCAGTCCTGGGAGACAAAAGACTTAAGAGTCAAATCTTTATATCAGATGATATTTGAGGCATTTAACCTCAGTCAGCTTCAGTTGTCTAGTTTATTGAAATGAGGGTGGAAAACACTTTCTCTTTCCTCGAAATGCATTTTGTGAGAATCAAATGACAGAAAGTATTGCACATGCGAAAAAAAATGTTGTCATTAAAAGGTAATAAAAATGTTTGATCATTTTTATTATTTATTATGATCAACATTATGATAGTAGATCTCAGTGAGGTAGAATGGGATAATGTCTACTGGTCCATGGGGATTTTTCTTGTGTCTTTTTAAACTCACTTTTTTCATTTCTATCCCAGACATATTTTATTAGATGTGTTTTTATCAACTCCTTTCTAAATTCTCTCTCTCTCTCTCTCTCTCTCTCTCTCTCTCTCTCTCTCTCTCTCTCTCCTCCCTCTCTCTTTCTTTTTTTTTTTGTAAAATTTAGCTTTAATATATTAAATATTCCCAGGCATGGTGGCACACACCTGCAATCCCAGTACTTGAGAGGCTGAGACAGGAGGCTCACAAGTTCAAGGCCAGCCTCAATAACTGAGGAAGACTCTGTTTAAAAATAGAAATAAATAAAAAGGGTAAGGGGTGCAGCTCAGAGGTAGAATGGTCCTGAGTTCAATCTCTAGACCAAAAAACAATTTAAATAATTAAACTTCATTACATGCTACAAAATATTTTAAAAGGTGCACACTGACAAATTTCTCTCTTATTTGGGTTTCTTACCCATCTTATGCCTATTTCTAAATATATCTGTGTTGATTGATTTTTATATTAAAACATAACAAAATATTTTATATTAAAATGTCATTTTGCATAACTTCCCTTTAGATTAAAAATGTGTCTATTATACATGTACATATACCATGCACATAGTCTGTATAGATTATTTATTAACCTTACAAACCACCTCAAGACAGAGTAGCTTAAAACAATCTGTAATTTTCATTCTCCTGTGGATTATTAATTTAGCAGGGCACTTCTGGGCAGTATTTCTTTATACTCTTAGCTGCAGTCATTCATATAGCTGTACTCAGATATTGACAAGGATGAGCTGGAGGAGCTAAGAAAGTTCCACTTACATATCTACCATCACAGTCACCCTCAGGTGGCTTCAGTTTCTCCAAGTGACTTGAGCTTCCTTAAAATACCCTCTAAGGGCAGTTGGATTTCTACCATAATAGCTGGCTTCCAAGAGGGAGTATATCAAGAGGTAAAGATGAACACATAACACACACATGCACACACACACACACACACACACACACACACACACACAACTAGGTAAAGGTGAAAGCACTTGGGTCATAAATTGTTATGTCGTAGTAATTAAAGGGTCCAGCCAACCATCAGGTGGCCATATTTGAGGTTTAATGATTTTTCTTGATTTCTGTTTTATTAATTAGCCTATTTAAGACTACCTTTGAGCTAATGTCTTAATGCTTAACCATGAAAATTAGTCTCTCTTATCATAAGTCATAAAGTCATGCCAGACTCAGGAGTTAGGGGAAAAGATTCTTCCTCTAAATGGGATGAGTTGAAAAAATATATAACTATCTTCAATTCGTGACAATATCTGCTTCATTTTGTACATATTTTAAAGCTCACAGACACCAGCCAATTGGTGATAGAAAGATGTCTGCTATACAATATGGAAAATTTTATTTTGCTTCTCAAATAATAATCAAGATTCGGAGAAACATAGAAATATGAAGCCAATGCTTTTAGATATAAAAATAGTTTTCTTTTTAAAAATAAACTGTTCATCATGAGCACATAGGGCTGCTTTAAAGCCCATATTTTTATAGCACAATGTTTTGTTAATTAAAAAAAAACTCCCCAAAGTATTTTTAATCACTTGGACTCATCTCGACTGCCAATTTGTGGACAGGCTAGTTTCTTCATGCGTGCTTTGACATATACATTAAACCTTCCCTTACTATTCTCTTGATGAATCTAATACCCATCAAACCTGTGACATAACCTATAACTATCACCAGCTTCTTTGTGGGAGTTTACGATCTTCATGATATATGCCTTTTGAAATATATGTCTGTAGGCTTATGGTAAAATTAATAAAACCGAAATTAAAACTGACAGCTCCGAAATGATATGCTACCCTTAGCATATGGAATAACTACCGTGAACACTTACGGGGTTTGTTGCAAGATTATAGACAGTTACCCAATGGGGGATAACTTCTAAACTGTATTGCTAAATCTCATTTGACAGGTTTTGGATTTGGTATAATTTTTCTATAGCATTTTAGTGTTGGGTGAGCAATATGTTAGCTATGAGTCAGATGACATTTTATTTCTAAGCCCTTTAGTCTCCCCTACGAGTTCTCTCTCACTTCCCTGTCACACCCTCCTTTTTCTTCCCTTTTTCTCCCTCTATATACACTCAATCTTATCTAAATATTTCAGCAGTTAGTTCTTGGCTAGGGGATTCTTTATGAAATGTAAAAATAAAGATCCTTTTGTCTGGCTGAAAATCTGCGTATGCACATCTGTAACACTGAGAGTACATATCAGTCGCACCTATCTGTCTATCTTTTGATCTATGATGCTTTTCTTTCCCCCAACCAGTTGTTTACACTCATTTCTTCTGTGATGGTAGGAATGCAGATTGCAAGAATTTGCTCCTGTACACTGTGCTCAGTGATCCCATCTTATAAAAGCTATCTTGGCCTCCCACTTCGTGCCTGCACAGTGCAGGGTCACATGCACGCACACACACACACACACACACACAGACACACACAAACACACTCTATTTAGCTTTGCTTTAATAGTTCTATTTATCTTTTTTTCTGGTGAGTAAAGGGCTGCTGGGCAGAAGCTGACTTTGTAAACAATAGCGATATCCCTATGAAAGAAAGACTTTTGTAGTGTAGGAATAAATCATTAAGAATCAGTTGCTACAACTGCAAAGTAATTCTCGTATAGAGTAATCATGCTAAAACTTCACAATCCCATATTTTAGAATTCCACTATGTGGGATTGTTCAAAAGATGAAAACATACAGGAAATAAAGCCAGGAGGAATTCAAAGTGCTTTGGGGTAGTGATATGATTCCCATGAAAGGTCATGGACAGGACTTGCCAAAAATTTATCCAAAGTAAGGTTGACCTTTGTTTCTGAGGTAAGTTAGCATGGGTTTCCTTTAACAACAATTAAATAACTACTCCTAAATGACTTCTGTCCTTAAACTTAGGATCAATCTTTACAAAAAATCTAGCTTATAAGTAAGACAATGCTTTGTCAATGTTATCTGTGTATTCCAGCATCCAATTTCTGATTACTACCAATTCCTGGTTATCTACCCAACATGCAACTCACTCTTTTTTTTTTGGCAACAGGAATGCAATGAACTCTATAAAATGCTCATGTGCCAAGTATTTCTTTCATTTAAGAATAAATTATGTTTTAAGCAATGAGTTTCGTGAGCAGAGAACCAGTTAATTTCTTTGGAAGCCTGTCTCTTCCTTCCTTCCTTCCTTCCTTCCTTCCTTCCTTCCTTCCTTCTCTTCTTCTTTCCCCCATCCCTCCTTTCTTCTCTTTCCTCCTTCCTTAAATAGGATGTTATAATTATTTCTCCACTTTTCCTTTTTTGTTGCCTTGAATGAGGATGCAATGGGTAGATTTTTACAGCCATATTGTAACTACATAGAAAAGGTTAATATAGCTGTCCACGCTTTTATTTTTTATTTTTATTTTTATTTATTTTTTTATTGGTGCACTGTATTCATACATCATAGTAGGATACATACTTTTGTAGACATACATGCACACTTTTCCCAGTCAGCCCCCACCCAATCCCCACCCCATTCTCTCCCTATCCCTCCCTCCCATGCTTGGCTTAGTAGTTGACATCTAGTATTATGGCAATTTATCTAAAATTAAAAATGATAATCTCACATAACGGTTTCATTTGTCTGATACCAAGCTTCTTTTGATGACTTAAAGATAACATTTCAATATTTCTTTTTGCTTTCTTTCTTACCAGAGAATATTTTTTATCTATTTTTAGGTGAAACAATCATATATTTATATATTTATTTTTCAGAAAAAAATCTATCCTAATATGGAATATGGACTCTAGGTACCCAAAACGATCTTGAAAAAGAACAAAGCTAGAAGATATATATTTTCTGATTTCAAACCATATAAAGCTACAATAATTGAAACAGTGTAGTACTATTCTAAAGGCAGATATATAAACCATTGGAGTTAAATAAAAGACTAGAGCTAAATTCTTCCCTATATTATCAAGTTATTTTTGACAAGGTTTCCACGAACATTTGGTGGTGGAAATATTAATCTTTTAACTAAGTATGGTTAAAAAATAATAATTACATGGAAAAGAATAAAATTGGACCCTTACCTAATCCCATACACAAATATTAACTCAAAATAGATAATAGACCTAAATATAAATCTTAAGACTATAAACTTTTAGGAGAAAATCTGGGTCATTAAACCTCACAACATTGAAATTGGCAGTGATTTCTTGGTTATGATTTCAATGACACAGGCAACAGAGTATACAAACTCCCTAAAAAATAAAAAAATATTGTGTATCCAAAGACAATGTAAACAGAGTTAACAGTTACTAATAGAATGGGATAAAATATTTCCAAATGCTATATCTGAAGGTATATTAATATTCCAACTAGAAATCCTAAAAATTAACAACAATAAAGGGAAACAATACCCTTTAGAGATAGGTAAAAGACTAACATAAATAATGAATCTCCACAGATAACCAATCTTAGTTGTCTGTTGGATGGAAAATCTTGTTTCTCTAGTTCTGGAGTGTGTTACCTGTTTCTTCTTTGTAGTTAATCTCTTTGAGTATTTTCTCTAGTGCTGGTTTTGAAGACATAAATTCCTTCAGTTTCTGTTTGTCATGGAAGCTTCTTATTTCTCCATCTAATTTGATAGAAAGTTTTGCTGGGCAGGAAATTTTTGGCTGGAAGTTGTTTTCTTTCAGAGTTTGGAATATGTTACTCCAAGCCCTTCTGGCTCTCATGACTTGGTTTGGGAAGTCTGGAGTGATTCTAATTGGTTTGCCTCTGAATGTCACTTGGCCCTTTGCTTTTGTTGCCTTTAAGATTCTCTGCGTGGCTTCCACATTGGTCATTTTGACAATTATGTGGCGTGGGGATCCTCTTCTCCGATCCTGTCTAAAGGGAGTTCTATAAGTTTCCTGGACCTGTGTATCGACCTCTTGCTCTATGTCTGGAAAATTTTCTGCTATTACTTCCTTGAAGAGATTGTTGATCCCTTTGGTTTCACTTTCTTTTCCCTCCTCTATTCCAATTATTCTTAGGTTAGCTCTCTTAAAATGTGCCCATATTTCTTCAATATCAGATTCCTGCTGTCGGATATTTTTTTCTAGATTAGAAACTATGCATTCATTTTTGGATTGCTCATCTTCTAAGAGTGAGATTCTGTTCTCCGTGTGTTCTAATCAGTTGTTTGTGCTTTGAATTGAGGCCTTTACTTCATTAATTGCATCCTTTATCTCTTTTTGGCTCTCTCTGAGTTCTTTTCGAAGCACCTATATTATTTCTACAGTTATTTTCCTGATTTGATCTTCTAGAAATCTCTGATTTTCTGTTTTATCGGGTTCTAATGTTGTGGGGTTGTGGGCATTTATTGCTCCAGTATTATTCCTCTTTCCCATGATTTCGGATGTTTGTGCCTTCTCTGGGTTCTTCCCTTGGGTCACTATGACTTCCCTTAAGGTGTTCTGGATCTCGAGTCAGTAGTATCTCAGACTCCACTACTCCTTTACTGGGTTTTATCACAGAGTCTCCCACCCAGAGAGTCAATAGAGGCTGCTTTAGACTGTGGGGGGTGCCAAGTTGCTCGTTCTCCTATGGTGTGATATCTCTGCCACCGCCCCTCCCCCACTGGGTCAAGACCCAGGGAGTACAGTACTGAGATTTCTCCTCTGTGGCCCGCAATTTGACTCACTGTTCTTGAGTACGAAGATCTAGCTGTACTGGCCTCGCTGAATTCGGTGCTGCTGCCGCCGGTGGCAATATGGCGCCACTGCTACGCCCTCGGCTGTGGGGCTGGTGTTTTTCTTCTTGGTTTTGATTTCCTCTCTGAATCCCTGCAGCGTGTGCTGAGCTCGGCCACTGGGAGCTTTAGATGCTCTCTGCGTGGAGAAATCCCGCCTGGCTGTTCCGCAGCGGCTCACCTCGGCTTGCTGTAGCCGTCCCGTGAATTCGCCGGTGCCGCCGGCAGTATGGCGCTGCTGCTGCGTCTGCCGCGTCCTCGGGCGTGAGGCCAGTTATCTCCTCTGTGGCTCTGTTCTCAGTCTGCTTTCTTTCTGGAGCCTGGTGATTTTTTGTTTCACTGGTGATGGTGTTTTCTGGCTATGAAAGGCGCTGATTTTGTAGTAATGGAGATTTGTTGTTACCGGGGCTCTTAAGCCCCGCTTTTCTCAGTCGCCATCTTTCCGGAAGTCCCTGCTTTTAATCCCAGTATTTGGGAGGCTGAGACAGGAGGATCACAGGTTCGGAGTCAATCTCAACTATTTAGTGAGACCCTCTGAAACTTAGTGAGTCCCTGTTTCAAAATAAAGAATAAAAAACAGGGCTGGGGTGTAGTTCAGAGGTTGAATACCCCTGTGTTTCTTCTCCAGTGCCACAAAAACAGGTTAATATATTTCAGAGGCCTTGATCCTGACAATGTACAACTACTAAGATATTAATGACTTATAATAAACTAAAAAGATAACTTTCTACTTCTTTCAACTATCATGTCAAATATTTCATAACTATCAGCCAATTGTAATACATAAATAGATATGAAAGACTCATTTTTGATATTAAGTTTACTCATTCAATGTATTTTTGCTTGTTTTGTTTCTATTCTTCAAATCATTTCCAAACTATATGTTTGATGCCTGGGAATGTTTGCAAAATATTTCCTGTGAAGTTTTTATAAGTTTTTATTTATTTTTTCTTTTTATTGATGCATCGTAATCATATATCATGATGAAACTCAGGGTAATAGAGACATGCATGCACATAGCACTTGGTATAATATTTTTCTTTAAAAACATATTTATTGAGGAGTTTGGCATTGGTGAAGAAGATTCCTCTAAAAATCTAAAAAGTAAAAAACCTTTTTACATGAGGTAGTTCAGAGAGGTCTATGGCTCTAAAAGTCCCTGAGCTCTAAATTGCTTCAAGTCTGTGGCTCTGTGGAATATTAGGTTGCTAGATCTGGCCCGGAGACCCCAAACCTCTCTATCAATTCTATATCCTAGATATGGTATTGAAGTAGCAGACACAGAGATCTGTTAGGATGAACTCCTTTAATGGAAGTGTCAATGACCCTCAAGTCTCCTAGATGGGACCTCCTCTGCTGTTCTATGTCTTTACCATTGGTACCCTTCATGTTGTTGGCTCTTGGGATGACATCTGGGAACCACAGTCCTCTCTAAGTAAAAAGAGACTCCATCCATCAGTGGTAGGAAGAAGGCATTCTGGTGAGATGTGATGGATCCTACAAAATTCGAGCAGGAGCTAAGATCCAAATGGCTCTTGTACTCATAAATCCACAAAACTATGTGAGGTTTCTATTGTCCCTCCTTTTTGGAGATAACTCTGAAAAAGAGGGTGGATTCATGGGCCCAGTGTCCCCTCCTCTTGTTAGAAACATTGGCATCTTTTATACTATAAACCATAGCCCCTATAGAAATGCACAAAACAAATATATATAGCCAATAAATTCTCACAAAGTGAATTGCACTTTCTCTCAACTCCTTCTCAAGGACTTCTCACTACCATTCCATTACTCTTTCCCAAAGATAATCCTGGTATGGCTTAGGAATCTACTTGGTCTTAAGTTTCTCCAAGGAATACTTTCCTGGAAATATTGAATTGGAATGAAAGAAGATTATGTTTCTTAATTTCTAAAATGTAACTTATGAATCTAAGCACTACAAGAAGTCATGCTTTTTAAATGGATGAGAGAAAAAATTAGAAATATCTACAGAGGGCAAAAAAAAAAAAAAATGAAGCTGCCCAGAGGTACGCCATTTTAAGACTGTAAAGAATTCCAATAACTTAGTGTTTGCTTATTTGGTAAGGTTTGAGTTCTTATAATAAATTTCATTTTTGCTTAAGATAATTTGAACTGAGCTTCTGTTATAACACAATTCAAGAGCCCTCCACTGCCAGTATTATTGAATATTCAATTTAGATAGTGTATCATAACTATTTCGTTAGTGATAACATTTCAATAATTTTATATATGAGGATCCAAGTAACTGGTAAGCGATGCTAACTTATTGGATAAACTTCCACAAATAAAAATAAACTCTGTGACTCAGTTTCTTTCTCTGTAACTCAGGAGGGTCTGGACAATAAGATCTATAAGATCTACTTTATATCTAACATAGAATTATTCTATGGAAGTGGCAATAGGAAAACTTAGAACTTATTACTTTGTGCATGGCTTCTTAGAGGATACAACGGAAATTCTATTAAAAAATGTATCCTAAAAAAATTCAAAACCAGGCATCTTGGGGAACATGTGTCATCCCAGCACTTGAGAGGCGGAGTCAAGAGGATCACAGGTTCAAGGCCAACTTCAGCAACTCAGAAAGCTTCTCAGCAACCAAGTGAGAACCTTTAAAACAAAATTAAAAAGATCTGAGACTCTAGCTTAGAAATAGAATGCCCCTGTGTTTAATCTGTAGTGCCCCACAACACACGCAGAAAAAAATAAAATTAAAATACTTTAGAACTCCTCTACTTCTTAGTTAATGGTGCACATTCCATTAGAATAGTTCCTGGTGAAAGGAAGAAGAGTGAATGGTGACAAATTTGGAATGTTTTAGATCCAAAGATCTAAAACATTGAGCAAGTGCTTTATTGATACCAGTTCAACCCTTGCCAGAAATCCCTGCCTTTATAAAAGCTACATGCAATCTTTCTAACATGTGTGCTTCTGCATCTGGGTTATTCAGGAATGAAGGGGTTAATAAGGAGTCAGATGCCTCCATAGGATTTCTGTGAAGCACAAAAGTACAGTGCCAACAAAAATCCCCTGAAGAGTAAACAAAACTTGGAACTGTTGCAAACAATAAATTGTCAATACCTTATAGAAGGAATGGATAATGAAAACTTATCATGCCTATAGTTAGTATCCTCTTTAAAAGAATTTACAGAGCCTATGAAATTAAATTCTGTGCACAGTTCTCTTAATTTGTCCTTAATTAAACAATACTCCATAAATGGTGCATTCAGTGACCAAATGTTCAGAGACAGCAAAATGGTGGGTCCCAAGCCATTAGGAATGAAATAAAGGCAGTCCCTGGAGAGTCTGCAAGAATCTGGTCTCTCTAAGTGACAACTGATGGTTTAGGAAAGATAATTAACTTTGCAATTACAAACTGCAGCTTTCACCAATGCTATTTTTCCCCAAGTATAATCTTTTAAATGTTGGATTATTTCCTATAACACGAAATAGTTTGCTTGGAAAAAAAAAAGGAAAAGCAAACAAATACTCTACCTTAGCTTGCTGAGTTCATCAGGAATTAAGTCTTTATTGATTAATTTAATGGGTATTGTTTTTTATTTCTAATGTTAGATCGATATCCATTTAATGTGCAATAGCTATGCAGATTCTCCATACTAAAATTTCAGCAGTAAATTCATACAAATAGCAAAACAATATTTGTGTTTTTCACAAGACCATGTGAAATAGATCTTTTCTATTTGTATCAGAAAATAAGTGTAGAATTCTTGTTCAATAAATTAAGAACTAAAACTTTTAAAGAGCCTTTATTCTGTTATAGATTTAGTAACTTTATGGCATTTTTTTTTCTGCTTAAGTGATTCTCTGAAAATCTCATTACTTTATTTATTATGGATTTTTAAATTACCTTAGTACCGGAATAATCCAGTTTTCCTCCTCCTCCCCCAAAGAATTCAGTCTACCCTAACTCTACCTGACCAACTTTCCTTAATGTCAACTGACACTATGCATTAGGTAAATGTTAATAGCAAATACAAATTGCTTTTCCTAAAATCTGATGGCAGGAAGGACACTTTATTGTGTCTATGCAGATTAAACTGTAAGCTGTAAAAAAAAAATGTCCTGGACTAATTTTAGAATTAAAAAAAAAACCTATCTTTTCCTGAATATTGTTCAACTTATCAGATTACCCTGTTCTTCTCTACTTTGCTTCAGATTCTGATGATCTCTGTTTCTACATAGATGTGCCTATTTCTGCATGATCACACACGTCCTATCATTCACCGCACATACAATAGTCTTTGGAAGTTGACTCAGTCGCGCAAATATCAAAATGTCATTTACTTAAGCTATTAATAAAGGTGAAGAACTAGAAGGCATATGTTTGGGTTTGGTACTTCAAAAAGTCAGAAAAAATGATCAGATTGTGTCCTGTGCCGTTAGACTTGAGTATAATGTACCTAGGCATTATCAGAAACCCTCACTTTGAAAGATGTTAGGAAAACTGGTTATCCATTTGTAGAAAAATGGAATTAAATCCCAACCTCTCAACCTGCTCAGAGTCAACCCAAGATGGATCAAAGACCTGGAAATTAGACCACAAATTCTGAGATTACTAGAGGAGGTCATAGGTCCAACATTCCAACATATAAGCACAGGTAGAGACTTCCTCAATAAGACACCCAAAGCTCAGAAAATTAAAACAAGAGTTAATAAACGGAAAGCATTAAATTAAAAGTTTCTGTTCATCAAAGGAAACCATCAAGAGTCTAACAAAAGAGCCTACAGAATGAATGGGAAAGGGATCTTTGCCAGCTACGCCTCTGATAGAGGACTAATATCTAGAATATACAAAGAACTTAAATGACTTTACACTAAGAAAACAAAGAACTCAATCAAGAAATGAGCAATTAAACTAAGCAGACACTTTACAAAAGAAGAAATACAAATGGCCAATAAATATATGAAAAAATGTTCCATATCATTAGCAATCAGTGAGATGCAAATCAAAACTACATTGAGATTCCACGTAACCTCAATTAGAATGGCAAGCATCAAGAAGTCAAACAACAGTAAATGCTGGCAAGGATAGGGGAAGATAGAAACTCTTCTACACTGTTGGTGGGATTGCAAATTAGTGCAGCTGCTATGAAATTCGGTGTGGAGACACCTCAGTAAACTAAAAATGGATCCACCAAATGATCAAGCTATACAACTCCCGGATATCTTTCCAAAGGATTTGAAATAAAAAGTATTATAGCAATACACGCACGTCCACGTTTACAGCAGCACAATTCACAATAACCAAATCATGGAATCAACCTAGGTGTCTATCAACAAATGAATGGATTACAAAATTATGGGGTATACACACAGCCATAAAGAAGAAGAAAATTATGTCATTTGCAGAAAAAACAGATGGACCTGGAGAACATTGTGTTCAGTGAGATTAGCCAGTCACGGAAAGTGAAGGGTCTATGTGTTCTTTCATAGGGAGCAATCTGGGTACAAGAGAAACTTCAGACATTGGGGAAGAAACCCCAGTGAAGTGAGGGAAGTAGTCTAGAGGAAAGGGGAGAGGGAGACTCAGCCAAGGAGACACTTCCATTGACCCTGTGTACACATGTAAGAATACAAATGCCAACCTCAATATCATGTATGGAGAAGGGGAGAGTGGGGAGGGAGCTGGGAATAAATTCACTAATTTCTGTGTGCACGTGTGTTACTATCACTGTCCATTACATTATGATACAAGACTATAAGGTTATAATATGCCAATAAAATATAAAAATAAATAAAAGGAGGAAATATAAATGGAACCTTCATGTTGTTAAATAATAATTGTATGTTCTCTGAATTTGGGTAGCATCGCCCTTCCTCCATTTCCTCCTCCCTCTCATCTTTAATTCCTCCCTTCTTTTTTCAGTCCTCAAATATTTATTGAACTCTTACTGCATGTTAATACTGAATTAAAACTTATGGGCACAGAACTGCATACAATATGCTTAAGGAAGCCACCACTAAATCAAAGCTTGCGTTCTTTGCCGGTGGGTCTCATACATCTATTGCTATTGGAGTCTTAGCTACATATTGAGAAATGGGCTGCTTCTCTTCTTGTAAGTCAGCTTGACTTTAGAGAATAAAATCTTAAAAGTCATAGCCTAAACTCTATATTATAGCCTAGTCACTTGGGAGGGGGGAAATTGTGATTGCTTTGAACCAGCAAAAAATAGATTGCTTAGTTATTGAATTACTTTGCCTTAGCTGGGTGTGGTGGCACACATTTGCAATCCTGAGACTTGGAAGGCTGAGACAGGAGGATCCTGGATTCATGGCCTCAATACCCTAAGGAGGCCCACCACAACTTAGTGAGATCCTGTTTCAAAATTAAAAAAAATATAGGGCTGGGGTATAGCTCAGAGTAAGAATGTCCCTGGGTTCAATACCCAGTATCACACACACACACACACACACACACACACACACACACACACACAAATAAATAAAACCTGTGCCTTTAAGAGAGTAGGACTAAGGGTCTTATTGCTAAGCAATTGTGTTCTGGAATCACTAGACTGGTATTACCTGGGGACAGAGTATCGGCATAACTTGGGAGCTTATTAGACGTGAGTATTCTCAAGCTCTGCCAAATCAGACATCCTGGAAGTGGGGTCCAGTATTCTATATTTTAATAACCCCTCCAGGCAATTCTGAGGCACACACTGAAATTTGTGACTCACAATCTAGAGATATTGAATTCTTGGACAAATAAGGAAAAGGAGAAGTTGAAGTACCAGTGAGTGAAGCAGCGAGTTTGATGTACAAGAGGAATGATACCAGCAACCATTGAGCTGAAACTTTAGACGATGCCAGCAAGAGAGCAATTGGCCGCAGTCAGGCATTTGGAGCAAATCTTCCTAGTAGCAAGTACGTCGTGAAGCTGCAAATAAGAACCACCTGTGGCAATCCAGGGGCGTTCTCTTGTACATAGGAGCACACGGGCTCGTGGCAGGTGTGTAGCCAAACGCATGTCACTTGGGCAAGTTTGTGTGCAGTCTTATCTCTCATTAAAAACATCCTTGTCCATTCAAAAGAGAGTAGGTTTCTATAGGATCCACCGTGGAAAAGGCCCAGGGATAACTTGATTCTCCTTAGGGCTAGAACTCTCGACAGCTTTAATTCTATCTGCCTACAGCTACCACTCAACCCAGCCCCAATCTCACTGGCTACCAACTTCAGCTGCATTTCCCTCTCTATTGCGGTGTGTGATATTATTACAGGAGGGTGATCCTTTCAAATGCTCATCACTATGGAGAGGGTTTTTGTGTTTTTTTGTCTTTCGTTTTGTTTTGTTTTGTTTTGCAGTTGGGAATGGAACCCAGGGGCATTCTACCTCCAAGTGACACTTCAAGCCCTGTTTATTATTATTATTATTATTATTTATTTTGAAACTAGGTCTCACTAAGTTGCAAAGAGCCTCGCTAAGTAGTTGAGGCTGTGCATAAACCGTGATCCTCCTGTCTCAGTCTCTCAAATGTTGAGATAACAAGTGTGTGCCACCACACAGGGCTTACTATGGAGAGGTTTTAACACTTGATTTTTCCCTCCCCCCTTTGTCTCTTTGATCAAAGGTAAAATCCTAATTCTCCATGGCTTTGTGTGTGTGTGTGTGCCTCTGTGTGTATGCATGTGGGCTTTGTGTTCCACTGTCCTAAGACTTTAAGGGATCTTACCAGATACATCAAATCACTGAAAAAGGAGGACGGAGTGATGGACGATGTCTTAAAAAGTAGGGTGAGATTTTCCATGATGAATAGAGAATAAACAGAGAAAAGAGAAGGAAGATGAGATAGAACTTCCAAACATACCTGATGGTAAAGAAGGGCCTATGGGCATAGAGGAAGCCTCACTGAAGGACTCCAGGCCCTAAACCTGAAGTAGAAAGAGCAGAGGGGTCCAGGGTGGTGGAGGCCTCAGCATAAATTCTGTGAGCAAATTATTCATAACTCTCTCCACATCCCCAACTCCCCCAAAACACCTTGCTTCTGTATAGAAGAACAAGAAAAATGGCTACAGTTATATTTCCTCTAAGAAATAATTTAAAGAAAACAGAATAGTATTTTGTGCCGATCTAAGCATCTGAACTGAAATGAATACTTCCTAGACTTGTAACCTCTTTTGTCACTAAGATGATGTCTTCTCCATTGTTTTATTCTGATAAACAACACAATGTCAGGAATACCTGTTATTCTTAAATGAATTTAAGCATTGCTAGATTGGATGCTTTTATAGTTTGATTGCCAGAAACAGGAAAAAAGAAAGAAGAGAGTCAAATTTGATGATTCCAGATTTAGTTATAATAACTAATGTACAAATTACGATGGAAGCATTGGATACCATTGTTACTAATAGTGTTCCTACAGTAGTCCAACTTGATGGTTTGCTCCTCTTGGCCTAGTAGTAGAATCAGGCTGGTAAATACCATTACATATACATAATTCAATAAGTCTGTGATTTTAGATATTGAGTTTAATGCACTGGAAGGATAGAGGAGGGAGTGATTGAATTTGGGGACCAAATGTATGAGTCAGGGTCCCAGTACAAAACAGGGCATTTGAAATCGAGTAATTCTAGAAATTTTCACAAAAGTAAGGATATAAAGAAACACAAAGCAAAGGGCCAGAGCTATTACTGTCCAAGTTTCAAAAGAAAGGGAAGCCGGGTGGGGGTGGGGTTGCACACTTGTAATCCCAGTACTTGGGAGGCTGAGACAGGAGGGTCGCAGGTTGTTAATGATGTCCTCCCAACTTAGTAAGACCCTGTTTCAAAATAAAGAATAAAAATAGGGCTGGGATGTAGCTGTGAGGTAGAATGGCCCCTGTGTTCAATCTCCAGTACCACATACACACACACACACACACAAAAAAAAAAAAAAAAAAAAAAAAAAAGGTACTAGAGTCTAGAGGAAAAGGCACGTAGTGTATCAGGGGACCTTAAGGGGAACCATGGTCTTTATTTGAGAGACAAAGCCAGAAACGAGCTCACAAGAAGGATCCAGGCCATGTATCCTCAGATCTTACCCACCTATCTTTTTCCAGTTTTCTTCTCATAGGCTGAGCTCAGCCTCAATCCAGAAAGCTGGAAAGCCTATTTGATGTGGTCCATGAGCTCAGTCTCTGCAGGCAGAGGGCAAGATGGGGAAAAGTGAGATAAACAGAGTATACAGGGGCTAGAAATGAAGAATTAGTGAAGTTAACACCTGAAGACTGAGAAGGAGCCAGAAGTGCTAGGCAGGCACATACCAAGGAATTAACTTAGGTTCACTTTCTAATTCCGTTGCATGTTGAAAAAATTCTGATATTTTTTGAGTAAATTTCCACCTATTAGAATAAGTTGTCAGGAATATGCTATAGATTAATATACAAAAAATTTTGAACAAGATATATCCTGTTTAACAATAAAGTTGCATCTTACAGATTATAGGTAATAAAGCTAACAATAAACCTTATTTCACACACACACACACACACACACACACACACACACGTATGCAGAATATGTTAGAGCATTTTTACTCAGGGACACTGAATTTCTTTTTCCTTTTTTTTTTTTTTTTTGGTTTTTGGTGGTACTGGGGTTCCTGGAAGCCTTTCTACCTCCGGGCTACACTCCCAGACCTATTTTTTAATATTTTTATTTGGAAACAGGGTCTTCTAAGCCAGCGTGTGCGGCTGGCTTCAAACCTGTGCGATCCTCCTGTCTCTGCCTCCCAAGCGCGGGGATTACAGGCGTGCGCCACCACGCCCGGCCACTGAATTTCTTAAGATAGCTCTAATATCAGTTTCGCATCATCTGTGCTTTGGGTCGATTTTCATCCCATAACAAGAAGATGGTAAATTCTCAACTCTCAATACCAATAAACGTGACTCTATTTCGAACCAGGAATCTTTGTAGACAATTGGGATATGATAAAGCCAGTGTGATGGGTTCTAATCCAGTATAACAATTCTAAATTAAAAAGGGGGGAGGAGATTTGGGCCTAGAGATTTGGGTGTGTACACAGGGCGAACACCAGGTGAAGACGAAGGCAGAGGCCAGGCTGCTAAAACTATAAGCAAAAAAAAAAAAAAAAAAAAAGGCTGAACATTGATAGCCAACTACCAGAAGCGAGGTGACAGCGTGAAAACACTCTTCCTCTTGGCCTTCGGAAGGAACACTCTGCTGACAACACGATCTTATTTCCTGGATTCCGGAACCTGGAGTCATTACATTTCTTTTGTTCAAGTCCCCGGTGTGTGGCAGTTTGTTATGGCAGCACTAGAAAGGAATGCACCTGTGAGTAATAGCCTCTTGTCCTCCACAATGCCTTTTTTCTGCTACAGAGTACACATGTCAACAATGGGGAAAGTCTTGACACAAAATACCACCAGTTTATATATTGGGTTTAATAAGATTATGTCCCTAACTGAGGTCAATATATCATGCACCCAAAGAAACTTAAATTTTGAGATTTCTAAGGCCCAGCATCTAATTTTATATTATTATTTTGTTGTTAAAAAAAAAAAAAAACCCTTAGTATCCTCTAGTATCTTCTTCTCCCATTCCATAAACTTTGGACAACATGGAGCCTGGTTCTTCCTTTCACTTAAACATTGTTGCTACAACTTCCAATCCCAGCTAGCAAGTCGACACAGTTGTGTCTCTCTTTATATCCTAATTCAGTCCTAACATGCTTTCAAATTCATTGTTCTTATAAGCAACAGTCATTGAAAACAAACTCGAAAAAAGGAATAACAAACAAAAAGAACAAACCACTTTGAGAGTCCTTGACTATAGCCTGTTCTAAGCCCAGTGGGATTCTAAAACGAGGACAAGAAGCCTTCTCTAGTAGGCACCAAATGGTGGTTTTAATTTTTTACTTATTTATTTATTTTTTTTGCCTGAGGGTTTCTGTTTCAGGTGAATTACCTCAGGGAGAAAGCCCATTTCTGATATTTCTAGTCTCCCACCATTTTTTTCCAGATTGTGAAGCCTCAATTGCTTTGGAGAGAAGATGGATTGAAATTAAAATCACATTCATTAGCATATCTAAATGGAAGCATCCTGTGTTACTGTAGGTACTCATTAAGAATAAGCCCAACAGCATTCCAGAATTTGCCTCATTAATTAGGTGGAGAATCATGCACACTCTCAGTCCTCCTGAGCAGGATGGGAGGAGCCAGGGGTCCTGATCCGACCTGGCTAGGACTCTAGGGGCTTTCTGTAGCTGTAATTTATACACCCCTCTGCAACACGGGCCCTACTCCCATCTGTCATTACATTATTTATCTTCAGGTTTCACAAGTATGTACTCAAACTCAAACCTTATTTTAGAAGGAGAACAGGTATCTCTCCGATAACTCTACATGGAGTTGGGCAAGTAGGCTGAGGTACTGCTGAGATTATCTCAGGAAAAGAAACTCTACTTATTTTTTTCTTTTGCCCTGGACACCAACATCCTGGGATGTATCCAAGACATACTAACTAATAAGAATTGTAGAACTCATATGCAACTTCTGGTATTTTTTTGTTTTGCAAACATTGTGCTTGACTTCTGCTTGGTGTTAGGGTTGGGCACTTATTCTTCAACCTTTGTACCTCCATATGAAGGGTATTCTATATTAGAAAAACACTTGAGGCTCTAGTTCAGGTAGAGCTCCCTTACTAGGTCTACCCCAGTGGAGGAGAGCTCATCACATTGGGAAGTTTGGGAGAAAGTACTTGGAGTTCTTGAAGCAGTCGATGCCTTCCTCTTTCTCTCTGACTCCACCTCTCCATAGAGGACGCTTGTTCTAGTTGCGCTTTGCCATGCAGTCAGGGAAATTGACTGCATGGGTCCCAGAGATCTGATCTTTTGGGTGACACCTATGATTAGGTGTATTTAGATTGTCCCTTCCACCCAAATAGGCTGCCATAAATCCCCCTATTCTTTTACATGCTTTCCTATTCTCCCATCAAGGAGCAGAATCTATTTCCTTACCTGGCCTTATAGTTTATATACACCAATAAAATACAGTAGAAGGAGTGCTTCTCAAATTCTAGAACCAGTTCTGGAAAAAGCCTAGAAGTTTTCATTTCCTTCCTTTTAGAATCTAGTTGCCGTGTTGTAAGGAAGTCCAGGCTATTCCGCAGAGATTAGGATGTGGAGAGGAAGTACCACATGAAGTAACAGGCTATATGGTAGCAAAGTACCAGGTCTCGGGACCGAGACTCCGGGCCGTCAGCCCAGCTGCCACTGAAACGCAGTCCACGTGGGTGACCCTAAACAATACTGCACGAAGAAGAACTTTCCAGTCACTCACAGAATTTTCAGAAATAATAAAAAAACATTGTTTTTTATGCTCTAAATTTTGGGATTACTTACATAGAAATAAATACCTCATTACTTTTGTAATTTTATGTAATTTTATAGGTGATAACTAGGCAAGCCCACTTACCCACATAAATTATATTCTCCAAATAGCTGTATTAATCATTAAAATGTTAGCTGGGATGGTGGTACATGTCTATGTCTATAATCCCAGTACTTGGGCGGCTGAGACTTGAGGATGGCAAATTTAAGGCCAGCTTCAGCAAATTAGTGAGGCCCTCTCAAGCCTAGTGCAACCCTGTTTCAAAATTAAAATAATAAAATAGGTCTGGGGTTTTAGCTGGGATGCAGAAGACCCTGAGTTCATTCCCCAGTGCCACACACATTTAAAAAAAAATTGAAATGTTTTGATCCTTGTTTTCTACTCCTAGACATACTTATGCACTGAGTTGGTCCTTTGGGCAGTAGAAAGGGAGTGCCTGTAATATTTCCTGGACTAGCTCAGACTCCTCAACTAGAAAATAACCTTTTTATCTGCCTAAAAAGCTTTGCGTCCTCTAAGACTCAGCCCAAATGGCACCTCCAAAATATCATCCTTGATTCAAATCCATCTTTCCTATGTTTTCCCAGAGCATGGCTTTATCTGGCACAGACTCCTACTTTGCATTCCTCCTTACCCATTCTCATTGGAGTCAGGGTGGATGTTTTATTTGCATTTACATCACTATGCCCGCAAAAAGCCCAACACAAAGTTATGTGCAGTAAGTGCTCTTTGAGAGGAAAACATAAGAAACTATCTGGTTTGTTTCATAATAAACAGTATAAAGCTGCTTCATTTCCCAATCTTTCTTTTTTTTTCTAAAAAGTTTTTATTTCAATGCTTTAGTCCAGTTTAGTGATATGGAAAGATCCCTTGTGTTTTAGCAAGATGGAGTTGGGTTTCCAGCGTTGATGGTTTTTACTCGTGCAGCTCTGAGAAACCATCATTGTCCATTTCTGAGCTCTAATCTCATTATGAGATAGGAATAATTATTGATAGACTTTCAGTAATGGATTTTTAAAAAATTGTTTTGAGATACAATTCGGATGCCATGCAGTTCACTCATTTAAAGTAGACAACAACCACGTATGGTTTGGAATATTCCCATCAACCTCACATCCTTTAGCGGTCACCCTCTACTGTCTCCTTCTTATCCCTGACTTACCACTAACCTACTTTCTGTTTCTATAGAATTCTCTATTCTGGATGTATCATATCAATGGAATCTTGTGATTTGTGGTCATTTGTAGCCATATTCTTTCACTTAAAAATGTTGAGGTTCATCATTTTGTAGCATGTAACAGTACTTCATTTTTTTCTTTTCTTTCTCTTTTTTTGATTGACTGCAGATCAAACCCAGAAACTTGAGCATAGTAGGCCAGCATGCCAGGCAAGCACTCTACCACTGAGCCACGCCCAAACCCTACTCTTACAATTGCTATTTTCCTATTTTCCATTCTCAGGCTCCTTGTTTTTGCTTTAAAAAAAATGTAACTATGGTGTATATAGTTATAACTTATTTGCATTTGTACTACCTAGAGTTCTTGAACTTTGGGTATGTGCAGATTAAATTTTTATTCACATATAGAAAGATTTTTGTCTTATTACTTCAATAGTTTTATTCTATGTTTTCTCTCTCTTTCTCTCTCTCCTCATCTGGTATTCTTCTTAGGCTTACATTAGTGCTTAATATTGTCTCATTTTTCTCTGAAGATTTTTATCATTTTTATTCATTCTTTTCCCCTCATGTGTTCCTCCAGTTGCATAATGTTGCTTGGTATATCTTGATCTAAGGTTTCCTAACTCTTTCTTATACTAGCTCTAGTCTACTCTTGAGCCTTCTAGTGGTTTAGATTATCATTTTTCTCTACAATTTACACAATTTTCTCCATAATTTACAGTTGGGTAATAATTTCAATCTATTCCCCATTTGGTGAGACATTATTATCTCATTAAAGTATAATGAGATATACTCTTCTTATATCCTTTAAGCATACGTTTTTTATTCTTGAATATGTTGAATATGTTTATAACGGCGTCTTTGTTAAATACAACTTCCAGTCCTTCTCCCAGGTGGTCTCTGCTGACTGCTCTCTCCTGCCTTCGCCCTGTGTATGGGTCATGCTTTTCTGTTTATTTGTATGTCTATTTTCCATTGAAAACTAATGCTTTAGATAACATAGTATGGATACTCTGGTGACCGATCCCTCTGTGCCAGCAGTCCTTATACTTGGTCCTTCATTTGTTTAGTAACTTAAGATTATCTCATTCTGCAACATCTATTTCTGCCATACTGTGAAGCTTAGTCTATTGTTCCTTGGAGACTGCAGTTTTGAGCATGTGCACCATTCCTGATCCTTTTCTCTCCTCTCCTCTCTCCTCCCACCCATAAGGTTGACCTTCATTTTAACCAGACTTTCTTCTATTATTTCTTTGCCTGATTTCCCTGCTAAGCTCCTAGCTGGCCTGCCTGTATTGATATCACAAACAGCTCTTAGTGTCCACCAACTGCTTGTTCATTACTCTGTTGTCTTCAACAATACCCCGGGGCATAAATTTCATCATTGTCTGACCAATTAAATGTGGGTTCCTTTGCGAGTTGCCTGGATTCCTACAGGGGTCTTCATAACTACCTTTTTCTCCTAGTGCTTTCTGTTAAACTACTGGGTGATCTATTGTTTCACCTTTTGCTAACTCAAAGTCACTAAACTTGTTGAATATTTCAGCACCAATATCCCCATTGTTTTTGATGGTGTCCTGAGGCTTGAACTTCCATATGCTCTGTTCTCTTCTTATGGAGTTCTCTGGTTTTACAGCCTGCTTCTTCCCCTGAATAGAACCTCAGTATCATTTCTCTGGAGCTGGGGCATGGTAAGTGGCCATTTTCTGCCAGAGTGATACCGCTGCTCTCTGAGTGAGCAATGGATTCAGGAGGAAGCCCTACACATCCGTATCCCTATGAGGGACCCACACAAGCCATCAAGGCTCAATCTAACTAAACTGCCACATGGTGGATGCGCCTGCCACCCTAAAAGTGAGAACTGGTGGGAAAAAAAGACTATACTTTTGGGCTACACTTGACTTGAAGAACTTCTTCTAGCAGAAGCTTGAGGAAAAGAGAAATACTCACACCCTGCCCCTATAGAAGAGAAACTATGGTCCGAGACTGAGAGTGGAAACAAAAGAGAATCCTATGGTCTTGCTTGTATCTACCAGGAGTAGCTCTTGCCTCACACTGAGCTGGGTGTGGAAAGAAGGGAAGGTCTTGCTGTGGTTCAAGTCCCACAGGCTCTCACTGTTCTTACTGAGATTTGGTAAATTTTTTTGAATTAGTGTTTCTTGGTTTTTTGCATGCCCTTAGAATAATTGCTAGAGACTTTAAATCTCTTTTTCTTAAGACAGCTTTCACCAGTGATGGTTGTTTCACCAAAGAGAACATTAGCAGAGTTCCTCACACTGCCGACCCAGCTCAGATGTGTTCCTGTTTACGTTAGCATAAGCTCAATGATTGCTCAGACTCTCATTCAGAATGTGAATTCTGTACATCTTAATTCTTAATGCAAATGTAATGTTGTCTTTTTCTATCTGTATATTGCCAGGGTCAAGGATATAAAACATTAAAAAATCAGAAATAGAGATTTAACAAAAAAAAATCAGAGAATACCCAGAGACATACAGGGGGAGACTACCATTATCCCCACAGAAATGAAGATACAATTTATATTTCTAAAGTAATCCACAAAAAATAGTAACTCTGTAGTCCAGTCTAGACCTAAGACACAATTTAAAAATTAGTCTAATGTTTAATTTGAAATGCAATGTAAGCCTTTTTTAAGTCTCTGGTACATGTGGAAAAAGTATATCATTTGATGTAATCAAATTTGAATGCCCATACCCTAATAAACCTTTATTTTACGTAAGTTAGGCCCTAAGTCTTCCTCTACTTTTTCTACAAATTCCTGGATTTCCCACTCCCATTCCCCCTCTGCAACCAAATCCACATGGGCTTTTGTCTTTTGCCTTTTGCCTTCCGCCCTCTTCTCTCTCCTCCCCTCAGCCATCCCTCTCTTTCTTTCTGGCTTGCTTCCTTCCTTCCTTCCTTCCTTCCTTCCTTCCTTCCTTCCTTCCTTCCTTCCTTCCTTCCTTCCTTCCTTCCTCTCTCTTTCTCTTTCTTTTCTCTTTTCTTTCTCTATTTCCCTTTCTCTTTTTTTAATATATAGATCTGATTCTTTATCTTCTGCCGCTAATTCTCTGTTTTTTCCCCACTGACAATTACCCAAACAATTGTCAGTGACTTACTATTCTTTCCCTTGATTCTGTTAATGATTCCATATCAAAAAACAAAAAAATAAACAACCAACAACACAGTAGCCAAGCTGGCAGACACAGAATTATTTTTAATGGTGTGTGAGAGGAAAGGTTTTGAACACTTAGACATTTTTTTTTTGTTGTGTTTTCCATTCACTAAAAAAATAATGTCAATACTGTAAACCTTTTGGAATGGTAAATAGGTCAATCATGGAATAATGGTTTGGGACCTTTGTAAAGAATGTTACCAAAAAGTGCCTTATTTTAACCTCTCTATTTTTCTCCTTGCTTATTTGGAAAACTAAGACATCTTTTCAGATACTTTAGTGTGTGTGTGTGTGTGTGTGTGTGTGTGTGTGGTACTGGGGGTGGAACCCAGGGGCTTTTCTACCTCCAGTTATACTCCCAGACCTATTTTATACTTTATTTGTAAACAGGGTTTCATTAAGTTGCTGAGAGCCTCACTCAGTAGCTGAGGCTGGCATCACACCTGTGCGATCCTCCTGTCTCAGCCTCCTAAGCGCTGAAATTACAAGCTTGTATCACCACACCAGGCTCAGATACTTTAATAATATCTATTTTGTAAAAAATAATTAGCACACGAGCCACTCCTTTAGTAGCTGCTCAGTAAATGTGACACTTCTTTTCTATTTTGCCTACTAATGGACAATAGAGCCTGCGCATACCAAGAGTGGGAAAGTTTCCTACTCCTTCTGTAGACTCCTACTGGTTGCTTTGGATTCCCCTAAGCATATGAAGATATGTTTAGAAGGCTGGCAGTTATTTTCTAGGATTTAGCACTTGAGAAAAGAATCTTTTGACAGTGGCTTAGGGTTATTCACTAACATATTTACTGTACAGATGTACCTTGGTAGATTTTAAGAAAGAACTGATGCCGTGTTTTACATTTGCATTAATTAACACAACACTGGCAAGTGACACTGTGAATAATTTTTGAAAATATTTTTAAATCACTATTGTTTATGTTGACCTCTTCAAAATATAAAAGGGAAATATTTTCCAACCAAAATAATTTTCTCGTGCCTTACGAGCATTCTGTGTTCTCATTGGAAGTTATCTCTTGTTTTCTGTCTTATAAAATTAAAACTTCAGTGTAAATAATAATAGATAATATATAAATAGATAAATACATACAGCCAGACTTATCTTGAGGTATCAAAACACTGAGCTCATTAAAAATATTAGAGAGTAAAATCTAGAAACACTTGGACTGGAGAACTTCTTAAAAGAAACCCTTGGGCTGGAGAACTTCAGCGCTCAAAATGTACACTGAATAATAATATATACAAAGAAAATAGTAGACTCCATAAAGCTAGGAAAGTACTCCAATCTCTGTAGACATATCGTGCACAACCATCACTCCTACCATCGCCAAGTCCCATCATCACCACTACCGCAACTCCAAATCCGTATCTCCCACCAAGACACTGTCACTTGGTAAAGAGAACTCAGGGGAGCCCTCCTATAAAATACATACTATCTAGCTCAGCTAAAGGGGGCAAGGACAATTACCTGGTTAAATCTGATCAATGGAGGTTATCAAAGGTCCATCGTTTACATGTCTGAAGGCTCCTGCTTTGCTTTGATAATTGACACATTTTTATTTCAGCATAATATAATGTGCCAATGGTATTTTTTTTTCACATATTTCTCCAAAATTAGGTGGAGACAATGCTGAAAATTTTACCTAAGGATTCCTGGGCCAAAAATGACATTGTATTAGTCAGGGTTTGCTAGAGTAACGGAACTCACAGGATATATGATAAAAGAGGATTTCTTAATTTAGTTCATAGTCCAAAGCCCTGCAGTCTCGAGTGGCTGTCTTCAGGTGGAGAGCTGGGGGAACCAGCATCTGGTCATGTGGTATAAAGAGCTGGTGTCTTAGAGTAGGAGCTACCAAAATTGCAGCCCCGGTACTAGATGGAAAAACCAGGAACTCTCTGTAGAGAAATGATGATGATGTCCAGTTCAAAGAGCTAAAGATGCACTTTTCTCAGGAAGAACTACATGTGCATTCATGAAGCTTTCTCCATTTTGTCCAGGTCCTGCACCTCTCAGAATGGTGCTGCCTACATTCAGAATAGGATTTTCTTTTCAATCTGCCATCCCATTGATATGATTGGCTTATGTCAGAGGATCTTGGGTACTTCATAATCCAGTGAAGTTTGCAGGCTAGATTAATCATTACAAATATATTCTATGTGGTTAAAGGTGAAGAAGATAGCAAAGAGGAGAATAGGAATCTGGGAGATATAGAATGAAAACAGATATGACTCTGGAAACCTTAGATTGGGAAAAGAAAAAACCACAAGAGTGGACCAGAAATTTCTAGACCAAGAGGACTTAGCAGGTCACAAAGATGATTCTATCCACTGAATCAAGCATCACCTTTGAATTTGCACATCTTCCTAGAGTGGCAAAGGGAACCTCAAGGTGTGCAAGTGGTTGTGGACAAAAATTCCACATCTCACCTTATATCAATGTACATGGATAACCTGTGCTGCCTGGAAGCCTTTCAGGAATTACGCTTCTGGCATAATTCTCCTGAGATGGCTGATTGGATTCATGAGTCACATGCCAAATTTCTTTAGCAAATGCTTGTCTAGCCACATCGTTGGCATTCTCTCCAAAGCAAGCTTTCTAATTTTCTGCAATATGGGCAGTTTGAGAATTTTCCAAATCTTCAAGTATTTGTTCCATTTTGCTTTAAAGTCCCTTGTTCAATATATCTTTATTCTTTTTCATTTTACTATTGGCAAAGGAGAAAATAGGCCATGCTTTGAACACTTTGCTTAGAAATCTCTTTAGCCAGTCATGGTGGTGCTCACCTGAAATCCCAGTATTTGGGAGGCTGAGCCAGGAGGATCACAGGTTCAAGGTTATCTTTACAGCTTGGCAAGACTTTCAGCAACTTAGTAAGACCCTGTTTCAAAACAAAACAAAACAAAATACATATTTAAAGAAGTGCTGGGGCTATATTTGAGAGGTAGAATGCCTCTTGGTTCAATACCCAATACCATAGGGAATACAAAGAAGAAAAAAAATCTCATTTGCTAAAAATTCAAATTCATCATTAACAAGTTCTATTTTCCACAGATATCAGAAAAAGTTTTAGTTAAGATCCCTGCCATTTAAAATGAGGATCAGCTTTTATTTGGTCTCGAGTATCATATTTTTTAGTTCTATCTGAGGCCACAGAAGAAATACCAGTAGTCTCCTTGAAGCAATCTATATGCTTTTTCTTATATGCTTGTCAAAACGTTCCATCTTCTACCAATTATCCATATCCAAAGTCACTTCCACGTTGTTAGGTACTTGTTACAGAAACTCCTATCTTTCGGTAGAGAAATCAGTATTAGTTTGCTAAGGATGCCATAACAAAGGACCACAAACTGGATGACTTAAACAATAGAAAATCCTTGTCTCATAGTATAGGAGGCTAGAAGCTCAAAAGCGAGGTGTTGGTAGGGCTGGTTTCTTCTGAAGGCTGTGAGAGAAGAACTGGTTTCCAACATTTTTCCTCGGCTTACAGATAACTATCTTCATAAAACATTCTCCTTATATATGTGCTTGTGCCTAAATTGTCCTCTTTTATAAGGAAGAGGCACCAGGCATATTGGATTAGGGGCTACTCTACTTAGTATGACCTCATCTTATCTACTTATATCTGCAATGACACATTTTTACACACGATCTCATTATGAGGGATTAAGAACTTCATTCAATATATGGACTTTTCAGAAGGCATAATACCAACCATAACAATGTTGATGACCAGAACTCTATGGTGGTAATTTGTGAAGATCACCAAATAATTCTGGCTGTCCTCCTCCTGCACACATGGCAGGATGGTACTCCTAGCTCCCTTTTTGGATGGTTGAAATTTTAGTATTTGCAGTCTGAATTTTGAGTAGAAGTCACTTGTGTAACTCTTGGACTGACTGCATAATTGCCAGTACAAAAACACTCAAGAGCTCTCTTTCCTTTGGGTAAAGCAACCAACCATGTTCCGGATGATGGCTATTTGCCTGCTTGAGTTCCTGAGTAACTATTATTAGTGAAGACCATCTGCCCACATATGATTGATACACAGGGCAAATGCAAAATAAACATTGTTAGTTTTAAACTACTGGGATTTCTCAGTTATTTCTTACTGCAATACAAATTGGTCTATCCTGACTAATGCAAACTCTGTGCAATCTTTCATGACTGAGTAGGTGTTCAACTTCTTTAATTAAGTCAATACACTCTTTTTTGAGTGCCTACTATAAGTGAGAAGGTATTAAGTATTGGTGATACAAAGAGGAATAAATACTGTTTCTATCTCCCAAGAACTCATGGAGAGAGAGAGAGAGAGAGAGAGAGAGAGAGAGAGAGAGAGAGAGAGAGAGAGAGAGAGAGAGAGAGAGAAAACACAAATGTAATACAGTGTAGTTGAAGCTCTGATAAAGGCAAGCAAGACTATGACCGAATGGTATAAGCCAGGAAATTAGTGGGGAGTAAAAAGAAGTTGGGTAGCCCCTTAACATTCCTAGTAAAAACTAATGATAAATTATCTACAAAGGATAAAAAAAGAAACACCATGAACAGTCAAAATAGCATCAAGAAAACAGCCAACATTTCAATATAGATGAAGGATAAACTATGAGGAGGAGAGAATGACAAATGAGGTCAAGGTCAGAGCATAAAGGGCCACGTGTTTGTATTTTCTCATAAAGGTAATGGGAAATTACTTAACGGCTCCAAATTGAACAAGAACATAGTAGATCTTCAGTTTAGATAGACCACGTTGCTCACGTAGAAGTTGCTTCTGTGCCCTGCACCGCATCCTCTCAGCCCACCTGGTTTTAGTGCAGCCAGGATGCCAGTTCTGAGCATTTCTGGCAGCATAAAACATCAAGTACACATAACAGTACTCCTTTGCTTTCTGTCTGACAACTTTTTCTAAAGCCATGGAACGCTCAGCTATGGAGCACAAGGCGTTAACACCTCTAGGGTAACTCAACCTGTAAGGAGACAGCACTTGGCAGATAGATGCCCTAGCCTCTTACTCTTTGCATAAGAGGTGCATATCTGTACAGTTTTTCAGAGAGACCCCTGCAGAATTCGGTTCCAGTTTCCCAGTGGTAGCCAGCTCAGTAAAACAGTCTTTAGATTTTCCCTTCTTGTTCTCCTCATAACATTATTACAGGATTTTAGGGTCACCTCCTACTCAGATGATCTGTAATGTTGCTCAGTGGCTCATGTGTTAAATGGTCGTCATTGAGAGATGGTGGCACCCTAAAAAGGTAGGGTCCAATGGGACGTCTTAGATCCCTGAGGGCGAGCCCTCAAAGGGGATTGTGAGACCCCGCCCCTTCCTCTCTCCTCACTTCCTGTCTGCCATGAAGTGAGAATTTCTTTCCACCATTTGCTCCTGTTCCCAGAAGCAACGGGGCCAGTCAATGGGAAGACGTTGAGCCAAAATAAATCTTTTCCTCTTATACAGTAATTATTTCAGGTGTTCATTACCATAGTAGAGCGCTAACTAGCAGCACCTCTTGACAAATATTTGCAATATAATGTATGCTTCAGTCTCTGCTTTCTGGGGAATCTGAGTTAAACCGTAATGTCAAGACTGGATGTATTAAAGATTTTTAAGGTAAAATTGCAACTCTCCCACAAGTATGAAATGAACACATCAAAGATTGTATTTCATGTATTAATGAGTGAATAAGTAAGATATTTTATTACAGTTACTTCAAAGGAGAATTTAAAGCACTTTATAAAAATATCTTTTGGATGCTTTTCCTAATATGCAGAAGCTGGGGAGAAAAAGGGTCATAGGAGGAACTCTAGATGAAAGAGGGGAAAGCTCTATGAGCAAATAAGGAGGCCTAACTGGAGGTTATGGAGGGAAAAGAAGGAAATTCCCTAATGTACATGGTGCAATTCAGAAACATATCAGAGTCAATCACTAAGTCAAATATGAAAAGGAGGTTGGGAGGAGGAGGAGGAAATGGTGTGGGAATTGGGGAAGGACTAGATGAGTGATGTGTGCATGTATGCCTCTACCATCTTGTACTCCATTAAGATGTATGACCACAATGCACCAATAAAAAATTAAAAAAAGAAATAAAATAAATTTATAGTTGATATAAAACTGGCCTTTTTCATTTTTATTTTTGGATGAGGGGGCAATTCTTCACCAAATGGAGTTTATTTGTGTAGACTTTCTCCATTTGTCTTGCCTGTATTACTTATAATTTACATAGTTATAAATAGGTAAAAAATAGGGCGAAGAAGAAATAACCAGGAAGGATGCTAAACTCAGGAATGTGTTGGGTTGGTGCTTTTCAGTCTTGCACAACTTCACCTGGATGATGCAGAAGGATCAGCAGAGACTTCATTTGGAACTAGTGCAAGGTGCACCTGGCAGAAACCAAGTACCTAACTTTATGGGCATCAGGAATAAACTCTAGGTACTTCTGGAACACAGACAAGTACTTGCCAACTGATGGGATCTGGGGATGCGACAGGAAGGACTGAAGAGTGATGCCGTATTTCTGAGGATAATGGAATTCTTTCATTGAACTGAACTGAGTAAATGGAAAGTCAGGGGAGTAGAATGTTTTAAAACACCGGTAATGGCGAGACAGGCAGCTGTCAGCCACCACATTTAGTGTTACAAACACCTCACTGCTTTCATCTAAGTGCAGACATTATGAAGTGGGAGGCACGTTCAGGAGTTGAGGGCTTGGGCCTTGGAGTCCATCAAACAGGAGTTAAATCACAATTTACCACTTCCTGCTAAGACTGTTGAGACGCTCGGGAGCCATTTTGAGGTGAAGTAGGTTGGTTTCTTTGTTGTTGTTGTTTTGCAAGGGTTAACTGACCTATTGTCTGTAAAGATCTTATTTTGCTGGGAAGCATGTAGTTATCTCTTAATGCTTAGTAGCTATTACTATGTAATCAGATCAGAAGGAGTATTTTGGGTTCTGCCTTAAAGCATCGAAGGTCTGGGATTGTAGCACTGCAGGAATACCAATAGGAAGCCCTCTAGGAGGATTTCTCTGTCTATTAAACAGGGCCACCGTTATAACCTGAGCTACCCTTGTATTTGGATGCATTTTATTTCTCATTAGTTAAATGGGATTTATATAAAGTTAGCATTTACCTGAAAATTAGGGAAAGACCCATCGATAGGTTGTACACTTTAATGAGAATTGTTCACTATTACTGGTTCACGGCAGAAGCTATGAACATTGTAAAATTAAGCTGAAAGGTCAGGGAGGAGCTGATTCACTCATTGCCAATATTATCCCTCTCCTCCAATATTTCATGGCAGCTTGGAGTTTTGTTCTGGGAAAAGAATAAACTTGCTGAGAAGACTGTAAAAGAGAAGGGTTTCTTTGGTACTTATTTAGGCCTTGATCAAAAAGGAATGTCTTCAAGATTTAAAGTTTTACTTTTGGAAGTTCAAAATGGTGACTGAGGGACACAGCACTTCTCAGTAGCTGAAACAAATAAAGTTCAACTACTTAGAAAGCAGTGTCTTAATCAACAAAATAAATACATACCAGGAACCAAAACAGATCCAGGTACCGCGGCGGAACCCTGAACTCGAAGAAGAAGAAGAACAAAGATTGGACACCAGACCTGCTGCAGATACAATCGGGACGTCCGCCGGCGGGCTGCCTGCGCAGCTGCCTGCCAGCCCAAACGGCACTCCCGAGCCCTGACTGAAATCACCGCGGCAAGATAATCCAGGACTGAAAACAGACATAGGGCCTCATCTTAAGCAGCGAGCAGCACCCACATCAGAATTCTGTGTGCTCACCAGCGATTGGATCACAACAGCACGGGGACTCCCACGGACGCCTGAACCAAGGAAGCCAGGTACCTGAGTGCGTCCAGGGAAAGTGCGGGTCCTAGCGTGCGCCCCAGCCCCAACCCCAGCACTGGCCGGGGGCATCTGTCCCATGCCTCAGAACCCAGCACTGTCCTCGCGCACCCTGTCTGCATCCCGGACCCCTGCTAGTAGTCAGTGCCTACGCCACCGCCACCTCTAAATCGGAGCCTACTTTGTGTGTCTAGCCCCCTCCCCCCACTGGAGCTCAGACATCCACCTTGCTGGAGGCCTGCCTTCTAGGCAGCGAAAGCTCTTTGCGCCCCTGAAATCTCCTCACCCCCCCCCCAAGCTTCTACGTCCCGCGGGAGGCAGAGATCATTGCTGGACACCACGCACCGCCTGTGCACCCGGACCCTTGTGCACCTATCCCTCACACCTGGCCCACCGCTGGGAGTTCCCGCCCACCCAGTAGCCTGATGCTCAGTTCTAATCGAGAACACAGCTCAGTACACCGTGGAGGAGCATAGCAGCAGGCACTAGGCAGCTGCACCCACTCACACCTGGGTCCAGTAATAGCAGAGCACCCAGCCTGCACCTTTGGAATAGGCAGAGCTCTGGCAGTAAGTGTGGGCATCCAGGAACCAGCATCCCTTTGCCCAGGGTACATCTTGGGACCACACCGGCTAGCCCAGTTGGAATTTCCAGAGACACAGGAAAATCCATCGAGACACAATATCTTCACAGGACCTCAGTGGGAGGTTCCAAGTCTACTTTGGACATCCTCCACCCCTGCTGTAGGGAAGCACAGGCTGGGAGTCTAGGGTGGTGAGTGCAGAGGTGCTGACTACAGGTTGGAATTTCGCAGAACCTGGGAATTATACAGAATCTAATAACAGTGAAACCAGACATTCTGACACATAAACCCAAATCAGTTAAAGAAAAGAAAGGTGTCCAAACACCCAGAGTGCCCTAAGAAGATAAAAATGGAGTACAAAGAAAACTAAGAGACATTGGATTATATTCTGAAAGCTACCAAAGCAATCAGATACACAAATAATATATGGACCTGACCCCATATTCGTAAATAAGTAGGACTGTTTGTTTTACTTTTATTGTGGATGTTTTGTTTTGTTTTGCTTTTACAGTGCTTTTGTTTTGGTATGGTTATTGCTGTTTTATATTTTTTTCTTAACCCATCCTTCTTTTACTTTAACTTGATATATATATATATATATATATATATATATATATATATATATATATATATTGGTAGTTTGCCTTATTTTCTGATTTCACACAGCTGCTAGTTCCTTTTATTTTATTCTTGTCCTTTTTTCCTCTTTCTTCCTCTTTCCTTCCTTTTTCATTCTCCTCCTTTGATTGTTTTTTCCTTTATTTTTCTTGGATTACATAATAGTCTTGGTATCTTGTGTGAGTTTTTTTTTATTTTTGTCTGCTCCTTCCATCACCCCTCTTACAAACTTCCCCACACTAACCTAAATACTCTTCTCACCCCAAAATTTTCCCCATAATATACCTCCTTGTTTAATACTCGATGTATTTCATATATCCATATTTACTCTACTAGTGACAAGAGTCCTGCTAGTTAACTCTCTCTCATTCTCAGCAAGATATTACCTTATCATACTTAAAGTCTTTCTCAACCTAAACATATCCTCTACCTAATCCGACTCCTTTACCCATCACCCCAGCTCCTCCCACATCACCCACCCTCAACACTGGAAAAGCTCTGCTGACTTGCCAATACCCCTAAACTCCTAATATTAATATTGGACTAAGCATAATACTCACAAACGATGGGTAGAAACCAGAAAACAGGACAGAGAACGTTATAAATATGAGAACCAGGAATAATAAAGAGACAGCAGAAATCACGAATACTGACCTACTAGAAATGCAAGAAGGGGGTTCAGAATCTTGATGTACAATATGATGAAAGGATTTAAAACAAGTATAGAGGAGGTGAAAGGTGAGTTAGAATCACTAAAAAAGAATCAGAAAGAGGTCTGGAATGAAATGAAAGAGGCAATAAGTGAAATGAAGACAGCAATAGAAAGAAATTCTGGAAGGTTAGATGAAATGGAAAACAGAATATCAATATTAGAAAACAGTATATCCCAAACCAAAAACACAGTCAACAATATACAGAAATCTCTACAGCAACAAAACCTAAACATCCAGAAAATATGGGATAATATGAAGCGTCCTAACTTATGGATAATCGGCATTGAAGAAGGGATAGAGGTACAGGCCAAGGGCATCTGTAATCTCTTCAAGGAAATAATCTCAGAGAATTTTCCAAATTTAGAAAGAGACTTGGACCTTCATGTCCAGAAGGCATACAGAACTCCACTGAGACAGGACCAAAGAAAAACCACTCCACGTCACATAATAACCAAAATGACCAATATAGAGGCTAAGGAAGGAATCTTAAAATCAGCGAGAATAAAAGGACGGGTGACATATAGAGGCAAAACAATAAGAATCACCCCAGACTATACAACCCAGGTCATGAATGCTACGAGAGACTGGTACGATGTGATTCAGACCCTGGAAGAAAATAACTTCCAACCAAAGCTCATCTATCCAGCAAAACTACTATTCAAGATCAATGGTGAAACCAAAGTCTTTCAGGATAAACATAATCTCAAAAAATTAATGAATTCAAAGCCAACACTAGAGAAAATTCTAAAAGAAATAAACCATAAGGAAGAAAAAAGAAGCAGACTTCAGAATCAGAGAAGGGAGTAAGTTAATAAGTGGGCCATTTAAGTAAAGAAGAAAGATCAAACCACCAAGAGTAGACAGAACACAAAATAGCAGAAAACAAAAATCATATTTCAATAATATCTCTTAATGCCAAAGGACTTAACTCACCAATCAAAAGACATAGACTGGCAATGTGGATTAGGAAACATAATCCAAATATATGCTGTCTGCAAGAAACTCATCTTACAGCCAAAGACATTCACAGACTGAAAGTGAAAGGATGGAAAAAGATATACCATGCCAACTGTGACAAAAAAGAGCAGGGGTAGCAACCCTGATATCCAACAAAACAGACTTTAAACTAAAACACATCAAAAGAGACATATCAGGGCACTTCCTTTTATTAAAAGAAACAATACACCAAGAAGATATAATGATAGTAAATATTTATGCCCCAAATGTCGGTGCAACCACATTTGTAAAACAAACCCTTCTGGACATAAGATCCCAAGTAGACCCAAATACAATAATTCTGGGAGACTTTAATATGCCTCTCACACCACTGGATCGATCTTCAAGGCAAAACATGAGTAAAGACGCTTTAGAATTAAAGAAAACCATAAACCAAATGGACCTAATAGACATTTTCAGATTATTTCAACCAGGAACAACAGAATACACATTCTTCTCAGCAGCCCATGGAACCTTCTCCAAAATAAACCACATCTTGGGACACAAAGAAAATAACAGCAAATTAAAAAAAATGTGATATAATTCCTTGCATCTTTTCAGACCACAATGGAATAAAAGTAGAAATCAACAACAGGAAACTCAAAAGAAGGTATTCAAATTCATGGAGAATGAATGATACACTATTGAATGATGAATGGGTAAGAGCAGAAATTAGGGAAGAAATAAAGAAATTTATGGAAACAAATGAAAACAGAGATACAACCTACCAAAATCTATGGGACACCATGAAGGCAGTATTAAGAGGAAAGTTTATTGCATTGAGTGCCCACATAAGAAGGACAGAGAACGGCCAAGTAAAGAACCTAATGACACAACTCAAGGACCTAGAAATTCTGCAACAGTCTATTCCCAAAGCCAGCAGAAGGCAAGAAATCATTAAAATTAGAGCAGAAATAAATGAAATAGAGAACAAAAAAACAATTCAAAGAATCAATAAAATAAAAAGTTGGTTCTTTGAAAAGATTAATAGAATTGATAAACCCCTGGCCAAGCTAACCAAAAGAAAAAGAGAATCAACTCAAATTATCAATATTAGAAATGAAAAAAGAGATATCACCACAGATAGTGAAGAAATTCAAAGGATTATCAGAAACTACTTTAAAAATTTATACTCCAATAGACTTGAAAACATGGAAGAAATCGATAGATTTCTAAGCACAGTTAACCTTCCTACACTCAACCAAGAGGATATAGCAAGCCTAAACCAACCAATAACAACCAAAGAAATAGAAACGGCAATAAAAATTCTTCCACAAAAGAAAAAGCCAGGCCCAGATGGGTTTTCAGCTGAATTCGACAAAACCTTCAGTGAACAACTAATACCAATACTTCATAACTTGTTCCGGGAAATTGAAAGAGATGGAACTCTCCCAAATTCCTTCTATGAGGCCAGTATCACATTAATCCCCAAACCAAATAAAGATATCTCAAGAAAGGAAAACTATAGACCAATATCCTTAATGAACATAGATGCAAAAATTCTAAACAAAATACTAGCTTTATGCATTCAAAACTATATCAAGAAAATAATACACCATGACCAAGTCAGTTTCATCCCAGAAAAATAAGGTTGGTTCAACATAAGCAAATCAATGCATGTTATTCACCACATAAATAGAACCAAGAACAAAAACCACATCATCATAGCAATAGATGCTGAAAAAGCATTTGACAAAATCCAACACCCATTTATGTTAAAAAAACACCGCAAAAAATTGGGATAGAAAGCAAGTACTTCAACATCATTAAGGCAATATACTGTAAACCCAAAGCCAACATTATATTGAATGGGGAAAAACTGCAAGAATTTCTGCTAAAGTCAAGAACAAGACAAGAATGCCCACTATCACGACTCCTTTTCAATATAGTCCTTGAGACTCTTGCTGCAGCAATCAGACAAGATAAGGAAATCAAAGGAATTCACATAGGAAGAGAGGAATTAAAATTATTCTTATTCGCAGATGACATGATCCTTTATCTGGAAGACCCAAAGAACTCAACCAAAAGACTTCTGGAGCTGATTGACAAATTCAGCAAAGTCGCAGGTTACAAAATCAACCTAAAGAAATCAGTGGCTTTTCTTTATGCCAACAATGAATCCACAGTGAAAGAAACAAAGAAAACAATTCCATTCACTATAACCTCAAAACCAATAAAATACCTAGGAATAAACCTAACCCAAGATGTAAAAGACCTCTACAACAAAAACTATAAAACATTAAAGAAAGAAATTGAAGAAGAACTTGGAAGATGAAAAGATCTCCTGTGCTCATGGATAGGCAGAATAAATATCATCAAAATGGCTATTCTGCCAAAACTGATCTATAGGTTCAATGCAATTCCCATTAAAATACCAGCAACATTCTTCAGAGACCTAGAAAAATCAATCATGAACTTTATATGGAGAAAGAAAAGAACTAGAATAGCCAAAGCAATTCTCAACAATAAGAAACATGCAGGAGGCATTACAATCCCAGACTTCAAACTATACTATAGAGCAATAGTAGTAAAAACAGCATGGTACTGGCACAATAACAGATATACTGACCAGTGGATTAGAATAGAAGATACAGAAACAAACCCACACATCTTTAGTCAATTAATCTTTGACAAAGGGGCCAAACACATACTCTGGAGAAAAGACAGCCTTTTCAACAAGTGGTGCTGGGAGAACTGGCTAACCATTTGTAAAAATATGAATCTAAACCTCTATATCTCACCAAACACAGGAATCAACTCAAGATGGGTCAAAGATTTAGAAATTAGACCTGAGACTGTGAAGTTAGTAGAGGAGAGCATAGGTTCAACACTACAACATATTGGCACAGGCAGTAACTTTCTCAACAAAACCTCCAAAGCTCAGGAAATTAAAGCAAGAATAAACAAGTGGGATAGCATCAAACTAAAAAGTTTCTTTTCATCAAAGGAAACTATCAATAACCTAAAGAGGAAGCCTACAGAATGGGAAAGGATCTTTACCAGCCGCCATTCTGATAGGGGGCTAATATCCAGAACATACAAAGAGCTCAAAAGACTCTACACTAGCAAAACAAACAACCCAATCAAGAAATGGGCTAATGAACTAAATAGACACTTCACAAAAGAAGAGATACAAAGGGCCAATAGATACATGAAAAGATGTTCTTCATCACTAGCCATCAGGGAGATGCAAATTAAAACTACACTGAGATTCCATCTAACCCCAGTCAGAGTGGCAAGCATAAAGAAATCAAACAACAACAAATGCTGGCGAGGATGTGGGGAAAGAGGAACTCTTTTACACTGTTGGTGGGAATGCAAACTAGTTCAACCACTATGAAGATCTGTGTGAAGATTCCTAAGAAAGGTGGGAATAGATCCACCATATGATTCAGCTATACCACTCCTGGGTATCTTTCCAAAGGGGTTGAATTCAGAGAAATACAGCAACATATGCATACCTATGTTCATAGCAGCACAATTTGTAATTGCCAAAATATGGAAACAACCCAGATCACCATCAACAGATGAATGGATAGCAAAACTGTGGGAAATACACACAATGGAATTCTATTCAGCCATAAAGAAGAACAAAATTATATCATTTGCAAGAAGATGGAAAGCCCTGGAAAACATTACGTTAAGTGAGATCAGCCAAGCACAGAAGGAGAAGGTACATATGTTTCCTCTAATATGCCCAAACTAGGAAACACAGAGGATACCAGTGTGACTCCAGATAATGGAGGGGAAATACCAGCAAAGTTTGAATGGAAAGATAGGAGAGGAGGAAGGCTGATCTTGATTAATGAGGGTCTACATCTGAACATGTGTAAAATTATGAATAAGACATGGTTAACCTGGACAACCATTGGTGGGAGGGGGGAAGGGAAAACGGGGGCCGGGGGGGAGAGGGCACCAAATATAGTTTAAATGTATACTATTTATGTTCAATAAAAAAATTTGTTAAAAGAAAAAAAATAAAGGAAAGAAAACTGAAAAAAATTAAAAATTAAATTACTGAAAAAAGATATTAAAAAATGTGACTGATAAAAAAAATAAAAAAATAAAGTTTTACTTTTCATTGTTGGTCTCACATGTATCTTTTTGTCTTCACAAGGATAACAAAATCTCGTACACTACTGAAAATCACACTCAACTTCATCTTGTAAGAACCGCAGTGTTTTGACTTGTAAACAAAGTTCCTGGTACTGGTGGCATGGGCGATGATAATGTTGATAGTGATGGTGACCACGCTGCTGCTGCTGCTGCTAGTGTTAATTATGATAAAGAATTATTATAATTTGTCAATGTACGTGCACTTTTCACTCATCATTTCTAGGTGCTATTCTCTCTTCTATCAAAGGATAGATGTAGGTTTTCCAGTACTTCATAAAGTCCTGAGTATTCTGAGATGGTAGAGTAGGAGGGTCAGGAAACTGAAGGCAGAAGAGAAGAGAAGAGAAGAGAAGAGAAGAGAAGAGAAGAGAAGAGAAGGGAAGAGAAGAGGAGAGAAGAGAGAAGGAAAAAAATAAAAGAAAAAAGGGAAAAAAAAGAGAGAAAAGAGGAAGAGTTCTCTCAGCCTAGGAAGAGGTTGACAGTCTACAAGAGAAGATGTGACTGCTGATTTGAGTGGACACTAGAGGAGACTCCAGGCACTAGATCTCTCACTCTAACAAAAGCAACTTAGAACCAAGTATGACCCCAAAACAGCAGAGCAGCTGAACCATAAAGATGTGGGAGAAGCTGGTCTATGTGAGAAGCTGATATGGCCGAAACTTTCACATCTCACATCAAAACTGGCTTTCTGAAGGTTAGATAAGCCAGATAACTCCCACTGCAGTGAGAACTTAAAGGTTCAGTAAAAGAAACCCCTGAAGAAAAGTTATTGCCCTCCAAGGCTTTTTTATTCTTGGAACAGGATAGGAAGTGCATTTTTTCCCCTAATTAGCTGCGATTCAAATGGAAATGGACATCCTCAGGCCTGTGGATTAGGTTTTTATATCCCAAGAAAGGCGGGAGCTTTGAGGATGCAGGGATGGGCTAGAGTGAAGCAAGAAGAAGTTACCTCAGGGAACTCTGGGATTGAGTAGGTTGCTGGAGACAGGAATCTGCTGATGAGCAGCAGTGCTGTCCCTGTGGAAGATGGAGCCCAAGCACTGCGTGATGACTTCATGGTTCTCAAAAAGCTGACTCTGCCTCATAGCCACCTTGAAATCTTCTGGTGCCTCGGGCAGCCTGACAGCCTGCCAAACTCAAGTTTGGAAAGGGCGACAACATCCTGACAGAATATAAGAGCTAGAAAGAATCTTAAGAACATCTTGTCCAAAGGTGTGCCAAGTTATTCTACATGAGGAAAACTTTTGAGCAAACTGAATCCTATCTGAAAGCTTAGTGTGTGAAAGGCTGGTGCCATGCCTAATTATTTTTACTTCTTCCAAAATGTGGTTCTGTAAGTCCTCAAAGTTTATATGGTGCTAGAAAGATACAGTATCAAAAAAAAATAAAAAGCAGGTCTCAACATCTCATTCTATTAATGAGAAAACTTGATGCTAAAAAGACAAATTATCTGGCTGAAACCTTCAATCCTACTTCATCTGATCTGTAAAACTTATATTTTAATTTACCAGTTTAATGGTTAAATTTTCAATACATTTATCCATTTCATGTCTCTCACCAGCCCCTCAAAAATGACAATGGAAGTGTTGTTCCTACTTCTATGATAACAACAATAATTGGTTCTATGTCTCTTATATATCAAGCAATTTACCATAACCTTTAATATAAATTCACCACCAAATTAAGAACTAAGTTTTAGTCCCATTTCATTGATGGTGACACTGGAACTCGGATAAACTAACTAGCTAGCTAAGGACTGCAAAGGAAGTCAGTTTAATGGCCTGACACTGAACACAATCTGTGTGACTCTAAAAATTGTTATTCTTCCCATAGTAGTACTTTGCTTAGATCCCCATGGGGTGTGTGTGTGTGTGTGTGTGTGTGTGTGTGTGTGTGTGTATTCTTGGTTTACCTTCCCCGAAGAATAAAGAATACCCTAAACCTATGGAACTAACCCATGTTAAAGATCCACAGACATCTTCATACACCCATGGCAATCATAGGCAAACCTATCTATTAAATAAATGCGAACAATCTCATTTTTTTAACCAAATTCACTAGACATCCCCCCCACGAAAGCACAGCTTCTGCACACACGGGTGAACAGTGAACTCAATCCTAGAGGGAGGTAAAGGACACCACCCTTGAAAACATTTGCCGTTCTGAGCTGGAGCTTGCTCCACAGGGGTGCCGAGCAAGATGAGAAACTGACCCTATATGTTCAGTGGGAAAATCAAAAAGTAGGCCAAGTGCACATTAGTTAATATTAAAGTGAGAGTCTCTGGAAATGTTTCTGCAAATCCCTCACTCACTGGTCTAATTAGGGAAAATGGAGGATCCCAACGTCTCAGTAATTTCACACCAGTGGAGAGCCTTGGAGTTACATAAATGTTTACCTCAATAATCCAGGCATGGGGTTATGCCAGTCTCTGAACAGTCTGTGAAGGAGGAGGGGACATGCGTGGCTGTCCACGGTGAGGGAATTTGCTCTTAAAATTAGGAAGAAAAGTATGGCCGCTGGTCTTGGCCACTCTCCTGGCATGAAATACTGTGACTCTCATTCCACTTTGGGGTCGCTACTTGGCAGGCTGCTTCTGTCCCTCATCTAGGGCAGGGGCCTGGGTCTAGGGCAGCATTCCATCTCTCATTTCTAGACAGCCAGCCCAAGATGCAGGATGGAATTGTCCTCTCTGTCTCCTTTGCTCCGTGTTTATATTTTCATTGTCTTCAAATACCAGTGGAAACACAAGCAATAAATGACTGCAGAAAACAGCATTACTCATCATCCTATATTTTCCCTCCCAGTTTTGTGCAATAATAATGCATATTTAAACACTCTTGGCAGTCTACACAACTCATTCCCCAGCACCCATTAATTAGTTCCTCCTTTGACTGCGGCCGAGATGACCAGCGCTTTAAAGCTGCAAACGAAGGAATCAAATCTCAGACGAGTTCAGCCACTTTCTCAAGAACTCACAGCTACTGAGTTGCGAAGCCCCAGCTGGAAGCAGAGGCCTTTTGAATTATAATTTGACCGTGCTTCCTCTCCTCTCTGTTCCCCCTATTTCTTTTGTCCCCATAACATCGGTGCTGTGGATCTTCATGTTAATCATGCCTCTCCTCATGAATCTCTCTCTCCCAGCCAGTGATAATGTAGTAGGATTTTTTTTTTCAGTCCTCACCGAGTGATTTTCCAATAATTTTTAAATACTCATCAGTAAAACATTTCTACAAGGTTATTAAGCCCTTCACGAGTCTGTGAGAGGGCCACTTTACCAGCAGCCAAAAAATGCATTAATACGGTTTTATGTGTGAAGTAGGTTAAAAATAATATGTACGCTTGAGATAATGGAAACATGTTGACATTCTGGAGGTGATAACACATTTGAAGTTACCTTAATTGTAATATTGAGCAAATTAAAGATTATCAAGTACAATGTCCCTAAACATCCCGGAGCAGCATCTTTCCCCATTCGACTAATTGCTGTGACACTTGAGATCTCTGTGTGATGTTCTCCTCCACACGAGAGCACAAGTGGAGGCCACCGCACCTCTTTAAATAAACAGGCAGATGTGCTTAAATAATAAATTAATTTATCGAGAGAAGTCAGAGTCTCAGCCCTGAACCAAGGGCTCTGCCGCAAATGTCCTCCACCTGCTGAGCCAAAGGGAGGTGGCTGAGAATGTTGCTCCAGCCAGCACAGGTGAAAGGGAGGGGCTGTCCTAAAATGTCCAGGATCTTGTGATGCTTCTGATATTGCTGCAAGGTAGTGCGGGGGTCAGCAAATAGTAAATATGGATGGGTTTCTGAACATGGACAGAGACAAGAGGTAAATCCATGGGCATGGTTGGGCTCTGATTAATCTTCATTTTCATTCTTTTTTTTTTTTTTTTTTACTAGGGATTGAACTCAGGGGTATTGCACCTCCAGGTTATTCCCCCAAACCCCCACTTTCTTTGGAAATGGTGTCTTCCTAGGTTACTGAAGAATCTTGCTAAATGGCACAGGTTGGCTTTGAACCTGGAATCCTCCTCTCTCAGGCTCCTAAGTACTGGGGTTACAGGTGTGCACCACCACACTCAGCTCATTTTCTTTTCCTTTCTTTCTTTCTTTCTTTCTTTCTTTCTTTCTTTCTTTCTTTCTTTCTTTCTTTCTCTTTCTCTCTCTTTCTTTCTTTCTATGGTGCTGGGAATGGAACCCAGAGGCTTTCTACCTCCGGGTTACACTCTCAGACCTATTTTGTATTTTATTTGGAAACAGGGTCTCACTAAGTTGCAGAGAGCCTCACTAAGTAGCTGAGGCTGGCTTTGAACCTGCACAATCCTCCTGTCTCAGCCTCCCAAGTACTGGGATTACACGCCCAGCTACACTCAGCTCATTTTCAAAAGCAGATAGTAGCCGGGCGTGGTGGTGCACGCTTGTAATCCCCGCACTTGGGAGTTGGAGACAGGAGGATCGCGCTGGTTCAGAGCCAGCCTCAGCTACTTAGTGAGGCCCTCAGCAACTTAGTGAGACCCTGTTTTCAAATAAAAAAAAAAATAAAATAGGTCTGGGTGTGTAGCCCAGAGGGCTTCCAGGAACCCAGTACCACCACCAAAAATAAAATAAAATAAAATAAAAACAGCAGATAGTAGCGTGTTTTGGCAGATGGAGGTGCTGTGGAAGGTCTGCATTAGAGTCAGAGGGTGGAGGGAACGGTGGGCTCAGGGTCAGGAGAGAGGTCAAACATCTTTGAAGTCATCATGGTGTGTGGTCTCAAATAATTCACCTGTGGGCTCTAAACCTTGACCACCTCCAAAGCGATTTCTATTTCTCACAGTCTGGAACTATGAAACTTTCTCTTGAAGAGCAGTTAGGGCCCAGAAGATGGTCACAATCAGAGATGGCAGACATAAGTGGTTGCAGGTCCTGTCTTAGTTTGAGGTCTCCCCTCCCAATTAAAAAAAAAAAAATCAGACCTCAGAAGAAGGATTTAGCTGCAAGTAGCTAATTTTGGAGACAATCCCAGGAGGCCAGTGAAGAAGCTGAAGATGAATGAACCACGTGAAGGCAGTTGGCAATGTGTGGTGGGGCGGGGACTCAGTAGGCAGCTGGGATTCAGTAGTGCTGGGAACTTTCTGGTAGACAACATGCAAAAACCTCAGGACTGTCTTGCTGAGGTGGCCAGGGATCTGGAGTATTCACCTTGCAACTCCTATTCCTTGTTGGCTGATGGCTATTGGGCAGGAAGATGGGTAAATTTTTGGTACCTCTGGCTTGGTCAACAGATGTGCCAATTGCACCTACCAGTAAATGAACACCCTCAGGCAGGAAGCTAAAGCGATGGTAACCTCTAGGACTGACTGAAGGATTAAGCGTGGGGCTTTGATAGTAGCTGCCATGTACTGGGTGCGTGCGCGCGCGCGCACACACACACACACACACACACACACACACACACAATGAGCAAAACAGGTCTGTCTAGGAGAAATCAGGGAATGGCAGGGACTGTGCCAAGTTAGAAAGCATATATCTAGTCTACTCTAAGAGGCCTTTCTTTCTTTTTTTCTTTCTCTCTCTCTCTCTCTTTCTTTCTTTCTTTCTTTTTTCTTCTTTTATAATGTGGAGGGCAATGGCAGATGTTTCAATGTTTCAATATCGATCTAAAATTTAGATATCTTACATAAAAATTCTTAATTTTTAATCTTAGTATATAATTCAAAATTTTAAGCACATAGTACTGGCTAAAAAACAATTAGGTCTAGCAGAACTATCGTGATGAGAAGGCACATCTTACATTAATATAAATTTAAAAATCAAGCTTCCAAAATAAATAAGTGAATATAGATACAACCCTAAGTGACTATAAGTGTGACTCCTGAGCCATTTATTTTTTTCTGCACTTTATTTACAAACTTCTGTTTCTTATTTATTTGAGTTATTGGCCCTGGCTTTCACCCATCTACTTACTAGAGACAGATAAGAGATATTTTAGATTTTTTTCCTAATCTTCTTATCATCAAGACCCCTTTGTTTTGATTTCTGGATGCCCTTGAAGCCTCTTCTATCACTTTTATTCATAATATCTCTATTGTTTTAGTTCAGTACCCCTTCCCAATTCTGTGGCTTTATCACTGTTAGCACTCATAAACCATGAGGAGATTCCCCTGCAGCTAATATTGTTGACTTCAGCCTATGTTTCCAACTGCAAGTAAGCTTCTCTCTCTAAAACACTTAAAGGAACCAGGCATAATGACATATGCCCATAATCCCAGTACCTAAGAGGCTGGAATGGGCAGATCACAGGTTTGAGGACAGCCTCAGCAACTTAGCAAGACCCTCTGCAACTTAATGAGCCCCTGTTTCAAAATAAAAAGAAAAAAAATAGGGCTGAAGATAGATCTCAGGAAGAATTCCCCTGAGTTTAGTCACTGGTTCCAAAAAACAAACAAACAAACAAAACAACAACATAAAAATCAATCAATCAATAAAGCCTGATCAGGTCACTTGGTTTCCCAGTTTAAAATCCAAAGGAATAGAGGTGTCCATTCTTGGCATGGTTTGTAAAGTGTACCCTTGCATTCGGCTTCCGTTACTCCCCCCCTGCCATTGCACAAGACCCTATCAAGCCATTTACTATTCTCCGTGATCTTTTGCGCACCGGTCTACAATCTGTTCCCAGATTTTCATACTCATTCCACCAAAGCCAAATGCACAAATACTGTCCATCTGCTATCTCTGTTATAGCTGGTTTGGTTTGGTTTGGTTTGGTCTGGTTTGGTATGGAGAAGTTGAACCCAGGGTCATTCTACCCCTGAGCTACACAGCAATCTTTTAAATTTTTCCTATTTTGAGACAAAATCTTGCTAAGTTTCTGCGGCTATCTCTAAAACTGTGATCCTCCTGTCTCACCCTCCCAAGCATGAGGATTTATCTAGAGTTTTTGTGATGCCAGAGAAGAGAAAGACAAGTTTACCATGTCGAATTTGAAGAAACATGATCCTTACCTTCCCATAGGTTTAGAGGATAGAATATTCCAAGACAAGCTGAGAAAAACAAAGTTTTCTTGGGGTGTGTGTGTGTGTGTGTGTGTGTGTGTGTGTGTGTGTGTGTGAGAGAGAGAGAGAGAGAGAGAGAGAGAGAGAGAGAGAGAGAGAGATATGCCAGGCACCTTTTCCACACTCCACTGTCTCTGTCTCGATGTCCCCACTCCCATCACTAACAATCTGCTTTTCATGCTAAATAAATAGGACAGAGATACCCTTGAATGCTTCTCTTTGGGGATCATCGAAATAGAGAGTTGGTTGTTTCTTGAAGCTTGGGAGACTTTTGTACTTGCAATGTACGACACCTGACAATTAGCTCCATAACAGTTCCCAGATGCACCCAGGTGCTCAGACATGGAGGCACCACTCGGATCTATGCACGCCCTCCCCCACGCCCAGCATCCAACATCAAATTAAGAAGCGCATTACAGCTACATAAATCTGACATAATAAATGTGGACAGAGAGAAAGACCTCTTTATCTGACTATATTCTAATCACAAAGGAGACTATTCAAGCACACCGCGGCGAAAGGAAATGCAGAGCTCTACCAGATATTTAGATAGCAACCTTAAGTTCTCTTAAGGTTTTAAAAAAATTGTGATCCATTATAAAGGTTTAACTAGGGGACTCAAGGTTCTGAATGCGATCAGAAGCCGTGAGACAGAATGGGGGATGCAGCTCAGTGGTAGAGCACTGATCCTGGGTGTTCATTACACACACACACACACACACACACACACACACACACACACACACACACACACGGACGCAGCTGTAGAGTATCTCTGACCCAAAAAAGAAAATGTATCTACAAATGTGAGAATGAATGTAGATGTGTCAAACCTGAGAAGGACTGGACAAGGAAGAAGAAAGCCAAGAGGTCAAACTGGGCCTGGAATTCTGTGCTCCTATGGTTGGGACCCCTAAACTTCTATCTCCATTTGACTGTCCCTTTTGTTTTATTTTGCGGTACTGGGGATGGAACCCAGGGGCTTTCTACCTCTGAGCTACATCCCCAGCCCTATTTTTTTATTCTTTTTTTTTGTGAAGATTTAAAAAGTTGATTAAAAGATAGAAATACAGAAAATAGAAATAGAGCTCCATGCCAAAATGGCATGAGGGTGTGACTTGAAATAAATATACCCTTATTCTTTATTTTGAAACAGGGTCTCACTGAGTTGCAGAGGGCCTCACTAAGTAGCTGAGGCTGTCCGTGAACCTGTGAGCCTCCCATCTCAGCCTCCCAAATGCTGGGATTACGGGTGTGCGCCACCACGCCCGGCGACTATCCCTTTTTAAAGAGGACCCAGTGCTATATCACACAGAAGAGTTTCTCACCCACTGCTTCATCTTCCCAGGTTTTAGTTGCTTGTGTTCAACTGTGGTCCCAAAATATTTCATGGAGAATTCCGGAAATTAATAATTTATATTTTAAAATTGTGTACCTCCCACCTCCACCCCCTCGGGAAGGGAATCCTCCCTCTGTCCAGGTTGATTGTCCATCAGTCTTCTAGTAGCCCTTGACTGTGGTAGTGCCACAGGGTTTGTGTTCAAGTAACCCTTATTTTATTTAATAATGGCCCCAAATGTGAAGGAAGTGTTCCTGGCAATTTAGATACACAAAAGAGAAGCCTTTTAAGGGCTTCCTTTAAGTAAAAAGATGAAAGTTGAATTTGGGGGGGAGGGAGTACTGGGATTGAACCCAATGGCATTCATTCTACCTCTGGGCTATACCGCCAGCCTTATTTTTTTAATTTTTTTTTTGAAACAGGGTCTCACTAAGTTGCAGAGGACCTCACTAAGTAGCTGAGGCTGGCTTTGAACCTGTGATCCTCCTGTCTCAGCCTCTCAAGTACTGTGATTACAAGTGTGCACCACCATGCTTGGTTTGAATAAGATATTTTGAGAGAAAGAAATCACACTTATGTAACTTATTACAGTATATTGCTATAATAAATATTCTATTTTATTAGTTGTAGCTGTTAACTCTTTATTGACTGTGCCTAATTTATAAATTAACCTTTATCATAGGTGCATATATACAGAAAAAATAGTAGGATATATATAATTTGATATCACTTTGATTTCAAACATTCCCTGGGGGTCTTAGAATGTATTCCCTCCTTGTGATTAAGGAGAAATATTGTACCTAAATACTCTTTTATTCTTCATGTGAACCACAAGTTTTTGTTTTGTTTTGTTCTGGTTTTTTTTTTTTTTTTTTTTTTTTGGTTGTTGGGGTTCCTGGAAGCCCTTCTACCTCCGGGCTCCACTCCCAGACCTATTTTATATTTTTGAAACAGGGTCTCTTAACGCCAGCGCGGCTGGCTTCGAACCTGCGCGATCCTCCTTTTTCCGCCTCCCAAGTACAGGGATTACAAGCGTGCGCCACCACGCCCGGCGTTCTGTTTTGTTTTTAATTTATTTTTTTCACGTGTGTGTGTGTGTGTGTGTGTGTGTGTGTGTAGTACTGAAATTGAACTTAAAGAAATTCTATCTCTCTACCTCCCAGATATACCCACAACTCTAGTTTATTTTTATTTTGAAGCAGGATTTCACTGTCTCTGCCTCCCAAGTACTGGAATTATAGGTCTTTGCCCCCATGCTCAATTCCTATTAGCTATTATTATAAGCCTTTCTCCATTCATCTTTGTTCTTCCTGAGCCTTGCGAAGAGCTTCACAGTACTTTCCACACTCCAGTATGCTTACGTTGGTCTTGCTACTGGACCCGGAGTCTTTCCAGAGAAAGGTTATGACTTTTATCTACCTATGAGCTCCTAGTCTCACAAATAACTGACCCTCAATAAAAGTCTGTAGGAAAAACCAGAAAACAAGTGAATAGGGAAAAGTCTGGCATCCTGTCAGGGCTAGACAACTCAGTAGGAAAACAAGTGTGTGTTTAATATCCCTACAAAGCAGAGGCAGAAAGAAGAATAAAAAAAATTAAAAAAGAAAAAAGAACAATATTTTGAAAAATTTTACGATCTTATTTTAAAATACCATGGAAAATATCTCAAGGTTATTGGATTTCCTTACTCTTGTTTTCCAGTTCAAAATTACTTTTATATTATTTTGAATTACATAGGGAAGACCCATCATCCTTGGGCTCTTTGAAATCTAAATTCATCTTTGAATCTCCCCCTCCTTTTATCTTTTAACAGTTTAACTCCTACACAAGTATCAAGCAACTACCAAGTGCCAGGCTTTAGGCTAGTTGCTGGAAATTTAAAGAAGAAATATACTGCCCACCACTTTCTTCTGTGTTTGCTCAGTGTTGTCCTTCAGGTTCCTATTTGTGTCTTGTCCAGTTTTCTCAGAGGACCCTCAGTCTGTTTCCTTTGGAGCTCCAGGCCTTCCGGGGGAGGTTCCAAATCTGAAGTGTTGCCTTTTCAAACATCCAAGCCCTCACCAAGCAGGCATTGCAAGTTGTAAAATGTTATCTGGTGGCTATCCCAACCCTTTCCCTAGATATGGGAACACAACCGTCAGAAGAGAGGCACTTAGGAACTTGGTTTGTCTCTCTGAGATCAACAAACCCAAACTTGTCTAAATTTTTGGCTTTCAATTTTGTTTCCCAAGGAGCATTAACCGTCGGTTATTATTGCTGAGGAGAAAGACAGCGAGGCAGAGAGATCAATGGAAGGGGTTTATTTCCTTCGGTGCCTCCGGGGGATGAAATGAGGTGGGTGATAGCGATCTATGACCACAGTGCTCTTCAGGGAGCGTGTGAAGAATGCTAACACTTTTGTCAACTTCAGTTGATTAATGGACCAACCCCTTTGGGTTGATATACTTTCTTAAAAATGTGCAGGTGTTTTGGTATGGGAAAGTGTTTTGTTTTGGTTCAGGAGAAAGTTTAGCTTAGAGGGTTTTTGTTTTGTTTTGTTTTGTTACCTGATCCCTAACAACCCATGCCTGAAATGCAGGGAAGGGGGCACCCTACCCTATTTATTTATCATCATAAAGGAACCTGGGGCCATGCTTGTGATCCCAATACTTGGGAAGCTAAGATAGGAAGACTGAAAGTGTACCACCAGCCTCGGCAATTTAGTGAGGCCCTCTGCAACTTAGTGAGACTCTGTTTCAAAGCAAAAGAATAAAAGTAGGTCTAGGGGTGTAGTTCAGAGGTAGCATGCACCTGAGTTCCATCCCAAGTATCACAAAAGAAATAAATTAATGAATTAGCTAATTAGTTAATTAATTAAAAAATAAAGGGACCTGGGATTGTGAAGCTGGAGTCATGGTTCCTCATGGGTTGATCACAGTCTAGAAGCTTGGCTTTATTGAGTAGCTACAGGATTTTTAGCACAGCTCCATCTTCATTGGTTTATTTCTCAGGCTTTCAGACCCAGGGAACAGGGAGCTGGCATGCCCAAGCTATCCAGAGTTGCAGACAGTGGGCCTAGAATATTAGTTAATGCCTTTCAACAATAAAACCTCTACTCAGCCATAAACAAAGAACAAAACTATGTCATTTGCAGGAAAATGGATGAAACTTGGGAATAGTATGGTAGGCAAGATTAGTCAGTCTTAAAAAGCAAATAGTTGTATGTTTCTCTCATATGTGGAAGCTAGATAGAAATTGGGAAACGAATGTAGCCTCAGATCGAGAACGAGATACTCCAATGAAATGACGGAGGGGTTATGGGAAAGGAAGAAGGGGGGATAGAAACATAAAGAAGGTAGCAGTTGGAAACAATGCTATGTCTGTGTCTTAAACTACTAACGCCGATTCCAAAGGCATTTACAGAGAAGGAGAGGGGGTAGGATCCAGAGAGAATTGTTCCATGAGCTGTGTGCATGTATATTAACATCATTCTATACCTCAGTATGATGCATAATTACAGTGCACCGATAAAAGAAAAAAAAAAACCCATTCCCAACACTAATTTAATGAGATGTGTACATTAATGTGGAAAAAACCTGTAGAACAGAATTTTCTATTGTTTTGCTTATGGTGAAAGTTGGTTGTTCCATTAGGATAGCCATTTTTTGGCTTCTATATCCATTACATTTGTGGACCTCAACACACAGATAAGAAAAATACCAATTTGGTGTTGATTCTTTTTTTAAGATGTATGGGTGAGTAGAAAAAAGAATCCCGTTGTTCTATGTAATCGCCCCTGATATTGAAAGGAAGTAGAAGCTGGGGTAAATGTTCATCACCATCGGAGAAGACAGAAGAGGAAATAAATATTTTTAAGAACTTACTATGTGCTGGGCCCCACCCCTCTCCTATTCTCTTAATTGCTTTGAAATCAAGAAAACCCCTGTTTTGCTGGGCGTGATGGCACCCACTTGTAATCCCAGCATTTGGGAGGCTGAGGCCAGAGGATCACGGTTCACGGACAGCCTCAGCTACTTAGTGAGGCCCTCTGCAACTCAGTGAGACCCGGTTTCAAAATAAAGAATCAAAAATAGGGCAGGGGCTGTACTCAGAGGTCGAATGCCCCTGGGTTCCATCCCCAGACCTGAAGAAAAAAAAAAAAAAAAGAAAACCCCTGTTTTACTGATGCAAAATTGATATTGACTAAAGTTAACTAACCTTTCAGAGACTTCAGTAACCGGTCCAGTGAGATTCAGATCCAGGGACACTCAACACTCTTCCCTGATCAGTTCTAGGTCCAAAGAGCTAGTGTTTATGATATTTCACTGAAATGGAACCAACAAATAAAACCCAGTCATTCAGCTGAGTTCTTACATCTTGAGTTTTTTTTTTTTTTCTTTTTTCCTTCTCTGTCTTTTTTTAATATTTAAAATGCATATTCCTGGTAAAAATTTCACAATAATATACCCAAACTGTACTTTTTTCTCTTATAAATGATGGAGTAAGTTTTGTCAGATGCATTAAGTTGAAGACATAACAGACAGGAGAAATCTCATAGGTTTTCATAAGTTACAGGCTAAGGAGAATCACAATACACCACTGGTATCTATAGTGTACACATTTACACACACACACACACACACAGTCATTTTTTTTTTCTTTTTGGGGAGTACTACCTATCTTCAACTCATTTTTAGAATGGTGTTGACATCTTATCATATTTTCTTCAAAAAATTAAGGTTGCTATCCTGACTTGCTTGGCAAGAAAGGCAATCTTGCATGCCAGCAATAATGAGTTATCCGAGGTCACAGAGCTAGTAAGTGGCGATGCCAAAGACTCGAGTTGAGTCTGCTTGATTCCAAGGACTTGCTCCTAACATATTTGCTTTGTTGATGAAGAACCTGATACTGTGGCTTATAACATATTACACGTGCACACACACACAGAGACACACACACATACTTTTTTTTCCTCTGAAAACCATCAAAAAGCAACTTGCTTTTTGTATTTTTTTTCCTGAAGATAATTCTAGATCTCTGCTGTCTAATAAATTACTATAGGTCTCATTTGAATAGGTAAATGTAAACACATTACAATTAAGCAAATTTAAAGTATAGTTTCCCAGTCACACTAGCCTTATGTCAACTGTTGAATAGCTACAAGTGATTAGTGGCTACTGTATTGAACAGCATGGATAGAGAATATTTTCAATATTGCAGAAAGTTATATCGGACAGTACTGCTCCAAACCTTTTACCTGATATTCTATGTAAGTAAAACTAGTAGCAAGAAATCATGTAATGTTGTCTCATTAGATTCTACTATTTAAATATAACCCCCTTTCCCTATTAAATATGTACCTGGTTTTGCTTTAGGAAAGAGTATTAGTAGGTTCACGCATATTCATTTAACATTTTTCTTGAGTATTATTTGCTTGGAATTGCACAGAATCAATAGAATTCAAAGCATAGTATCTCTCTTATGAATAGTTCATAGGCTATAGAGACGGAAAACTTCATTTCTGTATAGTTGGAGAGTGTTGTAACCAAAGCAAATAGCAGGATCTCAGGACAACAGAGAAGCTAGTCACCAGCTCTCTATTTTTTGACCAATCCAACAAGATTGCCCTTCAGCAGATACCTCCATGGCAGTTTCTTAAATGTCCCCTGCTATCGATGACTTAGCTGCTGTCCTCAGACTTGACTCTTTTCATCGCTGCTGAAAATGGTACCAGGCAGCCATGTAAAACACCAGTGAGCCTCTATCTCAATGGCAGGTGGGCATTTCTCTCTTCCCATGCCTGCTTTACAACATAAGGTATCGTCTTTAAAATCACCTCTGAGACACAGGAGGCCGAATACAAACCGACTCAGATCAGACGGGCCTTCCACTCGTCCCCAATAAATCATTTAAAATTAAGAGCACTTCCATTCGGAGTCAAGCGACATGGAATGCCAGAGGGCAAATGCCAGGCTACACGGGAGGAGGTGAGAGCAGTCCCACAGGCAGGGCTGTAGCTCCACACCGCTCTGCATTAAGACGCCACTTCTGTTACAAAGGAGAGCAAGCAATCTTTATCCAGAGCCTGCGTGTGCTGGCTTGTGGCTTTAAATAAATAATTTCTAGCTCAGTGTTGCAGTCTCCCTTGTCTAGTTAGAGTTGCAAAGGGGAAAATAAAATGGCAAAGTTGTACCATTGAATTACCCCAAGGAATGATCTTAATATTTGACTTGCAAACTCTTATTAATACTGCATAGGTAATGCTTTTTATGGAAGGCAGGGACAGAGATCCACATGTTGTTTGGGGGGAAGTTGAAGCCAATTACACATTAAAGGGACCTGAAGAGTTCATCCTTGGGATCAGACAGTCACACCGTGAATACCCTAGGATTCTAAGATTCTGCCCCGGGGAGAAGGGAGCCCTGAGCAGCCAAGAGAGGAGTGAGCCCATTGTTTAGAGAAGATGCTCAGGTGGGAGTATTTCCTCCAACAGATCATGGCGTCTGCTTCATATTTCAGTTGCCACCAATTCTAAGGCTCATTTGCATATAAAGCATCTGGAATAAGCAAAACTAATTTGAATCTTCTTTTATAAAATGTTAGCTGGATTAAAGGATCAGGTAGCTGGTTCCTTTACAAGATTCACTGGAGGGAAGTCAGAGAGAGAGAGGGGGAGATAAAATCATTAGGCCAGTCTCACCCACACTGGCAACTGTTCCTGTGTAAACTCAGCCTCCAAAAAAAGTATACTGATCTGGTACCTCCCTCCCCTCCCCTCTGGTCTTCTTTAACTGTTAGATACACCTGCGACACTCTTTATCATCCCAGATTTCTTTGTTCCTCTGGTCTTGGGCTTCACCACAGAGATGTGAGGACACCCATAAGATGTTCTACTTTTAAACACCTGTTAGGTCATCGCACAGTTTCTACCAGGGACCTGAATTTTCGGTTGCTTCTTTCCCGCCCCTAACCTTATAGTAAAACAACATCTGGCAGTGACAACAATGGCCCCAATTTGTGTATTTGAAGGAGAATTTATTTTTAAGTTAGTTAGCTAGTTAGTTTGTATATGTATGTATGTATGTATTTATATACTGTGATACTGGGGATTGAACCCAGGGGCATTCTACCTCTGAGCTACACCCCCAGCTCTATTTTACTTTTTATTTTTTAGTTCAAAGAAGGGTCATACCTGTCTCAGCCTCCCCCAAGTATGGGGATTACAAGCATGTGTTACCATAGCTGGCTTTAAAAATTCATAACAAGACACAGACAATGGGATGGACCCACTGGAAGAAATCTTAAAACGTCACAATAAATTCCAACAAACACAGCTGGAATGTATGCCATTTTAAATATGATCCACATAAAAATAAAAAAGGAAAAGAAAAGAAAATATAAAAAAAGAAAAGGAAACTGAAAGCAAAATCACATAACTCTTTTTTTTATTTAGTTGTAGGGGGGATGGAACCCCCCTACAACTAAATAAAAATATATTTTTTATATTTTATTTGGAAACAGGGTCTCTTAAGCCAGCGAGGCTGGTTTCGAACCTGTGCGATCCTCCTGTCTCCGCCTCCCAAGCGCGGGGATTACAAGCGTGCGCCACCACGCCCGGCTAGAATCCAGCATGTTTTCTTTGCGCCACCATGCCAGGCCACATAACTCATTTTTTACTGAGTCAGACTTTGAAAACAAGATGCCTAATTTCCAGCTCCTGGTTCTGTCCCTCATAATACCATTTTATTCGGTTTTATTTAATGAGCAGTTATTGAGATATGCCTATAAGAATGGCTGTCGTCCAAGCACAGGGGAAAAACAAAGATGGTCAATCCACAATTCTGTTCCCAAAGAGTTTACTGTTGAATAGGAGGACAAAATTATTCACACAAATAAAAGTCAGAGACGTGACATAAGAGAGATTAAAACTGGGCATGGTGGTGCACTCCTGTAATCCCGGTACTTGGTTGGCTGAGACAGGAGGATCACAGGTTGAGGATAGCCTCAACAACTTAGTGAGACCCTGTTTCAAAATAAAATATGAAATGGTACTGGGAGCATAGCTCAGAGGCAGAATGCCCCTGGATTTGATCCCTAGTACCCCTCAAAAAATTCAGCACAAGTTAAAACAGTTGAAAGTACCCTCCTCCTGCTTAAGAACTCCTTAATCCTCAGTCCCATCCACCACCTCTGTACCTTGGTACCTGAGCTGATGTTCACTGAGCACCAACATCTGGCCATTCCAACTACTGCTGTTGTAATCTACTTTCTTCCTTATGAACACACTGATATGATTAATTGGAAAAAACTCAAAATGTCTTCTTGGCCCAAAGGGTCAGTAATTGTGAAGTTCTATTTACGTGGTTTTAGCAGAAGTAATAAAAGTGCTATTATATGATATTTTTTTATTTCCACATTGGCCAAATAGTTAATTCCAAAAATTCCTTGGGTATTTTATTCAATGTGCCCGAAACTTTCCATTTCCTCACCTCATCTGCTTCTTTTCAGTTTTTTAAGTTTCAATCTAGTTTTAATTTTTATTGATGCACACAAACATAAAAATTATATACATATTAATGGGGTACCACATAAGGTTTGATACCTGTATACATTATGTAACACTTAAATCAAGTTGAATATATTTATCTCCTCCTACATTTAACCACTGCTTATGGTAAAAGCTCAAAACCTTTTCTTCTAGCTTTCTGAAATGTGCAGTTCATAATTGTTATCTCCAGTCACCTCACCGCTTCTTGCTCCTATATAACTGTAACTTAGTGCCCATTAATCATTCCTCTATTCCTTCCTCTTCCCTTACCGTGCCTCAGTGGTACCAGGTCTTAGGTGGCCACCATTCTACTCTCAACTTCTAAGACATCAATTCTTTCAGATTCCGCATATGAGTAAGGCCACGCCTATGAGTAAGCTACTTCTCTGTGCCCAGCTCAGTTCACTTAACATAATGATCTCCAGTTCCATCCATGATGTTGCAAATGGCAAGACTTCATTCTTTTTAACAGCCGACTGGCATCCCATCGCGCACCTTTCCTTTATCTGTTCATTCATTGATGGACACTTCGATTGTTTCCATTTCTTGGCTATTTTGAGAGGTGTGGCAAAGTCCCTTTGACATACTGATTTTATTTCCTCTGGATATATACCTAGTAGTGGGATTGCTAGATGTTGTGGTAGGTGTATCTATTTTTAGTTTTGTTGAGAGCCCTCTATACTGTTTAACATAATGGCTGCACTAATTCCCACCAACAGTGTGCAAGGGTTCTGCTTACCCCTCACCCTCACCAGTGATTGTCATCTTTAGTCTTTTTGCTCTTAGCCATTTGTATTTAGGAGAGATGATAATCTCATTCTGGTTTTGATTTGCATTTTCCTGATGATTACAGATACTGAACACTTTTTTCATGTACCTGTTGGCCATTTATATATATTCTTTTGAGAAATGTCTACTTCGATCTGTTGGCCAGTTTTAATTGGGTTATTTAGTTTTTATTGAGTAGTTGGGGTTTTTTATATATTCTGGATATAAATTCTTGTCAGCTGTATACACTACAAATAGGTTCTCCCATTCTGTAGGTTGTTTCTGCACTCTGCTGAGTGTTTCTTTTGCTGTGCAGAAGATTTTTAGTTTTATGTAATCCCATTTGTCTGTGTGTGTGTGTGGTGGGGGGGGGTGGTACTAGGGTTCAACCCAGGTGCATTCTACCTCTGAGCTAAACCACCAGCTCTTCATTACATTATTATTATTATTATTATTATTATTAATTATATTTTGTTTTTAAACAGGGTCTCACTAAGTTACTGAAGGCTATTTGTCTAGTTTTGCTTTCCTATCCTGTGTTCTTTGAGGTCTTGTCCCCAAATCCTTGCTCACGTCTGTGTCCTGAAGCATCTTCCCTATGTTTTCTTCTAGTAGTTTTATAGTTTCAGATCTTAAATGGAAAGATTTACTGTATTTGGAGGTGAAGTTTTAACTACTAAAAGATAGGGGGGGTCTATCATAATTTTATTGCAAATGGATATCCAATTTTCTCAACACTATTTATTGAGAAAACAGCTCTTTTTCCAATGTGTGTTTTTAGCATTTTTGCTTTAAATCAGTTGACTGAATGCATGGATTTTCTTCTAGGCTCTCTATTCTGTCTTTCAGCTTTTAAGACATTGTCTTGTTCCTTATTTATGTGCTTCCACAGAGGAACTTAAAGAGCAAGGATAAATTTAAAAAATATAGCCAGGTCTGGTGGTGCATGCTTGTAATCCCAGCATTTGGGAGGCTGAGAAAGGAGGATCGGGATTCGCAGCCAGCCTCAGCTACTTAGTGAGGCCCTCTGAAAATCAGTGAGACCCTGTTTCAGAATAAATAATAGGGCTGGGAGCCGGGCGTGGTGGCGCACGCTTGTAATCCCAGCATTTGGGAGGCTAAGACCAGAGGATCACGGTTCGCAGTCAGCCTCAGCTACTTAGTGAGGCCCTCCGCAACTTAGTGAGACCCTGTTTCAAACATAAAGAAAAAAAAATAGGGTTGGGGTGTAGCTCAGAGGTAGAATGCCCATGGGTTCCATCCATCCCCAGTACTGCCCCCCCCCCAAAATACACACACACACACACACACACACACACACACACACACACAATTTGTCCATCATATAGCACTATCTTTATCTTTGTAGTGTTTCTTTCTCTTTCCTTCCTTCTTTCTTTCTTTTCCTTTGTCTCTTTCTTTCTTCTTTCTCACTCTCTTTCTTTCCTTTTGTTCTTTTTTTGTTCTCTTTTCTACTGGGGATTGAACCTAAGGGCACTCCATCTTTAAGCTATACCCACACCATTATTATTTTTTATTTGGGAACAGGGTTTCCCTAAGTTGCTGAGAATCAAACCTACAATCTTGCTGTCTCAACCTCCCAAGTACTGGGATTACAGTAGTCTGCCACCATACCTGGCTATCTTTACCTATTACTGAAGAGAAGAATCTGGCTGAATATGCATCGGATTATTAATATTTTCTGTCTTTTGCAAATGAGATAATGAGACACTTCCATTTTCTCTTTTGTATTTTTAATATTAATTTGTGTGCATATCTTCTCATCATATAATTATTGATGTGTTCTAATTGGCTGCCTCTTGTTTTTTTTTTTTTTTTTTTTTTTTTTTCATTGCTGTGACTAAATACCTGACCAGGACAACTTAAAGGGATAAAACTTATTTGATCTCTTGGTTTCAGAGGTTCAGTCCATAGTTGGCTGTCTCCAAAGTATGTATGGTAAAGAAAAAAATCATAGGTTTTGCCACCTGGTAGTAGATGGGGGTAGTTAAATATTATAATTATTATAAACTAACATGAAAAACCACCATAACCAGAGGTGATGGGCAGATCTGGTTTTAGAATCCAGCATGTTTTCTTTGAAACTTTTCATGACACCTGGAGGTCAATTGATAGATAGATGATATAGATGTATAGATAGATAATAGATAGATGATAGATAGAGAAAGAAAGAAAGAAAGAAAGAAAGAAAGAAAGAAAGAAAGAAAGAAAGAAAGAAAGGAGACAGGAACAGATATAGTTCTCCAGGCCACACTCCCAGTGACTCACCTTCAGCCATACCCCGCCTCCAAACTGTCCTGCATTGGGAACCATATGTCATCACATGAACTTTTTGGGGGGACATCACAAACCCAAACTGTAGCACTCCTGAACTGCAAAGAAAATGATTGGGTGTTTTCCTCTACAAGACAAGTGCAAGAGGTAAGTGGAAACTGTCATTATTAAGTAAAACATGAAAATATTTTTTACCAGCTTCTAATTAGCATTTAAATATATTTCTTGGTCATGTAATTAGTCCATTTTAAATGTAATACCTTTTTTTTCTTTAAGTTATTTTATCCTCTGCACTTTTATCTTTCTAATAGTGATTAAAAAATTGCAAGACTGGATTTCAAAAATGACATTTGGTTTTATTTATTTTCTGCGTGTATGTGTATGTGTGGTACTAGAAATTAAACTCAGGGGCATTCTACATCTGAGCTAAATCCTCAGCTCTCTCTCTCTTTTTTATTGGTGGTACTGGGGTTCCTGGAAGCCCTTCTACCTCCGGGCTACACTCCCAGACCTATTTTTACATTTTTATTTGGAAACAGGGTCTCCTAAGCCAAGCGCGCGTGGCTGGCTTCGAACCTGCGCGATCCTCCTGTCTCTGCCTCCCAAGCGCGGGGATTACAAGCGTGCGCCACCACGCCCGGCTTCTCTTTTTTTTAAACAGGGTCTCACTAGGTTGATGAGAGTCTCACTACTTGCTGAGGCTGTCCTCAAACCTATGATCCTCCTGTCTCAGTCTCCCAAGTACTAGGATTACAAGCATGTGCCACCACCCCTGGCTTGGTTATAGATTTTTATCCCACTTGGCTTTGGTTCTTTTTCCTAGTCCCTGAGAAAAGTTTGGAACTTAAACCACAGCTTTTCTCCTTGTATTTTTTAATCATCAACAAATTTTAGAGAGGAAAGTTTCAAAGAAAACATTCTGGATTCTAAAACCAGATCTGCCCATCACCTCTGGTTATGGTGGTTTTTCATGTTAATTTATAATAATTATAATATTTAACCACCCCCAGCTACTACCAGGTGGCAAAACCTATGACTTACTTAGATCATTATGATCTCATGAGATCTGGCTATTAATAGCCAAAGTCCTGTAACATAAACACAGTGAAATTGGGTGACCTTTCACATTAAATAATATCTCACATTCCTGGCTCTCTTGTAAAGAAAAATAATACAATCTATGATTAAAATATATCATTCTTAACTAACCATTGTAGTCACAAAGAACAGCTAATTGTTCATACTGGGCAATACTATGGAAATCAGATCTGTTGATTAACACGTAAATTTACAAACTATTTCCAAAAGGTTGTCTCATAAACCTGCTAAGAATTCATTACCTCTGAAAATCCCTCCAGATCTGGAAGTTATGCTGAGGCCTCTAATATAATCCCCCTGAACACACTCTTAAGATCCTCAGCTTGCACTGGTACTTATCAAATGTATTTAAATATTTGGCAATAAAATTAAAATACGAAAACTAATATAGCAATTGCCCCCAAACACACAGTTTTTCAAGGAGATTGTTGATGATTCAGTAAGAAATCTACGGAGGGTTTTTGATATTTAAATAAAAGGCCTGCATTCTGACAGTGCTTTAAAAAATAAACAGGTCTGAGCATATAACAAAAATATTCTCTATAAAGTAGCTATATTCCATCTGAAAGATCAGGAACAGAGAGAGGAAACTTGGCTTGCAGGGCTATCACGTTTAGTATAGTTGATATATAAGATTAGTGCTTACTGATTTTCAGTTGTATTTACCTTTTGGTTGGAATGTAAAAAAATGAAAATCTAAGTAAAAGAAAATTCTCTGACTATTCAGGTGAATAAAAAAAAATCACATTTAAAGTCAAGTATTTTATGGAGCATTTACCCACCTTATGAAATAACTCATCATAGAACAATTCATTAGATAAATGTACTTAAATTAGCACATTTAAATACAACTTAATTTGGAATAAAAGCAATTAATCTTTTTAGAAATATAAGTATTACATAAAATTAAATATACATAATTATTTTAAACTCTAATTTTCAATTGAACTAGCTGAATGCACATATGTATAGACAGGTAGAAATGATAATATTTGTGTTGTTATTCAACAGAAAAAGTAGCCTTTAGTATCTTTGACTAATTTATGTGAATATAATAAACATGTTAGTTATGGCTGCAGAAAAATTAACTTCTGCTTTTCTTTTCTTTTTTTTTTTTTCTTCTTCTTTTCAGTACTAAGGATTGAACACAGGGGCACTCTACCTCTGAGCTTTTATTTTATTTTTTTTAAACTTTAAAACAAGGTCTTGCTAGGTTGCTGAGGCTGACCTTAAACCTGCGATCTTCCTGTTTCAGTCTCCCAAGTACCAGGATTATAGGCATGTACCCCCATGCCAAGTTTCTTCTTTTCTTTTCAAAAGTTGAAAAAATTATTTTTAATTACAGCAGTGCTAGTTGAATATATGTAAAAAATTGAATATATGGTTATATTACTTTTAATCATAACCTCTATTCTTATATATCCCCTGAGTATAATAAGAATCTTTTGTTCATTAAATTGGCTTAGAGTAGGCTTTTCTTCTATACATTTACACGTAATATGCATAGTTGAACATTTTTTCATAATTTTTGTCCTTAGTTCAATTTCTAACATCCTTAACAGTTTGAGAAATACAAATCAAAACTAGACTGAGATTTATTTTTTTATTTTTTTATTTTTGGTATTGAGAATTCAACTCAGGGGCATCTTACCTCCAAGCTACACCCCTAGGCTTATTTTATTTATTTATTTATTTATTTATTTATTTATTTATTTTTGTGGGTTTGGGGATGGAACCCAGGGGCATTCGACCTCTGAGCTACATCTCCTGCCCTATTTTTTATTCTTTATTTTGAAACAGGGTCTCAGTAAGTTGCAGAGGGCCTCACTAAGTAGCTGAGGCTGTCCGTGAACTGTGATCCTCCTGTATCAGCCTCCCGAATGCTGGGATTACAAGCATGCGCCACCACGCCTGGCTATTTATTTACTTTTGAAACAGGCTCTCACTAAGTTGATGAGAGTCTCACTACTTGCTGAGGCTGTCCTCAAACCTGCAATCCTCCTGTCGTCTCAGCCTTCCAAGTACTGGGATTGCATGTGTCACCACGCCGAGCTAGACTGAGATTTAACCTCACTCCAGTTAGAATGGCAATCATTGAGAACAAAAACAATAATAAATGCTGGTGAGAATGTGGGGGGGGGGACGCATACACATTGATGGTAGGATCATAAATTAGTACAATCACTATAAAGATCAGTATGGAGGTTCCTCAAAAGACTAAAAAGGGGACCAGTACACAACCCAGCCTCAAGACTCCTTAGTATCTGCCAAGAGAATTAAGGTCAGAATACTACATTGACCCCTGCATACCCGAGTTTATGGAGGCTCAGTTCACAATAGGTAAGTTATGGAACCAACCTCAGTGTCTGCAGACAAACACATGCGTAAGGAAAATGTGTTCTAGTTACACAATAGGTTTTACTCAGCCACACAAAAAAAGCAATATTATGTCATTTGCTGAAAATAGATGGATCTAGAGAATAGCATGGAAAGTGAGACCAGCCAGACCCAAGAAGCCAAGGGCCACACAGCGTTCCCTCATGTGCAGAAGTTAGGGGGAAGAAGAAAAGCAAAGGGAGCTGGTGAAAATTCTGAGATGCTCTTGGAGCAGTGGAAGGAGAGCAGGGAGAGAGGCAGGAGAAGAAAGGGGGACTATAGAGAAAAAGGGGGACCGAGTGATGCTACGTGCATATGTGGATGCCTCACCAGGATCCTTGCTGCCATGTGCAATTACAAAGCACCAGGAACAGCTACATACTTATGTAGTGGTGGGTAGTTTTACTTTGTATGTGTTTTGGAATGGTACGGTGCTTTTGCCACTCGGCAACATATCCTGATCTGATACTACTTCCATGTTATCTATATAAGTTGATCACATTTTATCCAAATTATGCACAGGATCCAGTCCTTGGAGATACTGGTTTCATTTGAATAAATATTTTTCCCTTTTTTTATGGTACTGGGGATTGAACCCAGGAACATTCTGATTTATATTCTCTCTCTCTCTCCCTCCCTCCCTCCCTCCCTCTCCTCCTCCTCCTCTCCCTCCTCCTTCTTCTTCTCCTCCCTCCTCCTCCTCCTCCTCCCTCCTCCTCCTCCTTTTTCTTCTTCTTCTTCTTCTTCTTCTTCTTCTTCTTCTTCTTCTTCTTCTTCTTCTTCTTCTTCTTCTTTTCTCTCTCTCTCTCTCTCTCTCTCTCTCTCTCTCTCTCTCTCTCTCTCCTCTCCCTCTCTCCTTCTCTCCTTCTCTCTGTTGCCAGGGGCAGATCTCATCTTCAAGGCCACAGCCCATGGTCTCAACTTCTCCAGCCACACCTCACCTCTGACTCTTCCTGCAAACCCACAAGAGCACTGCCCCTTGCCTTTAACTTTTTATTTTAAACAGGGTCTCAGCCGGACATGGTGGCACACCCCTGTAATCCCAGCATTTGGGAGGCTGAGACAGGAGGATCATGGTTCATGGACAGCCTCAGCTGCTTACTGAGGCCCTTTGCAACTCAGTGAGACCCTGTTTCAAAATTAAAAAAAATAGAAAATAGGGCTGAGGGTGTCGCTCAGATGTAGAATGCCCCTGGGTTTTATCCCCAGTGCCGAAAAGAAAACAAACAAATAAAGAAAAAACAGGGTCTCATTAGGATGCGCAAAGCTGGCCTCAAACCTGCGTTTCTTTTGTGTGAGCCTCCAAAGTACTGGGATTCTTGGGACACACCACACAGGGAGCCTTATCCACAGGTCCAACCTTCTTCCAAGGGAATACTTCCCAAGTGCTGGTGATGTAGCTCAGTGGTGGAGGACTTCTCTAGCGTTCAAGAGGTTGCAGGTTCAAGGCAAGGCGAGATTTTGGTGTGGAGCTCAAGAGAGAAAGATCTGTAGAGAGACTGCTTAGATGCTCGTGGATGCTCTCATGGATGTTACTTGCAAGGTTTGTGGTGAGTGGAATGGAATCTCCCAATGGCGGGGTGCCGGCCAAATGACAAGGGCCTAGGATCAGTACCGATTAAGAAAGATGAGTTGAAAAGAGAAAAGAAGGCACCAAAGGAAAAGGGAGAAATTCAGTCCAGAGATCCAGCAAAGACGGAGACATTGAAATTACAGGAAAGAATATATTTGGTCCACGAATCAAACATATCAAGAATTGCAAAAAGATAATGGAGAGAATCGCATATATTTTTATTTTCATGGTTTCCAAAACTGCCTGACTTTCCTTTTATTTGTTTTTCCTACAGTGATGAGTCAAGGACAAGAGACACACCCCTCCCCAAACACTCTCCCGCATTGGCCTGCTCACTTTTTCTGATCCATAATAGATCCAGTTTAGCCTGCTGTTAACCCTCATTCTTTTCTCTTTTACAATAAACATAAAGAAAATGTGATTTTTGTTTTTAAAAAGGCCAGGCCTGGCGTTGCATGCAACTTAGTGAGACCCTGCTTCCAAATAAAAATAAATCAATAAAATAGGGCTGGGGGTGTAGCCCAGAGGTAGAATGCTCCTGGGTTCTATCCCCAGCACACAAAAATTGGTACTAGGTATTGAACCCGGAGGCAAAATGCCTCTGGGCTACACCTCTACCCCGAGCCTTTTTTAAAATTTTGAAATAGGGTCTCACTAAGTTCTTGAGGCTGGCCTTGAACCTGTGATCCTCCTTGTCTCAGCCTCCCAAATACTGGAATCATAGGCATGTGCCACTGCACCGAGCTCAGGATAGAATTAAAAAAAAAAAAAAAAGCCCAAGTATATTTTCTAGAATGACATGTTCTGTGAGTTTTTTTTTTCCCCTAGAATGACCACTTCTACAGGACATGTCTCAACAGCAACCCCTTGGGGTCAGGCAGAAGGCTATCTTCCTTCGCTATCTTCTATCTTCTATATTCTGTTTCCTTCCTATGACAGTCAAAAAAAAAAAAAAAAAAAACACAACAGGGAGAAGAAGAAAAAAATAAAAAAGAAGAAGAAAGAAAAAAGAGGGGGGTAAAAAGCCCTTATCTCCACAGTTGGGATGAATAGACTTGATTGAGCTCACACAGCAGGCAGGTGATGGCCATTGCTTGTCTATTTCAGGACTAAACTTTAGACTGGCCACAGGTGCTTTTCCTTTTCTGGCTCAGAGGCCTCGCCATCATTAAGTTTGCCTGAGGCAGCAGACAGCTTTTGGGAGACCAAAAGATAGGGGGGGGAGGCAGGGTGCAGAAACGATCCAGCTGACATTTTAAGCAGGAAATGCAGCCAACTGAATGTAAAGAAGATAAACCCCGTCTCTACACAGACTGCTCACTCCAGAGAAGCAGGGGTGAGCTAAGACGGGGTGCAGAGGTGGAGGCCACTGGGCTGCCCTCGAGATCGCCCTCGATCTCGCCATTCTGTGACTACAGCCCCTTCATCTACAATGACGGACAGAGCAAAACGAAGTTTAATATTACTTCAGGAAACCTGTAATTTGGTGGGAATGCTTCCCCTGTATCAAATTTAGTAATGACTTAAAAATATGGACTCTACCTAACAACATACATATAACATACGAGCTTTGTAGAGCTTCTTCTTAGTATAAGTAGACCACGTTCCATGGGCATGTTACCGGGGATTGTGTGTGTGTGCGCCCCTCTCAGAGGAGTACCTCTTCGGGCCACATCCCTAGCCCTTTTCATTTTTTGGGCCAGGGTCTTGCTAGGTTGCTGAGAGTTTCACTATGTTGCTGAGGCTGTCCTTGAATCTGCACTCCTCCTGTCTTCCCCTCCCAAGTACTGGGATTGGGGGTGTGTACCAGCATACATAGCTCAAAGGCTGGACCTTGTTACTTTATGGGGTTTTTTTGTTGTTGTTTTTGCAGGTCTGGAGATGGGACCTAGGGGTATTTGATCTCTGAGCTACACCCCCCTGCCCTATTTTTTATTCTTTATTTTGAAACAGGGTCTCACTAAGTTGCAGAGGGCCTCACTGAGTAGCTGAGGCTGTCTGCGAACTGTGATCCTCTGGTCTCAGCCTCCAGAATGCTGGGATTACAAGCGTGCGCCACCACGCCCAGCTTCCACCATGTTACTTTGTATAAAGTATAATTTCTAAGATACTGGAGATTATTCTTTTCCCCCTCTTTCTCACTCATACCCCCTCAATGTTTCACCTACCAATTGTTTCTGGAAATTTCTTTCATAGGGGACAAATGTTTCGATTTTGAGTTTAGGTCAGGTGTGATGGTAGAGATCTGTAATCCTAATACTCAGGAGTCTGAGACAAGAGGATCTCAGGTTCAAGGCCAGCATCAGCAACTTCGTAAGGCCCGCCACAACTTAGTGGAGATCCTGTTTCAAAACAAAAAATAAAACAAGACTGGGGCTGTAGCTCAGAGGTAGAATGCCCCTGGTTTCCACCCCCAGTACCAAAACAAACCAAACAAACAAAGCAAAAAATAAATTTGAGTTTAGGCTTAACATGCAAAGTCTCTAAGAAATTCAATATGTTATCTTAAATTTATCTGCGAAGCCAAGTGAATGACCTTGTAGCCTGACATTGTGTTTGTTGTGAAAGCGCTGGAGAAAGGACAAGATGAATCGGGGACACGATTAAAGTGTAGGCCGCATCGTCAAGACGTTTTACACGGGTCTGGATGAATTTTTTTTTTTATTCTGATGAGTTTATAAACTGTACCCTGGAGTGTACATGAGTAAATATATGCAAAATGCAGATTGCATTTCTGCATATGAAGACTTTTAAACCAGAAGAGGAAAAATTATGTGAAGTAAAATAAACACCATTGCTTACATAATTTCTAAACATAGCTTAAAAGTACAGATTCATAGATTTTTAAAATACAGGGATCATGGGAAAAGTTAATAGTTTTGTTTGCTTGTTTTTCTTTTTTGCTTTTTAAATAGAGGGAGATGGATTCTTCCCCAGTTGTTAAAAGCTGATTTCTGGGGCACCTGGAAACATAATTCTAAAAGATTGTAGAATCTCTTATTAAATGCGATCTTAAAATTTCATGAGAGCCCAGTCATTTATTTTTTGATCCAAATGTATTTTTAAGGAAATCAGAAAAGCATTAGGCACTGTGACATTGCTGTAGTTTTAGGGAGGAAAATGATACCATATAATAGAACAAATGCTGCTCAGAGATCAGCCCAGCAAATCGGCAGCATTGCCAAAGTCAGAACCGAGAGATTTATCTTCCAGGTCCCTGTTCTAATCTGCTGGATAGTCTTGTCTTTTAGTTATCACATAAAACCATCCATGTAGCTCCAGAGAAAGGATAATTTTTTTCATCAAATGAGCCAGGGACAGTCTGGCAGACGTTTTCTAAATTACTACCAAGACTCTGTTACTGCTTGATCTCCCACCTCTACCCCATCCCCAATAGTGAATCTATTTTAAAACACATATTTACTGCCCTTAAAGAAGGAGTAGGTGGTGTTTACATGGCTGTGTCTCTGTATATTTGCATGCGTTGTTTCCTTTGTAGGAGTAATGCTCCCAGGGGGACCTCAGAAACATACATTGTGTAATCTGCTAAGACGCTGCTCTAGGTCCTCCACATTTGGAATCCGGGATGGGTTTCCTCAAGCTAGAATTACTTAAGGATGCTCTGGGGGAAAACTGGCTACGGATGGGCAAGAGAAGCTGTGGTGAACAGTATCTGGACTTGCATGTAAATCATTGCTTGGAGGAGTTAATGATGATAAACAGTCATTGACTTTGAGTTTCATCCCAGAATATGTGTGCTGGGCTAATGGATAATGGAGAAGGATTAGGCAGTTCAAGTGTGCATTCCAATGGGCATGCACAGGCTTAGCCTATTAGGAGACAAGGCCCTACGTTTGCTGTTTGTCACCATGATACTTTCAAGGATAGGCAAGACAGTCACGTTATTATTTGGGGGGAGCTCTAAATGTCCATATGTATTTATGAATCATGGAAGTGTAAAATTGAACCCACTGGCGTGGATTAAGAACAAAACTAAAATGAAAGAAGTCATGGTTATCAACCAACTGCCTTTGTTGTTGATAAAGTAATAAGGATGCAAAGGAAATGTCTCCATTTCCGGTTCTCCTTTAATGGTTTCATAAAAGGATAAACTTCATTGTGGTTATTTTCTATGGTGCTAATAGAGGGAAGCCCCCAAATTATGAGCAAATCAATCATGTTTATTTAGCCAGCCTGGTAAAAACCTATGCTGCTCATGGAAGAGAACCACACTTTAAAAAGGAGATAGAATGAGTTTGCCAGAGAAGGTAGGGATTGCCAACATATAAGAGGATAAAAATCACTATGTTTTCCAGAAGATTTTCAGGAAGGAGCTATGGGAGGGGAAATAGAGAGGCTGCTTGGAGACACTGGTAATCAGGGAGGGCTTCCTTGTAGAAGCGAGATAAGGTTAGAGCTTTAAAAGATAGTTCTTTGAATGACTGATAAATATATGAAAAAAAACTTTCAACATCATTGTCAATCAGGGAAATGCAAAACAAGACTATATTGAGATTCCATCTAACTCTGGTTAGAATGGTAATCAAACACACCAAATGTGTTCATGTATGTTCCTATCACTCTATAGCTTGTTAGAATGTATAATTACAATATACCAATAAAAGTATATTTTATTTATTTATTTATTTATTTATTTATTTATTTATTTATTTATTATTTGGTGGTACTGGGGTTCCTGGAAGCCCTTATACCTCCGGGCTACACTCCCGGACCTATTTTATATTTTTTTTATTTGGAAACGGTCTCTTAAGCCAGTGTGGCTGGCTCTGAACCAGCGCGATCCTCCTGTCTCTGCCTCCCAAGCGCGGGGATTACAAGCGTGCGCCACCACGCCCGGCTAAAAGTATATTTTAAAGAATACAAACAATAACAAATGCTGATGGGGATGTGGGGAAATAGGAATTCTTGCACAGTATTAGTGAGAGTGTAAATTATTCAATCATCATGGTGATTAGTATGGGGTTTTTTCCAAAGACTATGAATAGAACCACTAGGTGACCCAGATTACCACTCCTTGGCGTATTTCCAAAAGAATTAAAGTCAGGATACTATAGTGATACACACATATCACAATACACAATACCCAACAGCCAAATTATGGAACCAACCTAGGTGTCTGTCAACAGATGAATGGATAAAGAAAATGTGGTATATACACGATGAAATTTTACTCGGCCATAAAGAAGAACACAGTTATGTCATTTGTGGGAAAATGGATGGAACTAGAGAATATTATGCTATTCAAAGAAACTGTTTAGAAGTAAGATGGTTGAGGGGTGGGATGTTCCATTACTTAGCATTGGTTGGATAAAACTCTTTGAACTTCTGGATTTTACCATCAATATTCATTTCAGGAAGACACGTCTTTTGTTTTGTTTTGTTTCTTTCTATCCTATCCTATGGGTCATTTCAGACCAACTTGTGCTGGTTTTGCAAGATTCAGCCACCTGAATATAGGAAGTGCTATTTCCTATACATTCTCATCAGACATTAATATACTCTCTTACTAATCTTTCTGCTCCACTTCACCATATCCCCTGCCCAAGAAAGTGTTTCTGAAAAACATTATTGATTGGCAGAGAAAGTGAGAAATAAAGAACAAATGATTAAAGAAATATGGTTTAAAATTGCTGTAGCGTTTGCTATTTTACTATGAGCCATATGTGTCTGACTTGGTTCTATTTCCCTTTCTATGATGAACTGTTGATGCAATTGTCTGCCTCTTTTGAAAGAAAGACATACCTACAAAGTCCATGCCATCTGCCATCTTTCTTACCTCTCTGAGCTTTAAAAATCAGTGCCCTGGGTGTCTGACTTAGCCCCAATTCTTTACCCAGCAAGAGGCAAAGGAACATGCCTACCTCCATGCCAAACATATTTTGATGTGCATGCGTGTGTGTGTGTGTGTGTGTGTGTGTGTGTGTGTGTGTGTGTAGGGGGGTCCTCAACGCCCTACAAATACTGATTTGAACAGTACCATGTCAACTGTTTCAGAATGATCTCTGAGATTCCCACAGACAATTATGATTCTCTTTCTAGAACTATCCCCCCGCTTTCCTCTCATTTGGTTTTTGTGATTCTTGGTGTCTTCTTGACTCTTCAGTAATGCTGACAGTCTACAATTTCTTCCTCCATTTTTTTGAGTATCAATTTTTTTATAGTAGCCTATAAACTACCTCATTAATCAGATAGTGTAAAATCCAATTAGAGACATTAGAATCCAGAAATACAAGTGTTAAGGAATGTATTTCTTGATTGACAAGGAAGCCAAATAGACCCATCTATTTAGAATCTTAGCAACAATTAGCTGCCTTAGTTTCATTTATTGTGACATAAAAAATCTGGTTTATTGAGAGCTCTATTGAAGAAGATTTCTATGATATGCACCATGAGAAAATATCTTCAAACTAAAATGATTGTTTTGCTGTAATAAATTGAACCATATGTACACTATGTTATTCAATCTTTTTTCTTCAAGGCATAAATTGATATTAAAGAACATTTAAGTCATAACACATGGTTATCCAGGCATGAACGAGGCAATAACCCATATAAGTTGTCAAGGTGAAGCCAAAGCATTTATTAGAGGTTTGTGTTGTTTTTGAAAAGTGCATGGTTGGATAAACATGGATTAGTGCTATTATGCTGCTACGATGACTCAAGTGTGTTTTTACAGTGTCAGTAATTTTTATGTTTAAAAATCACTGGTGCAGTATATTAGCTATAATTTATGTTTATCATCTTGTGTACTCTAATAGGTTTCAACAAACCATTTAACACTTCAGCTTGTGCATATACATTACTTAATAGGTATTTATCTTAAAAAAAGAGATACTTAACGGGACTTTCAAAGCTTGCAACTGCATGCTAAGAGAGAATACTGCAGTGTGTCACATTAACTTTCTTTTTCCTGTTTGCAGTTAACTTTGAACAGTCTGGCCACTTGCTTCTCTGTTGGATGTGCCTCAGAATGGCACATGAAGAATATAGTCTGCTTACGTCCTCGTCAGCAGGAATGACAGCAAGTTCTCCCAGCACCGAGTGTCCGTCACACTTGCTAAGTAGGGTGGCTGCGTGATAGAGCCAGCACAGCTGAAAATACAACAGAGGTCCAGCGGTCAGTTGCCACAGTGAGTGGGCTAGTTTTCTTGCAGCTGAAGCTGTATCTAGGAGGCTTTGTATGGTTGGTGTGACCGAGACTCTTGTCTTAGCAAATTCTCTGAGAGAACCCTAAGGGTGAGTGCCTGAGAGGAGGCAAATGTGGGGAGTCAGCTGGGACTTCCCTGTCACAGGAAGTTTGTTGCAGCAATACAAGAAGGGAACTCCATTTATCATGACACTATTGATTCTCCCAAAGAGTGCGACGCTTATTGTTTTCACTGCAATGATGACCTATTTCTCTTTTGCATGTTCTAGGTAGATGAATTACCAGAGTTTCATCTTCTCATAAAGAAGATTGATTCATTTTTAAAACACACCCAGGGTGGGCAATGCAGCACTAGGGTTTTTGTCCTTCCTTTGGTGGAGTTAACTCTGCTTGGACTTACTGACAGGCACAGCAGAGATAAATGTGGATGGGAAATACTTATAAAACTCTAGTTGCTGCTCGAGGAAATGAAGCCACTTTATTCATTTGTGAGATGGCTGGGTGGGAGTTTGTTTGGAATCCTGAAATTATGAATATACTGATCCACTCAGTAATAAATTTTTAGGAAGTGACTATAAATTCTCTGGAGTCAATCAAGCACATCAGCTGGCTGAGTTAGCAAACAGCCAGGATTTATTGCTCACTGGAGACAAATCGACCAAGATGAACTGTTTAGTATCGTGAACCACCTTTTCCCTGGTAAAACTAGTGATGTCACTTTGACACCTTGTCAGAGTCCGCCATTAGATCTTGATGGCCTTTTCAGTTTTGGAAACCTCCGCTCATTGGGCCAAAATTGTTTCTTAAACATTTCAAACTTTACTATTTTCGTGAGACTTTCAAAATTACATCCAAAATATCACTGATGATTCATACAAAAATGAATATGATTGTGTCCTCCATGGAGAGAATTAAAGGGAAAAGCTCGTTAGCATTTTGCATGAATGGTTAAGGTTTCAAAAGAATCAAGGATAATGATTTAGCCTAAAACTTCCAAAAGGACTTTCTAAGATAATGTACAACTTTCTAGAAAAATGTATCTTTTATATCTGAGCTGTTTAGTATAGTAGCTAAGAGCCACAATGTATTATTGAGTACTAGACATGAGACTAAAAACCTATAGTTTTAATGTATTTAATTTTAATGTAAATAACTACATGCAGCTGACAATTACCATGTTGGACATTGCAAGGATATTAGCCCTTTAAACAGAAGCTTGAAGAACTATTTCATTGTGGGGTGGTACCAGATTAGAGAAAGAGAATTGATGGCGGCAGACAGGGAGCTATCACAGTGCCCTCTTTTAAAAGTCACTGTAGGGCAAATCAGAAAACAAAAGAAGAAAGAAGGCAGTCACATAGATTTTGAAACCTGAATAGAAAAAAAACTTATAAAAAGAGTAAACCTTTTTTTATGACAGTCAATGGCAGTTTATAAGTAGGGAAAGATGGGACTAAATTTTATGAAACATGAAACAGATGAAAAAATGTAAAAGCAGACAGATAGATAGATAGATAGATAGATAGACAGACAGATAGATTATAGATGATAGATAAGAGAGAGAGAGGGAGGGAGAGAGAGAGAGAGGGAGGGAGGGAGAGAGGGAGGGAGGGAGGGAGGGAGAGAGAGAGAGAGAGAGAGAGAGAGAGAGAGAGAGGGGAGAGGGGAGAGGGGAGAGGGGAGAGGGGAGAGGGGAGAGGGGAGAGGAGAGAGGAGAGAGGAGAGAGGAGAGAGGAGAGAGGAGAGAGGAGAGAGGAGAGAGGAGAGAGGAGAGAGGAGAGAGGAGAGAGGAGAGAGGAGAGAGGAGAGAGGAGAGAGATTTGCAATACTGGAGATGGAACCCAGGGACACTCTACCTCTGAGCTACACCTTCAGCACTATTTTTTATTCTTTATTTTGAAACATGGTCCCACATAGTTGCAAATGGCCTCACTAAGTAGCTGAGGCTGTCCATGAATCGCGATCCTCCTATCTCCCAAACGCTGGGATGACAAGCATGCACCCAGCTTAAAAGCTTATATTTAGATAACAGATAGTAAAATTAGTAATGAAGCATTAAAGTGCTAATTTGGTATTAATAATATTATTCTTCCTTATTTTTTGCTCGGAATAAGACAGTTCATAAGTAGAAAGTAAATCCATGTATGTGTGTGTATATTTAATACATTAGCAAGAACTTGAGAGAATGTCAAGTAGAATGCTTAGACTGAAGTATTAAATCCTGTCTCTGGGCACCCAAGCTAGAATTCTGGGACTGTTTTCCACTTGTTCTCTTTTGTGTTCAGTGTACATTTCCTCACCAGTCCTGTCCGTCTTATCTTTTACAGAGAAGTCATATTGATTCCGTCCTGACCTACAGTCCCTGCCATTGTACAGCCCCTTTCTCGCCCAGTCTTTGAGATGTACAACGTGCTTCTCCTCTGGCCTCCAGCTTCCCTTCCCTTCTCCCTCTCTATCCATTCCTCCGTACAAGTACCACGGTCAGGCTGCTCACCTGCTTAAAATTCTTTAAGAGTTTGTCCACCCACCTTCACCTGTTGAAGTCATCAACCCCCATATGAGAAAATTTGGAAGTGGGGCTTCTTGGAGGTTAGCAGATCATGAGAATGAAGCCTTCAAAAATAGGACCTTCCAAGTGCCCTGGTAAGGAAATACATAAAAGAGCTTACATCTCTTCTCTCTTTGGGCTCCTTCAGGTGGAGGCACAGTGAGAGGGCCAACGCTAGCTGCAAAGCAGGACAAGGGCCCTCCCCACATTCTGGCTCTGCCAGCACCTCCATCTTTAACTTCTCCCAGCTTTTACAACAGTGAGAAATAGATGTTGCTTGAGCCACCCAGGACATGAAATGTCGTTTTAGTGGTGCAGACTGCCCAAGACAAAGGGCTTTGCATCAGGAGGGATGGCTCAAGCTCCTTAGCACAGCGTGGACCACTTTTCCATCCATCCTTTTTTTTCTCTTTCCTGTGTTAAAAGACCCAGACTTACTTCTCTCTTGACACCCCACTTACTGGCTCTTAATGTTTGCATTTATTTTTTCTGTAATTTCTTCCCTATTTTACTCATCCTTCAAGATTCACTCACCACCGATGAGTTCAGTCACTTCCTCTGCAAATCTTTCTCCACCTAAAAAAAGAATCAGTAATCTGGTCCTTTTATTCCCCACTCCTACTATGGTGATGATGGTGCTGAATTCTGATTTCCTATTTGTCTTCTTCCTCCAATAGACTGGAGCTCCACAAAAAAAAGATCTTTTATGTGTTCTTGTATCCCAGCTACCCCCGGATGACTGACAGCCAATAGAAATTTCCTGTAAGTCTGAAGAGCAAATAAATGCTCCCATGGTCGCTTCTCTTATGCAGGCAGGCCTGAGGTGTCCTCAGCTTCTGGGTTCAGCAGAGACTTGGACTTTTTGACATTTTGTAATATTTGTAATATTTTTGGCTTCTTAAAATACTGTATCATGTTATAGCGTTTTTCTCATTTTGAATAAAGTTTTGTTGCAAATGAAATTTTTATGTGTATAATTTTGCTTTCTTCTCGTAAAAGCACCTTCAGAATTGTGAAAGCCTCAAGTCTTGGAAAGAAAAGCCAAAATATTGACTTTCTCTGAGGGGAAAAATGTAGAACAAAAATCTTTATTCTCTGGGAAAAGATAAAAGTTTAACATTAGTATAAATTTAAGCACATCAGTTAGCCTCCCCATTTCTCCATATCTTTGCCACAAAAATTAAAAAGTGGCTTGATTATTACAAGGCCTTTGTGGCTCTACCTCTTATTTTTTAAGGTTGAACAATAATCCAGACCTGGCATGGTGGCGCACGCTTGTAATTCCCGCACTTGGGAGGCGGAGACAGGAGGATCGCGCAGGTTCGAAGCCAGCCGCGCAAGCTGGCTTAGGAGACCATGTTTCCAAATAAAAAATGTATAGAATATAGGTCTGGGAGTGTAGCCCAGAGGTAGAAGGGCTTCCAGGAACCCGAGTACCACCAAAAAAAAAAAAAACAATAATCCAAAATTGTGTAATTAACTATTTTGTTCATACCTATGGCATACATGATGCTTTTCTCGAGTCCCATGGTTGTGTAGCATTAGGAAAATATCCAGTCTCCTCTTTCAAATCACCTTAAAACCTACTTAGATAGAGAGAGAAGAAGGCAGGATTTTAGATGACTGGTATGGGGGATGTTGAGAATTCTGGTTGACTGAATTTAATGTTGGTAAGTATAACAAGTATGTTAGGCTTAAACAAACAGCTTAAATGATTTATTCAGCAACCCTTTAATTGGCCCTTCTATAACTTAGAAACTAGCAAACAAGAACACAAAAATTCATAAAACCTATGCCTGACCCAACTTTCATATAAAATCATGGGAAAAACAAATAAGTAAGCCCAGAGTAGCCGAGGCTAATGGGAAGAACTGAGTATTAAAGGTTCTGGTGATTCTAGCCAGGTGAAGAAATACTATGTAGAGAGGATACTGGGGAGGGAGGGAGATTTGGGATAAAATTTAAGAAACGTTTTCAGTGACTGCAGAGCCATAACCATGAGAAAGAATGCCTTGTTCATTAGGATGGGAGAATAAATATGGCTTGAGAGGTTGTAGATTTTAACGCTTAAATTTTCCAGGCAAGTAAAGCAGGCAAGGCCCCAACAACAGGGAGTTATGGGGACTGTGCTCAACTTGAGGGTACTCATGTCCCTAAGGGAGAGAGATTATTTGTACTCAGCTCGATGGTTTGGTATCTTGGAAAAGGAAACCCACCGTTATTACAAGATTTATACCAGATCTATTGTAAAAATGTGATTATTTGGTTATGTGGGGAGAAGTAAAATAGATAATAGACAATAATGTAGTGGAGTGTGACCAATTTCAGATTAGGACTCTACAAAGCAAGTTGTGGTCTCAAGTCTAGCTCTGTCAGTGGTTTCATGGTTACTATCAATTATATTGTTAGTTACTATCAGTATTGCATTAAACTAAATAATTTTTCCTTCCTATAATCTCCTTAAAATACCTCTATCAGGATTCAAGTGTGGCGGCACATTTCTATAATTCCAGTACTTGCGAGGCTGAAATGGAAGGATCACAGGTTCAAGACCACCTCAGCAACTTAGCAAGAGTCTCGGCAACCTAGAGAGATCCTGTTTCAAAAAAAAATTTTTTTAAAGAGTTGGGAGTGTAGTTCAGAGGCAAATGCCTCTGGGTTCAACCCCTATTACCAAAAGCAAACAAATAACTCTATCAAAATTAATAATATTCTTAATTTTTTCAAATTGTAAGCATAGCGAAAACAGTACAATGTCCAGAACATAATGTCCAGAAATGACAATATTTTTACCATTATTGGTTAATCCAAATCCTTGCTCTTCAAATTCTATATCTATTCCATGGAGTCCTCATTAGGTATAAATTAAATTATCTAATATTTGAGGTGTGTGTGTGTGTGTGTGTGTGTGTGTGTGTGTGTGTGGTACTGGGGTTCCTGAAAACCCTTCTACCTCTGGGCTACACTCCCAGACCTATTTTATACTTTTTTATTTGGAAACAGGGTCTCTTAAACCAACACAGCTGGCTTCGAACCTGCATGATCCTCCTGTCTCCGCCTCCCAAGCACGGGGATTACAAACTTGTGCCACCATGCCCGGCAATATTTGAGAATTTAAAATAGTGTCTATTATAAGACATGACTCACAGAAGAGTTTGTTAAATAAATAAATAAATAAACAAACATAAATGCATAAATTCAGCTTTCATGTGACCATAGCCTTTATTCCTTCAGGGAAAGAGAGCAGTAAGTCTAGTGACAGATCACATAGAAAGTATGTGTTCCTGTTGGCCCGATGGATAGTGGCTATTTTTAAGAAGCTTGGACCCTCAGACAGGCAATTCCCTACCAGCTGTACATTCAATATTCATTTGATTCTTATAATCATTCTGTATGATAGATACTACCATTTTCATAGACTGGAAAACTAAGGCTTAGGGAGGTTCATTGTCCCTCTCTAAGTTGTGCAGTTAGCTAGAACTAGGTTTGAGTCAGGTCAGCACAACCTCATAGTTGAGAGTCCACTCCAGCGTCTGAACTCTGGCCCTGTTACCTACATCTTCTTGGTCTTGGGCACATTTCTATTGATCATTTTTCTCCAGTAGAAAAGGGATAAAAATAGTACTTACTCCCAGGGTGGTTCGGAGGATGAAATGTGTTAATTTATGTAACACACTTAAGAGAACTTGGCTTATAAAAAATGGCAATGTGTTCGCTCTTATTACTTATGAATCCAAATCCCATTTACTACATTCTATTCCCTCCTATCTTCTTTACAGTGGAAGATCCCTGTCCCCATTTTCAAGTAACTTGGCATGATGTCCTTTATGCCACACAGTGGGATAGTTTATCGTTTAGAAAGGACGCTCTCATATTGAAAAAGCAAAATAAGGTAATTAGTTCCTTCTTTTTCATTGTCAGAAAGGCAAGTGTCAACAGCATTGCAGTAAAGTGTGGAATCTCCCCTGTTTGTATATTGAATGAATTATAAGAACACAGATAACATCTTAAAGACCAGAAGGCTTATGATTCCTTTATTTATAAGTGTGAAGAAATTGGGGAGTTTGGCCCACAGTCTTATTATTGTTGTATTATAAGAAAAAAGATGTACTTTGCAGATATTAATGTGTTCAACATGCAGGTATAATTCTGCCTTGGATGATACATGAAATGAAGCTCAAATTTTAGAACCCCTTTTGATTATCCCTGAATTAATTTGTACAAACTTCATGAACAACCAGAGACTCTGGGCTTGTTTGGTTTTTTGTTTTTTGTTTACTTTGTGCTCTTTTGATACTGGGGATTGAACCCAGGAGCATTTCATCTCTGAGTTAGACCTCCCAGCTCTATTTTATTTTATTTTTTTTTTTATTTTGAAACAGGATCTCACTAAGTTGTTGAGCTTCCCCCCAAATTGCTGAGACTGGTTTGATTCTGCAATCTTCCTAGTTTAGCCTCGTGAGTACTGGAGTTAAAGGGCCATGCCATTATGTCCAGTCATTCTGTGTTTTTCAAAGACAAAAGAAGCCAGTAAGCTGAAGAAAATATGGGAAGAGTTGGGTCAAGTAATTCCAGACAGTTGCCGACTTCTGAGAAATTTTTTAACATCTTGAACATTCTTGATCACTCATGTTATACTAAAAGAATACTCTAACCATGCAACAAAAAATTTAAACGTAGATTCACAAAATATTTCATTTTTGCCTAGATCTAAGGTACCAAACATTATGGCTAAAACTTTTTGAAAGAATCATGAAGCCTTTGTTTATAGGCTTCAAAATATTTGAGTAGGCATATTTCCACATTTCTTTTTTGTGTTTTCTGTAAAGTTAGAAACATTGTTTTACAAATGATTACATTCAGAAAATACTATTAGTGCCTCACTATTTTCACGTGAACTTTATAAGTTTCAAAGTATGAGTATCCTTGAAAAAGAGTTGGCCCTTATAGAAATGATCACCTTTACCTTCATTTCCTCTTTTCTTTCTCTCTTTTTACTTTCTTTTTCTTTCTTTCTTTCTTCTCTTTTCCTTTCTCTCCTCTCCTTCCCTCCCTCCCTTCCTTCTTTTTCTTTCTCCTTCCTTCCTTTCATCTTTTGTGGTTAATTTGTTCTTTCATGCCATTATCTATTACCTGGTACCCAAGGTCTCTGGCTCTGGCTCAGCACTGAGAATGAAAGACAGATAAGACCTGCTGCTGCCCTCAAGATGCTCACAGTCTACTAGGAAGACATATTTCAGATAAAACGCATGCTTATGACTTAGAGGTGCCATGATTAAAACTTCATTGTTGGAACATGTGGAGCCATAGAGACATAACCATAGAGCTTCCCATCCTGGAGAAAGTAGGCCTAAGGAATGGTTAAATTGCAGCATGGATCTGAAGCAGGGAATGATAAGTAGAGATCAGGGACAGAGAGGAAAAACTTGAGATACTGTAAGGTAAATAGATGGCAGTGCCAGGCAGACTGTTGGAAGTATGGGTTTGGAGTTTTGAAGAAAATACTGGCTTGAAGACTGACGAGGCCAGCCACATGCAGACAGGAGGCAAAGCCAAAGATGTGGATGAGATTACCAGGGAGAGTGCTTTGCAAGAGCTCAAAGACAATTGCCTCAACAGCACCTAGGGGAACCTCACTCCATGAGAGACTCAAGGAGTCAATGAAGTCTATGTTGCTTGAATGAATTTCCCATCCTTCCCTGACAGGCTGTTTTGAAAAGGAATCATTATTATAAGGAAGCAAAAGAAAATACAATGGATGGGGAAAATGGTTTGAAATTGTTATACTCGCTAAGAAGAAAAGCAGGGATTTGAATTCTGCATCCATAGGCTAAAGATTCAGGGAGAATTTCTGGATACTGCAAATTCGTGGCTGGGAGAGGTAGAATGAGAGGTTTTGAGAACTTAAAGATGGGTTTGGGGTTCACTTTGGAGAGTGATTTGTAAATATATGGATTAAGTTTCTCATAAAGTTAGGTTAGTAACCCAGGATGAAAGCGTTTCAAAAGAATGCTGATGCAATCTAGGCTTGAAGAGGAGAGGAGTGTTATTTATATGCATCCACATGTCTCCAGGTTCGAGTCCTCAAATTATGATAGGTAGTTGTTAAAGCAAGTGTGTAGCAGGTAATCAAGTATCTCCAGGACAATAGCTTGATGAGCTGTCTCTGAGTCTGAATCCCCTGATCTCATGTCTTGTGGGTATCTACTCTGAGCTACTCTAAATCCCCAGCAGCAAAGGCCAGCACATCCTGGCATGTGAGCCTCAGGAGGTCTGTGTACATCTCCAGGTACCTCTCCATACGGGTTACTACCTCTATGACTTTGGGCAAGTTCTGGTGTTATGTCCCAGCTTCCGTTTTTTCTGCTCTGTAAAATAAACACAAAAATTCTTATCTCCTAAAGATTCAATATGATAATCTGAGCATCTTCAAGATGGGGAATTTGCTTTGCTCTCAACTGATTTCTACCCCCTACAATAAGAGGCATTCTTGAAATATTTGTTGAGTGAATGTACATAAAGCATGTAGGATTGTCCAGCATAAAAGTGATGTTTAATAGTTATTTGTTTCTTCCAGAAATGAGCACAGGCTTTGTCTCATTCCGTCTTCTACCTTCAAGTAAATGTCCTTGCCCACCATCTGCCTGTGTTATAGATGACCACAAAATATTAAAGAGAACCACTGATCTACTTCTCTGAACTGTGAAGATTCTGCCTCACAGAGAAAATAACATTGGATGGAGATATGGTTGCAAACCAGTATGGCAGTATTCCAAGTGATTTCAAAGGACTATTAATGAGAGAAAAAACATCTTGGGTATCATGTCCTAAAATGTTGGGAACGCTGCCTTGAACAGGTTTCTTCATTCTTTGGCTATTCAAAATCATTATCTTTCCTGTGTGGGTTTTGATGCTCTAGAGGGGAACAGAACACACAATCTCTCAATCCTATTTGTTAGAGGACTCTTATGTCATAGAGTATCTTACTGTGTCTACTGTGTCCGGATAACTTCTTGGGGAATGTGGATCTGATCATTAGTTAGAAGAGCAGACACAGAGCAAAAGGATTTATTTTTATAGGGCAGTAAAATGCTTTTTTTGGGGGGTCAGGGAAGGCTTATTTAGGAATGAGATGTGGAGTTCTTACAACCCAAGACAGCCATCAAGGAAATTTCATTCCAATGAAGCAGTTAGGTGAGTGAAAACAAATGAACATAAAATAAGTATATAATAACACCTTGGGAAAATTAAACATCCCTCCATTTAACATATGTCACATAGATAATCATAGCAACTAGATTGATTATGGGAGAGAAAACTAAGTTTAAAATGGAAGCAGCTGAGTTTGCTTAGATCACCTGCAAAGGGACTACTTTCTTTGGCAGATTGATATTGCACAAAGGTTTGAAGTTTCATTAAGGACGTATGGCTAGGTGGTGGAACAGTATATTACAGAGTGTGCATGTGTAATCAGACAATACATTGCATTATGTTATCAGAAAATATAATGCCATTATGGATTATGCATTTTGGATTGTGCTGTGCCTAAATGACATCTTTACACAAGGAAACTATTCAGCACCATGCCATATCTCTAACAGTAGAAATCTGATCAGCACATTAATTATAAAGTGACAGGCAATGAGAGTCAATTGGGATTTTTTTTCTGTTGTACAATTTTAAAACTTCAGTGTCTATTGTCATTTCAAAAAAAAAGTATATGTTTGCATTTTTAAAGGCTTGGTTATATATAATGAAAGAATTAAAAAACAAAAACAAGATACAAACAAAGCCAAATGGCAGAACCAGGTACTGAAAGTAACCTTGTCAAGGAGCATCCATACCTGCAGATAATATTCTCTTCCCTACAAGCAAACTTCCTGCTGAAAACCGGTCAGAGTTAACAGCTAGATCAACATGGAGAGGTTTTCTGGGTTTTTTTTTTTTTACATTTTTTTAAACAATTAGTTTTATGTTCTTTTAAATAATTGCTGCATTATATTTTGTACATCTGTGCAGCGCCCTTGATGATGACATTTGGTAAATTTCCAAATCGCTGTAAAACTGGGGAATACCAGTTAAGCAACAGCATAACCCACCTGTAAGTGAGAAAGGAGGTTTATGCAACAGCTCCGAAGAAAAAACCCTTAAACAAAAGAACTGATTCTGCTCTGTGAGGCAATGGCTCTGCTTCAGGCGAGGCTAGCAAGCATGCATTTCCTTCAAGAAAAATGATAAAAGGTTTGGAAAACAAGACCTGTGAGAAAAGGTTAAGAACACGGGAATATTCGTTCAAGTCAAGGAGGCAAAAGGGAGATATAACTGTCTACCTAAAAGTTAAATGATGTTACAAGCAGAAGAGGCATTAATTATTATTAGCCGAAGAGGGCAGTTAGGAGAAAAGAGCTATACCCACCTTACTTAATATCTGGAACATTTTTTAACACAATAAACATTTATACAATGGAGGTAATTGCTGTGATAAAACCTAGAACTTAGCAACTGTGGAATCGGGAGTAAATCCTTGAGAATAATTGGAAGTGCACTGAAATCAGTCTGTGGCCTGGAAAATGAGTGGAAGTTCAGTTCTTCTGTGATGAATGATCATATGAATCCATTGTTATCATCATTTATTTGGACCAGGAAGAAAATGTATATGAAGGCATTCACAGAAATACATCCCTAAGAGACACACGTCAAAATTCACAACAGGACTGGGAGGTAGATTGGTAATAGAGTGCTTACCTAGCAAGTGGAAGACCCTGGGCTTAGTCCCTAACATTGAAACAAAAATTTAAAAAAAATCTTAAATATTTAAATCATAAGTGTCAGATTATTTTCAGTAGAGAAACACAATTAACAGATATAAGAAGTTTGCATCTATTCTTTGAACTACCAGATAATGAAACTTCTTATAAAGTTTTAATTATCAAAAGAATGTGGAACTATCATGTGAACTCACAAAGGAGGTCAAAAGAAAAAAGTTAAGACCTAGAAATACATCTCTACCTATTATATAATGTACATTCTTACATTATTCTGAAAGGATTTTACATGTGATAAGGAAGTGGGGAATATATTTTATCTTAACATTTGTGAAGAAGGAATAGTAAAATTTTATTTTAAAAATTATGCAAACAATTGATTAATGGTTTGGATAAAAGTAAGGATATATTCACATATTTATACCAAAAGAAAGTTTTGCTGGGTTCATGCAGTGATTATCAACAGCTAATAGTAGGAGGTGGTGGGAGTGGTATATCACAATATTTTCAAGTTTTTTTTTTTCCAAACTACACATGGTTCTCTAACCAAGTGAGTGTTATAACCCTGACCTTGGTGAGAAAATTGGAATTAGAGAAATATAGTGATTTCCCAAGAATTAATTGAACAAGAACCTATTAAAGCTCCTGCTGTTTACCAGATACTATACTCAATACTAGGATTAGATGGATGAAAGAATGAGATCCCTGTTCTAGAGGACGTTAGTAGATACCTGCTATTTTAGTTCAAGCTGCTATCACAAGCATATTTTAAACTGCTATTAACAAACATATGACAAAATGGGTGAGTTAAACATTTATTTTTCACAATTACAGAGACAGAAAAGTCCATTTCTAAGAGTAAGGTGCCAGCAGATTCTGTATCTAATGATGATTCTCTTCCTGGTTTGCAGATACCCATTTTCTCCTTGTACGCTCACATGGTAGAGAACAGAGGAAGCAAGTTATTTCATGTCTCTTCTTAGAAGGACAATAATCCTACTCATGAAGGCCCCACCATCATAACCTAATTACTTTGCAAATACCCCACCTCCAATACCATATCACTGGGGATTTGGTGTGAACATGTGACGTTGAGGTGGACACAAGATATTTGGACCATGGCACTGGCTGTGGTCATTTAACCAGCATCCATGCCTCCTTCTTCTAGTAGCAGCGCCTTAATTTTCTTTGAAAAATAAGACCATGGACTCAGGTTGTGTTTATTGTTTATCCTACTCCTAATCCCAGAGATGAGTATGGAATTTTGGCCTCACTAGGTGTGAATAATATAATGGCATGGCCACAGTGATTGGTTTAGAACAGACCTTGCAAACCAGTCTTGGCTTTTATGTTGGAATAATTGAATAGGAAATGTATCTTTTTACTTTAATATTTTAAGACTGATAAAAAGTAATCTAAATTTTCTAGACCCCCTCCCCAATATTGTCTTAGGATGAATGAGAAAATTAATGCAGAAAGACAAAAAAATAGCAAATTCTCATGACACTGTGTGAACCCTTGGATACAGCCATGACTAGCAGTGACTATTCCAGGACTTTCTAATTATGTGAGCTGATACATCCCTTCTTTCTGTTCTGTTTTGCATTGATTTTTTGGGGGGGTCAAGGATTTCAACCCCATGGGACTAACTTTCTAGAATGGGGAGACAATGAAAGCACAATTACACAGTAGCTCATAATAGGTAGGAGGTAGGTAGTGTTGTGAGGAAAGGACAAGTTAGAGCGGGACGTGACGTGTGCGTGGTTGGTGGGCAGCATAGTTTCTTAAATGGGAGGCAAAACAGAACCTGTAGAAAAGGCGACATCTGAGCCTTCGAGGATTTGAGGGACATTTGGAGAAAGACTGGAAAAGTCCAGTTTCAAAGACCAGAGATTAATAAAGAGATCTAATTGCTACAAGAACATCTTTGCCCTACCTTCCTCTCTCAGACAGAATCATATTAATTTCTTTCCAACTGCTGTGTTCTAGTTGACCTTGGACAGTTATTCATTAATAGGGAATATAATTTAATATTCAAAGAGCTCTAGACTTTAAGAGGTGGAATCCAGAGCAAAAAACCTGTTTAAATACATGTACATAGTTACATACATATCTATATATGTATAAACACACACACACACACACACACACACACACACACACACACACACACTTTCCAAACACCATTTATGGGTAGAGTTTCTAATTATAAGCTATTTGCCCTTTGCTTTATTTTTGAAAAGTAAATTTTGATATTCCAAATTTAAGCCTGCATACAATAATTCCACAATCAGAGTTTAGAATATTTTCTAAACAACCACTTAGAACAAACTATACTAAGTAAGGTACTATCAGCCTTCACAGAAGCAATCCTGGCAAACAATTATTTTCATTGCAGCAGTGACAATTATGTAAATGTGTCTGAAGCAGCAATGGGCACCTAATTATGACACCTAATTATGCCAATTTATTTGTACGTTTCTCTGAACAACATTTTATTTATAACTCCCTCCTCATTCAAAGACAAGATAAAATAAGGAGACGTCATACAAATATGATTGCCTCATCTTTGCAAGATGAACAGAAAATCTATTTGAACCTGAATGATCTGGTGTACATTCTGTTCACCTGAGAGGTTGGTTCTTATCTGATCTTCTTAGATTTGAGATGAGCAGACATTAATCTCATTTTACCTAAGATCACCCCCCAAAATCAACATAGATAATTCCTTCGACTAAGCAGAGCAAATTATTCAACCCTAAACTGCAGAGGGTAACTCAAAAATATGTATTACCAGGTGGCACATGTCTTTAATCCTGATTGTAATCCTGTCACCTAGGCTGAGGCAGGAGGATCTCAGGTTTGAGGTCAGCCTCAGCAACCTAGTGAAACCCTGTTTCAAAATAAAAAGTCAAAAGCTTTGGGGGTATAGCTCAGAGGTAGAATGCCCCTGAGTTCAATACCTAGTGACAACGAAAAGAAGGGAGAAGAGAAAGAGAAGGGAAGGAAGTAAGGAAAGGAGGAAGGAAAGAAAAAAAGAAAGGAAGGAAGGAAGGAAAGAAAGAAGGAAGGAAGGAAGGAAGGGGAGAGAGATCACTACTACATAGCAAAGTTGTGTCTTGTCAGTTACATTAGTCTGTTTATTTAGACTTGCTTCCTTCCTTCTATTTCCTTTCTTTTGAAATGAATGGCATTGCTTGGGAATAATGGCATTTCTTAACTTTAATAGAAGAGTCAAAACATTGCCTATCTTAGTTCAATTTTCTAGACATGGAGCCTGAAATGAGGATTATTGGACTAAGCGATTTTTTTTGGGGGGGGGCAGGTAGTGTAGTAAAGGAAGCAGGGTTTTGCAGGGGGCCTAGTTACCTGCAAGGCCAGGAGACTCATTTGACTCCGAAAATTTTTCTCAGCCGACTGTACAGCACTGGGAAACAGGTAGAGCACAGATATGGAAGAGTCACAAATGGTCCTCCTTCAGGACTTCACAAATGGATGGCTGATAGATTACTTGGACCACGTTAAAGAGTTATGATTCCCCATTGCAGTACAAGAAAAGATTTCCATTTGAGAATGTGAAATTAAGCTTCTAATAAACTCTTTGCTTTTCATGAAATACTGAAATAATGCTGAAAAATGTTAAAAAGCATGGGTAATTCGCAGCCCTGACCCTAAAATAAAAAGATTGGAAGTATGGTCTCTGTAGTTTTAAGCCTTTCAACTCTTAATGACCTTTGAGAGACTTATTTCCCCCTTTTCTTTTATGAATACCTGCTTTACTGGACTATTTCAGGACATCTAATTTCCCCCTGTGTATTATAGTTGAAGGACCCAGAGTGCATATAGGATCCAGGGCTGATAGCCACAGCTAGATGTTTGATTATCAAAGTGTGGGAGCTTGTTGGAAATGTAGGTCCTAATTCCACCCTATTGAATTCATAGGGTGCCTTTTAATAAAGATGCACAGAGATACATTAATACATAGAATCATGACAAAATTAACTGATACTAACTTAAAGAGCCCTTCAACTTTTGGGCCCTTTGCTGGAAGAGTAGGGAACCGGTAGTTAAGAACAGAGCTTAGCTGGGTGTGGTAGCCCACACTTGTAATCCCTGCGCTTGGAAGGCAGAGACAGGAGGATTGCGCAGGTTCAAAGTCAGCCTTGCTGACTTAAGAGACCCTGTTTTCAAATAAAAGGTATAAAATAGGTCTGGGAGTATAGCCTGGAAGTAGAAACACTTCCAGGAACCTGAGAATCACCAAAAAGGAAAAAAAAAAAAAAATGAGCTTACTAAAATCTCCAAGAACAACTAAAACAAAACTATTTTCTGAGCAAATGAAACAATCAAGGCCATCTCTAAGCCTGCCTAAATTACCTATTTCTTGAAAAACCAAAAACAAAAGCAAAGGATCCAGCGGTGTTTGTGTCTTTGTGTTCAACTGCGAAAAGAACTGGGTAACGTATGAGCTTCTGAAACCCATTCTACACCTCTTCCAGTTCCTGCTTGGGGAAGTCAGCTGCAGTTACTTAAGCAAACTCTTCGGCAGCTTCTACCAAAACCTTAGGAAATCTTACTTTCATAGGTTCCAGAAAGCAGGAAAC
>NC_137804.1:21174549-21412049 GCF_963383645.1 Muscardinus avellanarius | reverse complement strand
TATGAAAATTTACACCCTCAAAAACAGTACATGAGATATATTGTCAACATCATCAACTTCTTCACCATTTTTCCTTCTTAATCACCAGAAAGGTGTGAAAAAACCCTACACTTAAACATAAACATTTATAATTACTAGCACTTACCTTAATAAGACAGCACTTAGAATTGGGTAAGCATAACTTTAACAACAGACTACCCAAACTCAGCAGAAAAAAATTATTGCAGATATTTAATTATTATAGTCCAAACAAACTACCTTGAATAATAGTGTAGACAGGAGTCTTTAGCAGACTATATTTTAGCTGCTTCCTGAGTGCTTTGTTAAATATAGTGCTACTGACTACTGTAGGTGACTTGAAATTTATATAATTGTACCATCGAATCTATGAGTCAACCAAAATTCTACTTCTTTGTGGTAAGATAATAAGGATAAAGAGATTATGCCAAGAGAATTCAGGTTTTGACGGTCATCTTTTCCCCTTTACAATGCTTACTGAGAATTCACTTTATTTCAATAATCACTTAGAAAAATCCTCACATTTAGGGAAGACTTGCCTGTGGAGCATTATTGACACAGCTCTTGAAAATCTACAGTAATTCTACAATATTTCAGAAATCGAGGGAAATCTCCTGACAAGAGGAGACTGTGTTAACGCCAAATCAGAAAATGTGAAGATTTTGCTTATTCGAGTGAGTAGTGCTTTTGAATAAGGCAAAATCTATAATCTTAGTAAATATTACACACTATTATTAAAGAAGCAAAAAAGAATTGTGCTGGAGTTAATTAAGGCTTTAAGAAATGCCTGCTTTTATTGGCAAAAAAATATTTTTTTGTTGCAACAAGAAAACTAAAAATTAAGAGGATGGTTGGCAGCAATATTGATATGCTAATGGATAAACATGCTAATTTAGAAAAAACTAATCAGCAAAGACATTACTAATGGAAATGTACAGGAAAATGGCTAATGCTGTATGCAAACCTGGTATCTACAAAATTAAGAAGAAACCAGTTTTGTTTTCATAATTGTAACTCGGGAGTCGGATCTTCTCTAACAAAGCTTGACAACAGGAAGATACTGACAAACTCGTTCAGTTCTAGGGGCGCTAACTCATACACACAAACACACGTATAAATATTCATAGATATGTAAAATAATTTCGTCACCTACAGCCAATGGAGACTAAGGCTTCTCTTGTCCCAGTCTTACAGGGTCTAGGTCCAGCTTCTGAGCAAAGCAGACAATGATTGCCAAGTAAGACAAGTTTCTGAACGTGATGGGCAGGAGGTGTTAAGTTCATTGACAAAAATAAACCTGACAAATAAAATTTCTCTTCTGCATATATGCGTATATCTTCTGAGTAATCCCTTTTCTTTGTTTGTTCTTCTAACTCAATGATAGGCACTTAAATACCTACAGGTCCCACGATAGTAATTTCAATGAATGAAGGTAAAATATCTCAGGTCTGCTGTGCTGGGCAATGGTGGGATTGATACAAACCGGATAACTAGGTTTAAGGGGGCAATTGTTCCTCAGATCCAGTGCAAAACGCCAGGCCCAAATGAGTGCCTGTTCTTCCCAGATCTTCTGAGTTTTTAAGAGAAGCTGAAAATACAATTTTTAGATAAAATCTCTACAAATTATAAAATGTGGAATCAGTCGATTCAGGTTTAGAGCCACTCAGTTATAAATATTTCTTCTCCAGCCATCGTCGTCCTTGGCTGGCATCAAATTCCCAGGACTCCACGAGCATTTGTGGATATGCACAACCGCAGCTAGTTCTTTGGAAGTATCAGCACTCTGCATTGCCAGCTGAGATTGTGAATAAGTACAATGTCTCCTTTTAAGAGAGTCTCTAAGCATTTCATCTACTTTTCTTCATTTCTTTTATTCTTCCACTGACCAACCTTGGAGCTGTTACTTAATTTGGGCTGGTTATAATAATTCATTTTGATTACCTATATATTCTTTTGCATCTCCTCTTTAAGTCAGAGCAAATAGAATTTCTCTTCTGGAGATATGATGCTCTAACACAAAAAGTATTAATGGCAACAGCTAATATCTCAAAGCATTTTAGTTGTTACTTTAGTTGAGTTGAGGGAACCTGATGCTCAAAAGATAGTTTCCTGTCACCCAAAAGAACTGATCTTTTCAGAGCAGTTATCTGTTCACCTTAAAAATCACATCATTTTAGAAGCTCATGAGTTTTACATTGTGGATTTCTGTTTTCATTTTGGCAATCGCAACCTCTCACCAAGGAAAATGTGGGTCAATGTTTTAGAAGCTATTTTGGGAGAGGATATTGATTGATAAATTAAAATTGTATATCAATTTATTAGCTATCATAATGATTTTACTTTATACATTCGAGTATTATTGATAATTAGTATTTACTTGTGAGGCAACTTGGTTCAAATAAACATATTATTTGAGTTGAGGGCAAAAATATAAATAAGAACATTAGTGAATGTAAAAAAATTGTCCCTCCTTAATTTTTGTGCATTACATTTTATTCCATTCTACAGATACTATCCATGAGATACTTTTCTGTGGAATATGGTGTTGTTTGGGAGATTTAACCTAAAATTGTATCTCTCAATATAGAAAACAAATCCTCATTTGAGGACAAACTAAGAATTACACTTGACTTATCACCTCCAACTTTAAAAATGAATGTCTAAGAACAAAGTAGTTGTTAATTTTTGCCAATGGTGTGGATTAATACAATCTTAATGACAAAGCTAAGCATGGTGACATATACCTATAATCCTAATACTGGAGAGGCTAAGACAGAAAGATCACAGGTTTGAGGTCAGCCTCATCAACTTAATGAGACCCTCAGTTGCTTCAAAATAAAAAGTAAAAAGAGTGGGGGGGAGGTGTGGTTTGAAGGTATAATGTCCCAGGGTTCAACCCTTAGTACCAGACACACACAAAAACGTATTAATGGCAACAGATAATATCTGAAAGTATTTTAGTTGCTACTTTGGTTGAGTGGAGGAAAATTGTTAGTGTTCATGCTTAAATAACTTTTTTTTAGGTCAAAAATATTGTCTGGGAACATCTCTAACAAGTGGCGGGAGCTTTTAGATTTTCAGAAGTGAAACAGAATTCACTATTCAGAAACACAGAGAGAGAGGGATAAAATAATGTAAAACCTAGAAAAGGAACTGAGGCCCACTACCAAATAAGAAAAAATAAGAGGAAGAAGCTGGGTGTAGTGGTGCATGCTTGTAGTCCCAGCATTCTGGATGCTGAGACTGGAATATCGCACTTCACAGACAGCCCCAGCTACTTAGACCCTCCACAATTTAGTGAGATGCTGTTTAAAAAATATATAAAGACTAAAAAAATAGGAACATGGGTGTAGCTTGGAGGTAGAAAGCCCCTGGGTTCCATCCCAGACCCGGGGGGGGGGGGGGGAGAGAGAGAGAGAGAGAGAGAGAGAGAGAGAGAGAGAGAAAGAAGAAGAAGAAGAAGAAGAAGAAGAAGAAGAAGAAGAAGAAGAAGAAGAAGAAGAAGAAGAAGGAGAAGAAGAAGAAGGAGAAGAAGAAAAGAGAAGAGAAGAGAGGAAGAGAGGGGGAGAGGGGGAGAGGGAGGGAGGGAGGGAGGGAGGGAAAGGGAAGGGAAGGGAAGGGAAGGGAAGGGAAGAGAAGAGAAGAGAAGAGAAGAGAAGAGAAGAGAAGAGAAGAGAAGAGAAGAGAAGAGAAGGAGGGAGGGAAAGGGAGGGATGGAGGGAGAGAGAGAGGAGAGAGAGACAAAGAGACAGACAGAGAGAATAAGAGGAAGAAATCCAAAATTTTGTCACTTCAATCAACATTAAAAAATATCCAGCTAAGAGGTCAGGTATGGGGAAAAAATAAGAGTCAAATTAAGGGACAGTAGGAAGGTGGCAGGATTTAGAGTATGCGAAGAACTATCTTGAGCTCTTAGTTTGGGTCTCCAGAAGCCAAGAGAGTTGCATATAGACCATTTATCTGGAATTAATCCCAAGAATCGGGAATGAGGGAGCAGGGAGAGTAAGAAGAATTGCTGGCAACAATATTAACTGTATTTCTCTGCATTGGTTATCACTGTGAGCAATTGGAGCTCTGTCCAGCTGGAGAAATGTGAGAAACTGTGTAGAAAGTTCAACAGAATTAACCCTCAAAGGATCAGAGGTCTGAGATAATATCCACCAACGTGCACCATTCATTGGTTGAGAGGTTTCCCTTGGGGTACCAATTTCTCTTACTCTCAGGAAGCTTCTGGATGATTTCTGAGAACAACTTCTGGCTTCATATGAAGCCCCAGAAAGAAATGCAGAGAGATGCTGAGTTGGCTAGTTGATCTGGGATGACATTGGTATGTACACAACTGTCCCATCACAGTTGCATAGAATATGAGCTGGGCTAAAGAGATGCTTACTCAGGGCACACGAGAATCTGATCTAAGCACCAGCTAGCACTTGGGCCTCACCCTTATGGAATGGCAGACTAGTGGCATGTGAATACAGTGGGCTAATTAACCAAGGATGAATACAAATAAAGACTTCTAACCCAGTGGTACCCAAACCAATACCATTTTCCATACTCCATTCTCCAATGGCTTTTTATTCAGATGACACAGTTGCTTCCTCTCTAGTATGAAATTTTCTGTTATGTCTCATGTTAGACAATAAAAACCTTCCACGATCTCCTATCTCCAACAGGAAGGATAGATAACTACTCAGCAGCCTGCCATTTTTCAAATATTGAACTGCTAGCCCTCAGATCTCTAAAAAAACAGCCATTTTTGCTTTTCTCTACAGCACTGGTACCAACAATGGATGTCTGCACCCAGTGTCCACCTTAATTGTGGCTCAGACCTCAGCTGTCCAGTTCACCACATTGCTTAGCACGGAGTGCCTGCCCCACACTGTCAGGCCCTGGATACACAACGGAGGTTTGGGCCTTTGCCTCTTCCTTTCCATTGTCCATAGGACAGCTCATAGCTCCATCTTTGCCAAAGCCCCCACCTCCTTGCAAAACGTGCGCAATTCTATCGCTTTCCCCAACCCATCTTGTCCAAGCCTTCTCTGACAAATGTCCTCAATATTTGTTTCTTACCTTCTAGCCTTGGTTCCTGCCTTACACTGGTATCAGAATCCTGGCACCAATCCTGACCCAGGGATGTTGAACCTCAAAATCATAATTGAGCAACTGAACTAGCCCACTGAATCAGTCCATGGCAACTCGTGCAAGTTCAGAGCCACTGTGATTTTCCATCCAGGACTCGGTTGCATTTATCAGAGTTGGGCACATTATCCCAATTATTTGTCATTTTCCTATTTTCTTTTATCCAAAAGATAATATAACATGTTTTGTTGAGTGGGTAAATAAAATTTGTACTGAAAGTCAAGAATTTTTTTCCCCTTTAGTAGATACCTTGTCCTACTTTTAAAACACATAGCTCTTCCAGTTTCCTACTAAGTACTTGGTACAGTGGCTTTTCTTAAATGTGATTAGAGGAAATTTAGAACAAAGGATATATATCCAGTGAGAGTAAGAAAAGCAAAGAAAGGAAGTAGGTCTGAGGGGAAGAGTTGAGACTAATGATTAAATTGGGAATACAAATCAGTATGGTTGTAAGGAACAAGCAAAGCTGGTGGGCTCTGTAGCCTCTGTGTGTAAAGAAAGCATGATGACCAGCCTACCTCCATCAAAAGAAAAAGACATGCTAAGTATTTAGGAGAAGTGAGTTTTGTTCTTATCTGCTCTTAAGTTTTGGGGTTTCTTATTTGTTGGTTTGTTCTTATGGTGCTATGGATTGAATACAGGGGCATTCTAACTCTGAAATACACCCCAAGCCCTATTTTGTCTTTATTTGGAAACAGGGTCTTGGTAAGTTGCTGAAGCTGGCCTTGAACCTGAGATCATCCAGTCTCAGCCTTCCAAGTATTGGGATTATGGGCTTGTTCTAACAAGGCCTAGCCATATATATTTCTTATAGGATTTTTTGGTAAGATTAAATGAAATATACTATGAAGGACTAAGAACATTATCAAACAGAAATAAAAGCTCATTCTAAGGTCCTTCAATGCTGACCTTCGGGGCTATTGACTGAGGACAGCACTGAGCTTTAGAAATTTGACTAGAAGGTGACATGATGATCTGCTGCAAAACCTGACAAGGGCATGCTATCTTCACACAGCAACACTTTAGAATAAAGTGGGGCCCAGAAAAAGCCCCACTTTATTCTAGAAGGAGATTTGGGATTTCCCCAGGGCCTTTACAGCAGCATGACAGAGACATCCATTTACTCTAGACTGCTAATGATGATAACGACAATGTTAAAATGAACCACTTTCAGGGATGCTTCTATCATTTATCACCTTAGGAAGCGAAATCTCAAAACAATACCATGGGAAGACATGGAAGGCTAACAGAGATTTCTCACAAAGACTCTGGTCTGACTTCCAGGAGGTCTTCATAAGGTGTGTGTGTGTGTGCTGTTTATATGATCTACCTTCTTTTACAGAAGAAAAAAATGACCATGCAGAGTACTGTGAGACTTAAACAAGGACACAGATCCAGAATTCAAACTTTGTTCTTTGGATCAGGAAATTTATGTCTGTCATTTCTCTGTGAAAAACTTGAGTAATCATCTCAAGGTAATGTGAATTGCAAGTCGACATTGTATTTGACAGTTGAATTGGTCAACAGATGGAGTAGTGGGTATATCTTAGGAGCTTTGGGTGACAATCTAACAGCAATTCCAGTTCTAAGATATCCATTTGTCATACTGAAACATTTGATGATTTACATTTTTACCCCTGAATTTTAGCATGTCCTCTTCCTTTTACATTCGGTTTTCCCCATCAAAACTGTTAGCCTCTAAGACATGGGCACTAATAATACACACAATGGACTCTCAGGACTGAGGTCAATGGATCCTGCTGTCTCCACTCTGGGAAGTTCATTCTGGCATAGAACACGGATTGCAGAGCAGTCCCAATGGAACTGGGTACTCACTGGCTCTTTGCTTACAAGTGCGATTCCAGATGTTGGTTTTTCATCTCTCCATCCCTTGCTGATTTGGTATTGCATCTTCTTAGATGCAATTGTCTCTGTTTGTTGTCTCCTGATAGTTGTTGTCAGCCAGAGTCTCGCTTATAATCATCTGGAGATGGAAGACGGAACCAGCAAGTAGTTGGACATTTTCTTAGATGGGCCTGCTTTTCAAATTTCCTTCTCTGGGAGGTTCCTTGGGTTGACTGTTTTTGTGTATTTGTGTGTTTATTTGTTTGAAGAGGAGGTTTACTGTGAATTGATTCCAGGGGAATTCTACCACCAAGCTAAATCCCCAACCCGTTTTTTAAAAATTTGAAACAGACTCACAAGGTGCTAACGTTTTCATTAAGTCTGGCCTGGAACCTGTGATCATCCTGTCTCAGCCTTCAAGTTCTGGGATTACAGGCATGCATCACCACACCCAGCTCTGTGTTTTAACTCATGGTAAAATATACCCCACAATGCTTAAAAGATGGGAAAGCTCAAGGATGCTGAGTAGAAAGAGTATCTGGAAATCTTTTCCTCCTTCCCTCCCTCCTTCCCTTCTCCCCCTCCTCCACCTTTCTCTTTACTTTTCCCATCCTCTCTTTTCATTCTGTTGCACTGCATTCCATTCCAGTCTCTCTTCTCTTCTTCCCTTCTTATTTTCTCTTCTCCTTTTTGCTTCTCATCTCCTCCCACTACCAACTCTCCCTCTTACATATACATGAACACATACACACACGTGCCCTTAACTTTTCCTCAGTCATCTGAGTAAACTCCCTGGAAGTGCTTAAGGCTAAATCAAAAGTGAATAAATGTTTTCTTCCCCAGGAACTTTAACTTTTTCTTTGAAGTTTAATTTAGTTCCTGAATGTTAAAGACGATATATTTGATATCTGTAAATCTGTCTGTACTCGTCTGTGCTTGTGAATATATATACATGAGCAAAAATGAAAAAAAAAGAAAGAAAAAAAATCCCCCAAACTTCTGCTTTGACTGCAAGATTAGAGGTTCTAACTTCTTGATTATTCCTTAACAAGAACATTTTAGAGAAATCAGTATCTTTTGTCCTCATTCCATATAGATTACTGCAGTTTGCAGACAGCCCTTTTTGCATATTATGTAAATAGAAAGTTACATTAACAACACTGTAGGTAATGTAGGAACATTTTTTTTTAATTTCTCTTTTTTTCTCATAGAAAGAGCTTCTGATTAAGAGCCGTGAAATGCTGTTCATCTTTAATTCCTTGCTGACTCCCCAAGGGCTGTCTGGGATGCCTCGTATACTTTTTGTAAAACCATTAGTACAACTATTTGCATTTGGCACCACCCATCCAGAAAAGATCCTGAGTTGGTCCAAGAGAAGATGTAGATTTTTTAATGTATCCTGCTCTGAGTTACTTAGGTAAGAGTTTAAGTGTATGTGCAAAGAAATGGATTGTCAAAATACAATCCAGCATTCACGGGTAGTATCTTGATTAGATTCCTGAAAGTATTAGAGGTGAGGAAGAGAAGAACTTCAGAACTGGAAAAAGAAGCTTGAACTACAATGGAGAAGAGGAAGGCGAGGGAGTCTCGATGCTCTTTATAGGACGTGTCAAGTTATCTTTATTCGGAGTCAGTGGTTTTATTGATGCATCCTATGAAATTGGCAAAACATTAGAATAATAAATTGCTGCTGAATAGCTGGTTGGAATGTTTCATGGATACACAGAGAGACAGAAATATTGTAAATTTCATTCCTAAAGATAATGCACCAAATGTTACAAAAGGCTTGCTTTGGATAGTGACCTTAATTGTTCCTAGAAATAAAGCATTCAACTTGCAAACTAATTTGGTAGCCCCAGGCTCCTGAATCACCAGGAGCTATACAGAAGATGTTCTGCTCCATTACTGACCTTCCCAGGGTCCCTGAAATCTGTGGAAATAAATGGTCACCTCCCTTCCCTAAGAATGTGACTTTCACCTGAGGAAGAAGAAGAGAGCTGCTCGGTTGATCCCAGTTGAAGTATCTGATTATAATCCATATAGCTCCAAAAATTATACGGTGTTATCAGTTTACAAGACTAATTCGCCTTAGGAGGTCATGAAAATTTCTCTCCTTGAGCAAATAGAGCTTATAATGTTTCTATACGATCAGTGTCGAATGGATTCGCCACGCTCTTTTTTGGAAATGTTTGTTGTGATAGCGTGTGACACAATTTACTTATTATTGTGGCAGTAGGAGTTTAATGTGATTGAAAGCCATCAAAAGGCATAGCATATGAATGTCAAACATGACTTGTATCTATAATTCCAGACAACGATTTGGATGTCTGTTGATTTTCTTCCTCATCCACAATGATTTTTTTTCCCCCTTTTCCACTAAGTGGCACTGTGTTATTTGCATTTTTCTGATCAGGTCAAAATATCTGAACATTTAGAATGCTGGTATGAAAACCAGCATAAAGCCTTATTATAAATGTCTACTAAATAGGTTGGGATGAAGAGGGGAAAGCAGCAATTAAATTTTTATAAGAAAAAAAAATTTCCATGAAGCTTATACTTTGCTGTATTTAACTCTTTCCCATTTTTTTCTTTCCAACTCCATTAGCCTCCAAATAAGCACAGCATATTATATATGTCGAAGGAAGTTTTATTTAGACTTATAAGGGCTGATCTATTCCCATACTGTTTAAATTAATGTTCAAAAAAGAATTCAAACCACATTCTAACATTTGGACTATGTAAGAAGGAAACAGATTTTTGGGTAAAAAAAAAAAAGATGTTGTTTTAGCTAGGCAGAATGGGCTGTAGGAACATAGACACGTGCAGACTGAATTTCTAAATGTGTGTATTATCTGATAAGATCTGGGCTGCTCATGTGTCAATTCAGAAAGTAAATGAGTCCATGAACAGAATATCGTTCTTTCTTCTTTTTTTCTCACCCTCCTTCCTTTCCTCTGTTATTTTATTCTTCCTTTTGATTTTTTTCTTTCCCACTGTTTCCCCTTGTCCTTCTCTTCTTCCTTCTCCTCCTCTTTCTTCTCCTAACAGCATAGAATTTACTCTTTTCTCAGCCACCTGCAGCCTAAGGCTTGGAAACACTCTGGGTTTTTACCTAACCGGTTACTTTTCAGACCAAATTAGCTTCAGAAATGCAGGGTGACTTTGAACAAAGAAACTAGAGTTTCTTGAAATAGAGTGGCCTCGATTTGCATCGGGTGTAATGTTTTGAGAATTAAGTTCTGATTACCCTCTCCAGATAGAGCACACCATTCACAGACAGGGTGCTTTGTTGGGTTGCCATTTATACGACGAGCATCTGAACAAGAAAACAGTCACAGAGGAAAACAGTGACTGACTGTGTGTGTGTGAATGGCCACCTTCAGGTTTTGGTACAATCGATTTTTCTAGTTTCTCAACTATGGCACAAAGAGTGCCAGATAAATAGTTATAGATGCAACCTTGGGCAGGGTTTTAAGGCCAAAGTTCTGTGTGCATATGCAAGTGTGTGTGTGTGTGTGTGTGTGTGTGTGTGTGTGTGTGAGAGAGAGAGAGAGAGAGAGAGAGAGAGAGAGAGAGGGAGAGAGAGAGAGAGAGAGAGTTTCAAAACTAATGAATCACATTTCAATTAGCCAGCTTTTAGCAGTGGTGACTTTCTTTGGTGTGTTGGTTTCTATTTGTATCATGTATGGTAATATATTTTTCTCATAAATGAAGTGTATTTTTAATGAGAAAAAGAAAAGAAATTAGTGAGCCAGAAAAATGTCAAAGTCTCTCTCTCTGTCTCTCTGTCTCTCTGTCTCTCTGTCTCTCTTTCTCTCTCTCTCTCTCTCTCTCTCTCTCTCTATATATATATATATATATATATATATATATACAGACACAAATATATCACCTTCTAGAGAAGAGCACCACCCTCTCTTCTATTTACTGAATATTCTAGCAGTTGCCTTTAAAACTAGCTAACATTGAAGGGAAGAGGAATTCACAGGCTTCCTCAGAGCAATGGATTGCAGAGAAACAGGAGCCCTGAACCGGTGCTGTTCCATGCATGAGCTGGCATCACCCAGGAGCCAGGAGAACTGTTCTGATACAGTTGCATGAGAAAGAAGACTGGTGAGAAGGGCAGAGTCTGAATACATTCTATGGTGCATTAGTTCTTCAGGATGATCTTCAAATAGAAAAAAAATGTATTTGGGATCATTTGATTATTTTTTACAATAGATCTATGAAGATTCACAAACCATTAATGGATCAAAACTAGATGATGTAACCTATTAAGTTTTATGCATGCTAATTTTCCACACATGTGTTTGGCCTGCATCCCTTTTTGCAAACCACATGTATTGCAGTCTCAATGACCTCGGTTGACAGTCAGAATAAGCGAGGCTATGCTGAAATAACAAAAGCCTCCAAAATCTTGATGGATTACTTCAGAGAAGGTTTATTTCTTAACTCATGATCTATGTCTAACATGCCCTAAGGGATCTGCAGGAGTGTCATGTTCATTATAGATACTTGTGGACTAGCCTGAAGACAGAGCCAGCATATGAATTTGGACAGTTGTTATGCCACAAGAAAAATAGAAAGTTCTGAAGGTCTCACCTGAACATTGACTATTGAATGCCCTGTATCAGAGGTGGTTCACAGTACTTCTGATCACACTGATAGTAAAGAATTAGATTCATGGTTTCATCCAAGCCCAAAGAGACAGATCATAAATCCTCACATGTGCCCCAAAGGCAAAGGTCTGATCATAATTTGAGAACATCACTAATGACTAGCACAGACAGTGCTGCACGGATTACATTTTAAGACATTCTGAACAAGTATCTCTCTTATAGGCTGTGAATATCATTGTGGTACATTTTTCCAAGATCAAGTAGAGTCACACCTAGGAGAAAGAAAGATCTCAATACAGAGACACATTAAAACACTCCAATTACATGTGAAAAACACCTTTTACATTTGAACTTCATAACAACCTAGTGTTATAAGAGTAGGGCAAAGACTAGGATAAGCCACTTTTTTCTTAGAAGAAAACAGGGAGACAAGTGAGATGACCCTTATGAGTTCATAGGATATTTGGGGTTTTTTTGGTTTGTTTTTTTTTTGTGGTACTGGGGTTCCTGGAAGCCCTTCTACCTCCAGGCTACACTCCCAGACCTATTTTATATTTTTTTACTTGGAAACAGGGTCTCCTAAGCCAGTGCGCACTGCTGGCTTTGAACCTGCGCGATCCTCCTGTCTCCGCCTCCCAAGCGTGGGGATTACAAGCGTGCGCCACCACGCCCGGCAGAGTTAATAGGATATTTGAATGATCTCTGTAAATTAGAAGGAAGCATTGGGAGATGGAAAATGTAAACAAACTCTGAGACAGCTGGAGGAGCAACAAGTTGCGTTGCGTTTCAATGTTATTCCAGGTTCTACCTGATTTATCTGGGACTTCTCCAAATGTTGGAGTGGTCATTGAATAGAAAGATAGCAAGAAGTGAAAAGCTATGGCCAATGGGAAGAAGCAAAGGTGGTATCTTGCTTCCTAAGGATCTTGAGAGTTTCTCGCCAGCAGAAGCAACACTCACTGAATTGTTCAAGAAAAAAATAATATGGTGCCATAAGAGAGAGTTTTCCAAACTCTTATTTCAGTCTCCAGAAAGACAAATAAAGCCAAAGGGGAGGGGTAGTCTGCCTTATTATGTGCTATTTGATTCCTATGGAGGAAAATGTACTCTGATTTATTGCTACCTGTCTCACACAGAAGGATGAAGGCTCAGAATGGCATGTGATGCGTTTGTTTTGGTTTCTCAGCGTAGGTGGGAGAGAATATGCCACGCTAGCCCTCAGCAAGCCACAAGCCAGCCCGTACAACCCACTTCACGTCCTGCCTCACTCCATCTCCCCAGACCCCCCAGGCTACCATAATTAGTCCTGCGAGGAGGCTGACATTGCCCCAGCCACACGCCCGAGGCATTATCTCCTATCTGTGGTATTATGCGCTGTAATCCCACAGCTAAATGTGGTAACCCGAATTTCACAGAGACGCTGTAGCAGGCTTGCTGAGATAACCCATCTCTGCGTACAGAGTGCCAGGTCGCACGGAGCCTGTAGGCTCACATTGCTATGGATGCTTTGTGTAGCTTCATCCTACGCACCCTATAGCTTACCCATCCTTCCAGAGATCACAGGAACCCTAAATAGCAAATATGGCATCCTAAGTAGAACACCACCTGTTTTGTGCAAGTGTACATGGGCTTCTGCCACCCGGCTGCTTCTTTCTCTCCCTCTCTTTTGGTGGAGAAGAGGCAGGGTTTAGAGTCCATCTCTATCATCTGGCTGGCGAAATAGACACAAACCTAGAAGATTTCTATGCCTCCATACAGAGGCCGACAGCACCTACGCTAGCTACACAACAGTGACCTACATGTATGTCTCACGTGTGCTCCTTTGAACATCTTACATATGCTTGCAGGTGCTGGGATCCTAGGCAGCAAAGATTGCAGCTCCACAAGCCTCTTTGTTTCAGATTGCAGAAAAAATAATTTTGTGGCTTTTTTTGTTGTTGGAAGAGATACATTCTCCCTCTCTTTCTCTCTCTTTCTGTCCCATGATATTGCTTAGAAACATGCAGGTTTTTGACACATGCTTTTACCTGCAAATGTATCTACCCCTGCTGCTTTATTGGACCCCCTAATTACTTGTAAAAAATAATAATAAATTGGGCAGGTGTTTGCTCTTCCAGTTGATTAATTGACAATGATTTCTCCACAATTGACGGCAGAAAGCTAGGAAGCTGCAGGTTGGGGTTCATCAGCTTGAGAAGAGAATTCACAAAAGGCTTAAATTGCCAGCAAACTATATGTTTTTCATTGCAGGCTGAGAGATCTCTCAGTTCCAGGGTTGAGTGCAGCCACCTATAAGTCTCTGTTTTGTACTCGTGAAACTCAGGCGATGATAAAATGAGTTTAGATTTTTTTTCTCCTCCTAAGTGGGAGAGATCACCCAGATCCGTCACTATTATTTGTTGAAAGCAGTGCATTATCGCAGGAACAATGCAGCCTGATATAAACTTGACCACGCTTTTTCTTTCTTTCTTTTTTTTCCCTACTACATCGGTCCTGTTTTGCTTTTCAATTTACCAGCATCAGAAGCCGCAGCAGCCAGCTTAAGGTAGTCTCTGAAGACCGAGCCTCTCAGAATATCAGTCTAGCAAAGCTAGGGCCATTCTATAATATTTTTAAAGCTTAAACACACACACACACACACACACACACACACGCACGCACGCACGCACGCACACACGCACACGCACACGCACACATACACAATACGTTCACACCAGTGAGTAAATAAGCATGCACACAACATAAAGAGTTCTGACTTTGAGGATTAGATATATAAAATCAAAACACTTTCCTTCATTTTATATATATAATAAAACTTCATAGGTCTTCTTCCAGGGATCCCAGGGACATAGAGCAGACATGGAATATTGTTGACTTTATCATTTTAATTAAGAGTCCTGGACATAGAGTATAATTTCAGACGAACAGGGTTTCCAAACTAGAAGTAGATTGCCTAATAGAATTTTCCGTGGAAAAGGACGTGGCAAAGTATGTTAAAAGAAGTTAGATTCAAGGTTTGGCTGGCGTTCAGGCCGTATTTTTATGTTGATCCTTAGAACTCATTCATTCACTCTATTTTTATTTTACAGCTGGGCTTATAAGCATGAATAATGTAGATACACAAATAGCATAGAAAGTGGCTGTAGCCAGGAGGTAGTGAGGGAGAGAAGAGTCCATATTTCCTGAAAACAATCCCAAATAGAAAAGACATTTTTATGCTTTCAAAAAGACAATAACAAATAAAGAAGACTTATCAGCAATGCTCACCAACTCAAAGTAGCCCTTGGAACATTTTTTTTTCCAGACATAGATGCTAGGAGACCACCTTACAAGGAATTATGTTGCTATTTGTATGGTGTTTTATAAAAGGAAAATAACGACATTCCAGAATTATGTCACTGAAGGCGTGACATTGATGACTTTGCCTTATCTTTTAAAAACCCCTCAACATATGATTGAAATTCAAAGTATTTTAAAGGAACATTTCAACAAGCCTATGTAATAAAAATTATACAAGCAAATTCTGCCTTAAATGTTTGCTTAGAAAAGTTAATTTTTTTATTGAAATGAGAGGGTACAAAATAGAGATTTAAAAACATTGTATATTTCCAGCACAGCATTTTGGTTCCCATTGTTATCCTCTGAGTTTCCTATCTTTGGCTATAACACATCTTTACGTTAAGGCCAGGCGTGTTGGCACATGATTGTAATCCCAACACTTTGGGAGGCTGAGACAGGAGGATCGCAGTTTGAAAACAGCCTCAGCTCCTACTTAGTGAGGTCATTGCAAATCAGTGAGTCTTTGTTTCAAAACAGAGAATAAAAAATAGGGCTGGGGTGTATCTCTGAGGTTGACTATCCTTGGGTTCTATCTCTATTACCCCCCAAAATATATTTTTCCATGTTATTTTTATATTCTGATTTGTCAAACAAAAGTCTTCTAACTTTTTCTTTCATTAGAAATAATAAAAAAAATAGCACAGAAACACTTGATTGAAAGTTTTATTTGGACAATGTGTACATTTTCTTCTCTTGCTCCGAGGATAAAGTGAGGGGGGGGAAATAGTTCCTCCTCACACATTAACCTTACTAAAGAACTTGCACAGCCCAATTCTTTTCAGCTCTAAAAGTTCAGATTGAATGCGTTTGCCTCTCTCTCATGACTTTATAAGCCATCCTACTCTGTGGCTGTGACATTGGTTAAGCACAGCAGACATGTGCTACAAGCCTGTCAATTCGCAGGCACTAGGCTGCTGTATCTGACTTAATGCTTCTTAGAATTAAGACTTATTCTAAGAAAATGGCAGTGACTCCAAAACACTGTTTAAAACGTTAATCTATTTTGTGCAGGTGAATTAATCTAAGCATCCAGAGACCATGCCCACAATGATCACTGGCACAGCTTTCCAAAGATCGTACAAATCAAATTAACTTTCTAGAAAAGGATGGAGGGAGTCAGGCATGGTGGTGCATGCCTGGAATCCCAGTACTTGGGAGGCTGAAACAGGAGCATCACAAGCTCTAGCACAGCCTCGGGATTTAGTGAGACTAGACTTAGTGAGCAACCTAGTGAGACTTTCTCAAAACAAAAATATAAAAACAAAAGGGACTGGGCGTATATCTTGGTGGTATAATGCCCCTGGGTTTAATACTCAGGGGGAAAAAATAATGAAGAGGATGGTACTTGAGAACTTTTTGTAAAAAAAAAAAAAATTAAGATTTTCTGTTCATAAAACTCTCCATTTCCCCAGTTCTACTTAGGTATTTTGATTGTTTTGTGTGTTAACCTGTGTGTACTCAGCGTTTGCTCCAGATAGGCTGTGAGTCGGGGAAGACGCGGAGCAGACGGGCATATCCCAGGTGTAAAATTGCACACTCTACCATAAGTGAGCAATCTAGACTACCTACTTCATCTCCTTCTACCAAAATATTGCGTTTTCCCTCTCCATAAAGATGTTTTATAATGGCAATGAGGTGCCGTAACTCACGGAGGTTCTGCGGCTTACCTGCTCCCCGTGTCCTCTAACTCCCTCTCCATCACGAGAGCATATGTTGCACCTCTGTCATGAATTATTAGTTGGTGATTCCAGGCTAGAATTGACGCTTGGAAGGCAGTTTCCCCACCCCCACTGCAAAGACTCCCGCTCCTCCTGGAAGGTCCATATTGTCTAATGGCTTCCATGTTGTAAAACAATTCCTTCGGTGCCGCATTCAGAGACTGGGTCTCCTAAATTCTCAATTAGCAAAACCATCCCAAACTTATATGGGTACCTAAGGTGCTGTGCCTCTCTGATGTGTGTACACTGTGTTTGAGAAGGAGATTTGCTCTTCAGCGAGCAAACAGTTGCAAAGTATTCCAGGCAGCGAAGGTAGAAATCACACGGGCAAAAATCAGGGCAGAGGCAGACATTTTTTCTTTTTCCCCTTCAATGTGATGCCTCTTGCTTTTCACTGTACTAGTAAATTTAGAGAGTGGAGAGTAAAACAAAGCATTTTGTTTTAGTCTTTGTGACTCTTGATTATCAACAAAGGGATTCCAAGCTATTCTCTGGTGGTAGAGTCTTCTTTCAAATGATTATTTATTGGTTATCTCTTAGAAGTGGTTATACTGCTCACAAAAACTGAAGGAGAGCATTTTTTCTCAATTGCACGCTTGGCAGCTGACTCCTTAGCTTGAAATAAGACAATGTGGGAGAGCTGACCCACAGAAATTAACAGATTCTGTAAACCAAGGCTTTCTTGGAAAAGGACAGAGGTTCGTGTTGAACAATCACCAACGCATCATCACTTCCTACCTGGTAAATACAGGCCCAGGTATTGAAGGTTCTGTATGCTGCGGTCCAGGAGCAAAGGTGGCTACACTGAGAGTCAGGAGGGTGGCACATACTTGTAATCCCAGTACTTTGGAGGCTGAGACAGAAGGATCCCAGTGTGCAGCCAGTGTCAGCTACTTAGTGAGGCCCTCTGCAACTACGTGAGACCTTGCTTCAAAACAAAGAATAAAAAATGGGGCTGGGGTGTAGCTCAGAGGTAGAATGCCCCTGGGTTCAATCCCCAGTACTCAAAATAAAGCAATAATTTAAAAAAAAAGGGCTGAAGTGTAGCTCAGAGATAGAATGTTCCTGGTTCAATCCTCAGCAGTACAGACACACACACACACACACACACACACACACACACACACATATGTGCACACACAAAAGTAGCTAAACTAGTTGCAAAGTTAACACATAGTTTAAGAAATCAGTTAAAAAGCTGTCAGGCTGGAAATGTCACCTGTTAGTTAAGGACTTGGGTTCTGTTCAGTCGGCTTGGGTCTGCTTACTGGGTGAACATCCTTCAGCAGCTCACTACTCTAGATGTCAATTTGGTCCACTATGAAATGGAAATAGTCAAAGTTGGCTTCCTCAGGGGATGTTTTTGAGAACTGAGATGATGAATGAACTTGGTGTTGGCCACATACTCAATGCATTTCACCCATTGTTATTAGAGCTAGGCAGCTGGTCAGATTGTGTCATATAATAGGAATATGCCATGATGAAGCCCATTACATTATATAAATAATAAAACAAAATAAAATAGATTTTTTTGGCACTAGAGAGCGAACCCAGTGGTATTCTACCTCTGAGCTATCCCTAAACTCTATTTAATTTTTATTTTGAATTAGACTTTCACAAGATTGCTGAGATTCTGGCCATATCGCTGAGGCTGGTCTTAAAACTGTGGTCCTCCTGTCTCAGTCTCCCAAGTACTGGGATTAAAAACATGTGCAACCTCGCCAGGCGTGGTGGCGCACGCTTGTAATCCCCGTGCTTGGGAGGTGGAGACAGGAGGATCGCACAGGTTCGAAGCCAGCCGCGCTGGCTTAAGAGACCCTGTTTCCAAAAATAAAATAGGTCTGGGAGTGTAGCCCACAGGTAGAAGGGCTTCCAGGAACCCCAGTACCACCAAAAACAAACAAACAAACAAAAACCCATGTGCAACCTCTATTTTTAAAATGTGCAACCTCTATTTAAAAAAAATTTTTTTTTTAAAAGCACATGAGGTGGGGAGATACAGGTAGTTGAAAAATTGCCATCCTTTTCTTAGAGTTTCTCCTTTACTAACTTCCAACCACACTCTCCTTCATACCAGGTTTTGGCCTCTGGGCTTTTGCATCTTCTGTTCCCATTGCCTAAAAATTCCTCCTCTGTGTCTTTGCCTGGTCGCCTCCTTCGCCTCAGTTCCGCCTCAATTCAGATAATAGTTTTTTTTTTTTTTGTTGTTGTTGTTGTTGTTGTTTTTAGTACTGGGGATGGAGCACAGGGACAATCTACCTCTGAGCTACACCCCCAACCCTATTTTTTATTCTTTATTTTGAAACAGGATCTCGCTGACTTGCAAAGGACCTCAAACCATGATCCTCCTGTCTCAGCCTCCCAAGTGCTGAGATTACAAGTGTGCACCACCACGCCCAGTCCAGATATTAGCATTTCAAAGAAAATTTCCTGAGCGCTCTTGCTCAGCCACAGACCCTACCCCTCCCATACCTATTCACCGAGTCCTGGAGCTTCCGGACTTATAATCCTATGGAACTTAGCATCATGAGCAGTTTCAGCTGCATATGGTTACTTGCTTTTTAACTATCTCTCTTACTGAACCCAAGACCTGTGCCAGCAGCAGGCTCACTTGTTTTTTTCACCACTTAAACCAGGAATAAGGCCCGGCATGTGGTAGGCATGCAATAAATATTAGTGAGTGAATGAATAAATAAATGGGGACTTTGGAGCCAAAAAGTTAATCCATTACTTAGGTGGAGCTGAACTACAATCCTATTTTTAGTCCAATTAAGGGTTGTTTTTGATAATAAAATAGAAATATTTATGGATCCACAGGAGGTAGAGAAGTTCATTAATGCTCTGGATAAATAACAGAATGAGCAGTAGAAAATCTATTGACATATTTAATCAGGAAATTGTGAAAACAACTAGATATAGCTGATTTTGCAAGGCATGGAAAGATTGGATTCAGAATGACTTGATTGGGTAAATTTGAAAAGATTTTTTCCCCTACACACTGCTAAAAGTTTATTTCTCTGATCTTAGCATAATGATTGGAAATAAGAAAGTGGAATTTAAATTCCCCATCATTAACCATCCTGATTATTATAATTTGGTATGGGAGGGAAACTATAATGTGAACTAGCCTTCTTGGTATGCAGAAATTTCCAGAGTTTGGTCTAAGTGTGTGAGTGAGACCACCCCCATCTTATTTGTTTTAGCATACAAAAAGTGGGTGGTGGATACTGGAGAAAGACAAAATAGACCAGTTAAATTATTTATTTTTAGCTGGGCATGGTGATTTAGGTTTGTAATCACAGTACTTGGGAGGTTGAGACAGGAGGATTGCAGGTTCGAGGATAGCCTCAGCTACTTAATGAGGCTCTCCACAACTTAGTGAGACCCTGTTTTAAAATAAAGAATAAAAGAATAGGGTTGGGGGTATAGCTTGGAGGTAGAATACCTTAATTATTATTAATACTTTGTAAAGTATCAAATAGTGAATAGTGAATTAAGTCTTTCTTTTCTCCATCTCCTCTCTTTCTCCTTCTCCTCCTCCTCCTCTTCTCCTCTTCTTCTTCTTCCTCTTCTCCTCCTCCTCCTCCCCCTCCTCCTCCTCCTCCTCCTCCTCCTCCTCCTCCTCCTCCTCCTCCTCCTTCTTCTTCTTCTTCTTCTTCTTCTTCTTCTTCTTCTTCCTCTCCCTCTCTCCTCTCTCTCTCCTTCTCTCTCTCCATCCTGGGTATTAGCCTCATTCTTCCTCTACAAGGCTGTAATTGAGGTTTCAGCCAGGGCTGTGGTGTCATCTGGGACCCACCCAGGGAAGGATTCATTCCCTTGCTCACCTGGTTGTTGGCAGCGTTTAGTTCCCTACAGGTACCTAGACTGAGTGCCCAGTTTCTTGCTGGCTACTAGCTGGAGACTTCTGTAGTTTCTTGCTATTTGACCCTTTCCATAGGGAAGCTCACAGAATGGCAGCTTGCTTCTTTAAAACTTGTAAGAGGCTGGGCGTGGTGGCGCACACTTGTAATCCCCATGCTTGGGAGGCAGAGACTGGAGGATCACACAGGTTCAAAGCCAGCCTCGCTGGCTTAAGAGACCCTGTTTCAAAATAAAAATATAAGAAATAGGTGTCTGGGGCTGGGTGTGGTGGCGCATGCTTGTAATTCCCGCACTTGGGAGGCAGAGACAGGAGGATCGCGCAGGTTCATAGCCAGGCTCACTGGCTTAGGAGACCCTGTTTCCAAAAAAAAAATAGGTCTGAGAGTGTAGCCCGGAGGTAGAAGGGTTTCCAGGAACCCCAGCACCACCAAAAATATGAAAAAATAAAACTTGTAAGAGGAAGGATCTCCTTACAAAACAGGTGCTACATCTTAAGTATTTTGTTTGTGTATGTGTAATCATTTATGCTTTCATGCCTTTACCCCATTACTGGTTAGAAACCTACTGCACCTCATGCATACTCAAATAGAGAAGCCATTATGCACAGAGGTGATGCCAATCATCTTAGATACTATCTGCCACACAGATTATTGTATCAAATTCTGAAATTTGAAGAAACTTGGGTTAATAAGCAAAGCCTCCTAGTATAATAATTGCAAGCTTCTGTGTCTCAGCAAGGCAAGAATCATTGCTCTTAATTTTTACAATTCACTAATGAAGCCAACGTGTTTTTTTTTTTTTTTTTTTTTTTGTGTGTGTGTGTGATACTGGGGATGGAACCCAGGGGCTTTCTACCTCTGGGCTATACTCCAGACCTATTTTATATTTTATTTGGAAACAGGGTCTCACTAAGTTGCTGAGAGCCTCACTAAGTAGCTGAGGCTGGCTTCGAACCTGTGCGATCCTCCTGTCTCAGCCTCCCAAGCGTGGGGATTACAAGCGTGCGCCACCACGCCTGGCAAAGCCAACGTGTTAAAGGACTGATTCAATGTCATATAATTCTGTAGAGGCAGAATCAGGACTGGATTCACACTTTTTTATTTCCTGGTCTCATGATTTTTTTTATTATATCCAGGATATAGAGGACCAAGTCACTCAATGAATGTATTTTGAATGAATGAATAAATAAATAAGAAAATGACTATATATTACTGTATTTTATAAAATTCTAGGAGCTAGTCAATTAGAAGTGCTAAGTCTAGGATAAGTTGACAGTTTCAAAGAGCGTATAGAGTCTCGTTGACTTTTCTCTTTATCTTTAGCATTCTTTATGATCTTACTTCATGATATATTATACAGCATACATTTTTTTAAAGTTGATAATACTAATCTTGAATACATCTATTTCTCTACATACTTAAAGCAAATAAATATTCTCGCTATCTAGAAAGATGAATTTAACAAACATTCTATGCACTGACAGTTAAAGTAAACTTATGAGTAATTTAAATGCGTATCATAGTATTCCATGTCTTTATAATAAGTAGGGTAACAATGTCCCAGAAAATTTGATTTCATCATAGTTGTGAATGTTTGAAGAAACTGAAAGCAGACATCAATTGAGAAATCGTTATTTCATCATCCCACTTTTTTTTTAAAATCTACAACTTAGAACAATATTCATTATCTATCGCCACTGCCCCAAATAGAATCAATTCTGAAAGGAGAGTCTGAAAAGCTTTTAATTTGTAAATTAAAATCATAATAAGAAACAGCTTTACACTCTTATTTCTTTTACCCCAGATAATGGTCATTTGAACTGTCTCTGAGTCTAGAGGTTGCTGTTAAAAATCTGAATGGTATCGCTGCTGGGCTAGTTTAACATTCAAATTAGACTTTCAAAACAGCGTGGAGAAGAAAACAGTCGGATCTTTGATGGGATTTATGATGGACACACGGCTGGGCTTATGAAGACAATATGTCAAAGCTTGAACAACAATGCTTTCGGGGAGTTTTGAGTCAGCTATGTGGGTCGATGGAGCTGATTTCATCTTGGGAGGTTGATTCCAAAAGTAGCGATCACCACCTTTAAAGAGAGAAGATTGCAGAGGGTGTGGGGAGTTTGGACGAGGTAAGTAATTCTTGGAGTAGTCAGGCAAGGGGCAATGTTGTCTGAAAGGGTATATAGATACCCTGAATTTAGGTAAAAGGTTGGGGTTTGAGATTTTGGGTGAGAGTGGAAAGGATTAGGAAGAGACAATGGAGTTAATATCATGAAGAACTAACCCGAGGTAAACAAATACAGCTCAGTGTGCATCTCTGCAAGGATCTTTGCTGCTCTTTGAGAGAAGACAAGTGAGATAAGAGCCATTTCTCAGGCAGTAGTGTTCTCTCTCTCTCTCTCTCTCTCTCTCTCTCTCTCTCTCTCTTTCTCTCATTCTCTCTCTTTCTATACTGAGGATTGAACCCAGGGGCATTCTACCTCCAAGCTACAACCCCATTCCCATTTCATTTTGAAACAGGTTGCTCTAAGTTGCAGAGGGTTTTGCTAAATTGCTGAGGCTGGCCTCGAACCTGCAATCCTTCTGTCTTAGCTTCTCAAATACTGGAATTACGGGAGTACGCCATCACACCTGGCATAGTTTGTCATTTATTATCAGAAGCTTTTAAAATTAGATAGTGTTCAGCTAAGCGTGGTGGCACATGATTGTAATCCCAGTACTTTGGAGACTAAGACAGGAGGATTGCAGGTTCATGGCCAGCCTCAGCTATTTAGTGAAGCCTCCACACATTAGTGAGACCCTGTTTTAAGATAAAGAATAAAAAATAGAGCCAGGAGTGTATCTGGTAGGTAGAATGCCCATGGGTTCAATCCACAGTTCTGCAAAAATAAAAAATTAAATTAAAAAAAACTAGATAGTTTTCCTTTTAAAACCCTCATAAGCCCAGATCCCTAAATTTAATCACTGTTAAGTTCCTACCTCTCAAAATTATGGGTTGAATATTTTCATACATAAGAAAAATGTTTATTTCTCAAAGAATGACATTTTTAGAGAGTAGGGAGACTCTCTTTAGAGAATAGGGAGACTTCCATTGATTTGAAAATTACCTAATTCAAAGTATAACAAATGCCCATAAAATTATGTTGTCATCACTTTCCTCCAAGTAAGTTATTTTATTGTGCGTGGACTCTTTACTCTAATAACACAAAAACAATTCAGTCATTCGATCTCCTGATTTTAATTTTTGTAAGGCTTTTGTGTGTGTGTGTGTGTGTGTGTGTGTGTGTGTTAAGACACAAAATGTTTGTGAAGTTGCGTTACTGCCAAAAGAATGCACTCTTCATGTTCTTCAAAGTCTTTGTGGATACCAGTCAGCCTTAGGCACATGTAATTAATTGAATCCTTCTCAAAATTTAAAAGTCATACAATTATCAGTACTTTATCATGGTCCCTTTCTAATCTCAATTTTACCCCTTGTCTAGTCTCCTTGCATTGTTGGCTTCACCATCAGAATTACTATAATCACTAACATTCATTGAGGATTGGCCATAAGTAAGACACTATGTTAAGACTTTGCTCAGATTTTCTCATTAACTAATATAACAACTCCAGAAAGTAAATATTATCTCCAATTTATGGATCAAAAAACTGAGGCCTAGACATGCTAAAAAAAAAAACTTGCCGTAAGTCACAAAGCTACAAAATCAGAGTCTTGTGGTATCAGTCAAGTGAAAATTCCAGGTAATTATACTCACTCATAATGCTATATTGTACTACTCAAATACAACTTAAGTCACTACATTAAACCAGCTCTCAGCTCACTACACTGGAGAAGGCCTTCAAGTCTAGTGCTAGATTGCTAAAAATAAAAATGGCCAGATGAGAGTTGATATTTTAACATTCAAAGGGCATTTTAGTTTATGAAAAGATGCTTCCCTAACTTGCTACCTTACCCTGGACATTAGAATACTCTAAGTTCTTTCCAAGTCTGCTCAAACTTAGGTTCCATACTGAGTTCTTGACATAACACAACTATGTTGGTGCCTGGGAAACTGTGTGTGTGTGTGTGTGTGTGTGTGTGCGCGCGCGCGCGCGCACGCACGTGCATGTGTGTGTAAATACACACACACACACATATATATGTGTGTGGTACTGGGAATGGAACCCTTCTACCTCCGGGCTATACTCCCAGACCTATTTTATATTTTTTATTTGGAAAAAGGGTCTCTTAAGCCAGCGAGGCTGGCTTTGAACCTGCGCGATCCTCCTGTCTCCGCCTCCCAAGTGCGGGGATTACAAGCATGCACCACCACGCCCGGCTGGGAAACTGTATTTTAAAATAACTTTGAGAAACCAAGATGCACAGCCAAGGTGGCAGACCTTTGCCTGAACCCAAAGAATAAGAACCTTGAAACCAGCAACAGGTGAATAAATGATTGAAGCTATGTTCAGGTCATGTTGGTGTTGTGTCTTCTCTTTATGTAAACGGTTATGTTTGCTTCTAGAAGCTGAATGCATTTGAAGAAAATCAGATTCTGCGAAATCTAACAAATTTGAAATAGAATGTTTGGGATATTATAGCAGTAATTTGGATCAAGAACATAAATTTTGTGATTGAGCATCTGGAGTGATGAGAGTAGGCAAAGGGAGATTAGGATGAGTTATAAGAGATCACACAATAATATACGTCCCCCCACACTCTCAACACACACACTTCATAGATCTTCAAAAGCAAATCAAAGCACATCATCTGGCATTGCGCCCCGAGCTCGAGGGTATGCTTCTGCTAGTCTGAACTGGAATTGCATAGGACCTACAGAGACGTAGATTCCATTTGTAATTTTGTTTCTATATTTCAAGGACCCACCCACCCCAGTCACATTGCACTGTATATACCATGAGCTAACAGGGGATAAACCAATGGGATAGGGTTTATCCATATAACAGGGCTGAGGACAATGAAATCAGACTTAATCTTGTTAAACTGAACAACAAGGTAGCCCTGAACTTAAGGGGTAGGGGAATAAGGCGGAGGATCTGATGGAGAAACATAGAAAGTATCACAAATGATGAAACCAGAGACGGGATGAGCTAGTTCCCAGAGTTTTACATTGAGGGTGGTACTGTCAGTGATGGTAGAAGGGACCTTACCAACACGATGAGGATTTGTGGCAAAGGGCTGAGTCTTCTTGATAGTGTACCCCCTCCTCTCTAGAATTTATTTCCTAGAAACAAAATATGGAGCGAGATAGGACAATGCTGGATGGATTGCCCTCAATGAAAGTTGTACTCATGGTGGGTGTCAAAAGATGGTTGTGTGGTTTATCATTATTCAGAAAGCATCTAAGCCAGGCATGGTGGCACATGCTTTTAATCCCAGTATTTGGGACACTGAGATAGGAGGATTGCAAGTTTAAGGCCAACTTCAGCAACTTAGCGAGACTATGACTATATATATATATATATATATATATATATATATATATATATAATATCTAATAATATATATATTGCATATCTAATAATATATATAATGCATATCTAATAATATCTATAATGCATATCTAATAATATCTATAATGCATATCTAATAATATCTAATATATATCTATATCTATATATATATGCATTAGAAAAGGGCTAGGGTATAGCTCAAAGGTAGAATGTGCCTGGGTTCAACTCCAGCAGCAAAAATAGGAGGGGAAAGAAGGAAAAAAGGATGGAAGGGAGGAAGGAAGAAAGGAAGAAAGAAAAAAGGAGTCTAAAGGTGTTATTAGTACGACTGGTAACAGAGTGAAACCGGTTGTGATATAGTTTCCTATAGGAGCCCTGCTTCCCTCTCATCCCGCCCAATTCCTTCACTAAAATATCAAGTTGCAAAAATGAAGGGGCAGCATTACCAGACATCTGGCTCTCCAAAGGCAGAATTCTAATTCTCTGTGTCATTTGACTCTTTTTTTAAAAATGACAGAAAGCTGCTGCCTCCAAAAGAAAATTCACATTCTTCTTCTCCGCAGGTAAGTATTTTTAAAGGAAATGATACTATCAATATCTGATTGAGCAGATTTCTCTTCCCCCTAGATTTGATGTTTTCCATCTGCAATATAAAAGGAAGATAATGCACAATTATGCTAGTAAGACTCTCTCTTCCAATAATGTTTGCACTTCTCAATACTACATTTAAAAAGGAAATAGTAGCACTTGAAAAGTTAAGTAAGAAGATGAACAAAATTGAACAGAGAGAAAGTAACTGTCTGAAGATGTGCTGAAAATACATTTAAAGACAGACTGTCTGAGACAGCAGTTGATCTAGCCAGGTCTTTGAAAGAGCTGAGTATCAGGTAGGTGTCTGACCTGAAGACTGAGAGAGAGTAAAACTCCAACCCAAATATCAAAGGGTAAAAACAGGAATTGAAAGAGTCATCCCAGGAAAATCAATCAGGCAACTAGGTTCCAAAGTTTCACTTTCTGCCTAGGTAAATTGTTGCTTCCTCCTGTGGTGATTTTTAAAATAGATAAAATAGTCCCCCTGCCTCCCACAAAAAAATAAATGAAACAATATATATATATATATATATATATATATATATATATATATATATATATATATCTGGCTAACTGCCTTTCATTTATTCCTGAAAATTCATCCCCAAGAGAATATAGTTAAATTAAAAATAAAAATTATTTCTTTTAGACATAAAATTATGACACATTTTATTCCAAACCATTATATATATATATATACAAAAGATATCAAATGACTTATAGACACATTATCAATTATATATTGAAATATAACAACTGAAAAAGATTAATTGAACAATGGAAGCAAGCATATATAAGTAACAAAGAATAACTTGAAGTTTAATGAGTATAGTTATAATGTACTAAATTAAAAGCCTATAGCTCAGTATAGGAGGAAGAAAAACTTAATAGAAGGAGGTGGGCCCAGTGCTTTGGAGGCTGAGATGGAAGATAACAAATTTGAGATCTTCTTGTACAATGACTTAGCAAGACCTCATCTTAAAACGTAAAATAAAAAGTACTGGAGCTGTAGCTCAGAGGTAGAACTCCCCGAGGCTCCCCTAGGTTCCCCTAGGTTCAATTCTGAGAGAGAGAGAGAGAGAGAGAGAGAGAGAGAGAGAGAGAGAGAGAGAGAAAGAAGAAGAAGAAGAAGAAGAAGAAGAAGAAGAAGGAGGAGGAGGAGGAGGAGGAGGAGGAGGAGGAGGAGGAGGAGGAGGAGGAGGAGGAGGAGGAGGAGGAGAAGGAGAAGGAGAAGGAGAAGGAGAAGGAGAAGGAGAAGGAGGAGAGAGAAGAAGAAAGAAGAAGGAGGAGGAGGAGGAGGAGGAGGAAGAGAAGGAGGAGGAGGAGGAAGAGAAGAAGGAGGAGAAGGAGGAGGAGGACGACGACGAGGAGGAGGAGGAGGAAGAGGAGGAGGAGGAGGAGGAGGAAGAGGAGAAGGAGGAGGAGGAGAAAGAGGAGAAGGAGGAGGAGAAGGAGGAGGAGGAGAAGGAGGAAGAGGAGAAGGAGGAGGAGGAGGAAGAGGAGAAGGAGGAGGAGGAGGGGGAGGAGAAGGAGGAGGAGGAGGAGGAGGACGAGGAGGACGAGAAAGAGGAGGAGGAGGAGGGGGAGGAGAAGGAGGAGGAGGAGGAGGAGGAGGGGGAGGAGAAGGAGGAGGAGGAGAAGGAGGAGGAGGAGGAGGAAGAGGAGGAGGAGGAGGAGAAGGAGGAGGAGGAGGAAGAGGAGGAGGAGGGGGAGGGGAGAGGAGGAGGAGAAGAGGAGGAGGAGGAGGAGAAGAAAGAAAAGAAATAAAAGAAAGAGAGAGAGAGAGAGAAATAAAAGAAAGAGAGAGAGAGAGAGAGAGAGAGAGAGAGAGAGAGAGAGAGAGAGAGAGCTTCTTTGTATGATTTTATTCACAAAACTTTCTACTCTTGTAAACTTAGGGTTTTCCTTTTTTTTTTTCTTCAGTACTGGGGATGGAACCCAGGTGCCCTCTACCTCTGAGCTACACCCCCAGCTTTATTTTTTATTCTTTAATTTGAAACAGGGTCTCACTGAGTTGCAAAGGGCCTCACTAAGTAGCTGAGGCTGTCCTTGAACCGAGATCCTCCTGTCTCAGCCTCCCAAATGCTGAGATTACAAGCACGAGCCATCACTCCTGGCTAATTTAGAGTTTTCTTGAACTCAGACACACAGAAATAGTGCGCGCGCGCGCACACACACACACACACACACACACACACACACACTTGGCACACATGTTCACGCTTAGTCATTGGGGATTCATCCAAGCACAGGTGCAGTTTAGTCACAGCCACGTGATGTTCTCTGATTGAAAACTCTTGTGTAGCATATTGATGGGTGTATCATTACCTAAAACTATAATGTCCAAATATTACTAGGACAGCATATTTATTTCTTATTATTTTAGTGGGGAGAAAAGTCATTATATAGGGGCCGCCCCCAAATGAGCGGTAGACTTTTTCCAAAGCCATTCCCTGGAGACATGGCTCAGTCCGGAAGACCCTCATGAAGGAAGGTCTTTTTAGTTGACCCAGATGATGTTTCTGTTTTCAGTGGTGAGTACAAGTCTCCAGACAGTGGTGAAAATCAACCTCAATCCTATGCTCTAAAACCTGCCATCAAGACTTGCCCTAAGATCTATTAAACTGGAGATCCACCCATGCTCACTGGGTGCGCATGCACGCAGGAAATCCCCACCCCATTGTCATTCTTCCTCAAGGAAAGATGCTGGCTTAAAAAGTGGGTACAATTACGATGATGCGTATGGGTTCTAAAGGGGAATTTACGCTGGTCATCTTATCAGAGGGGCCCGGAGACAGCCTGCAGGTTTTCAAGGGGTAAATACTTGGCATTCTCCGGAGACAGCATACAATGGCTGACTTAGTTGGCCTGGACCATAGGAAACATGGTATTGGCCATGTCTTCCAATCATCATGGAGGCCTTATGCTCGCAGACACATAAAAGAAAATGAACCCTTACATCATCTTTTTCTTTTCACACAGTGAAATTTCAGATGAAAGATGAAAGTAGCATGTGCATAAATATTAGAGATAATAAAATCTACAAAGCTTTTATGGATATACAGTGCTATTGAGTTTGTCCCTGACTTCTGTATGGAATATAAAGGGCATCCGTTATTATTTTATTGCTATTTAACAGTAAGAAAACTGATAAGTTGTCAAAAGACACAGTCAAAACACATCACAGTGCCCATGATATCTAGATCTCTGGATACCAAGATTCATATCTTCAGCTTACTGATTAAGAACTTTTCATATTACCATAAACTTAGGTGAAAATAAAGATAACACCAAATTTTTTTTTTTTTTTTGGTGGCACTGGGGTTCCTGGAAGCCCTTCTACCTCCGGGCTACACTCCCAGACCTATTTTATATTTTTATTTGGAAACAGGGTCTCCTAAGCCAGCACACGTGGCTGGCTTTGAACCTGTGTGATCCTCCTGTCTCTACCTCCCAAGCACGGGGATTACAAGTGTGTGCCACCACGCCTGGCCACCAAAAAATTTTAAAAAATAAAACTTACATTATTTTCCCCCACACACTACAGTAATCTCCATTTAGTGATGGAAAAAGAAATGATTATTTAGCAAGAGCATTCTAGTTCAAATAATTTATAAACAGGCTCTGAAAACCTAATAAATAATAATAATAATAATAATAATAATAATATAATAATAATAATAATAATATGGATTTTTTCTCATTATCTTGCTATATATTGCTAATTTCTCTCTCTCTCTCTCTCTCTCTCTCTCTCTCTCTCTCTCTCTCTCTCTCTCTCTCTCTCTTTGCAGTACTGGAGATAGAATCCAGGGGCATTCTACCTCTGAGGTCCAATCCCAGCCCTATTTTTTATTCCTTATTTTGAAACAGGGTATCACTGAGTTGCAAAGGGCCTCAGTAAGTAGCTGAGGCTGTCCTCAAACTGCGATCCTCCTTTCTCAGCCTCCCAAATGCTGGGATTGCAAGCATGCACCACCATGCCTGGTATTACACTCTTATTTAATGATATTTTAAAGAAAAAAAAATTTTTTCCCTGGAGTAGAAAAGTCATATATGTCCACTAAGGCAAGTTTGAATAAATGTAAAGAAGTTAGAAAAATACAACAGCCAAATTTCTAACGCATTCAAAAAAGGATAAGTAGAAAAACATCAAATCAGGAAGGCAGCGTGGCTGGAAAGGAAATATTGAAGGTATAATGGAGAGGATTGTTGATTAGCTTAGAACTGCTCATCACAAGGTGTGGTTCTAGATGAGGCAGTAGCAACAGCACCTGGGAATATGTTGGAAATACAGGTTCCCAGACACCAGCCTGGACTTACTGAACCCCGCACTCTGGGGGTGAGGCCCTGGTGGGGAGGTCTGTGTTTTGACAAGCACTCCAGGGGATTCTGAGACAGCTGATGCTGGAGAAACACTGGCTTAGAGAAAAATGAAGAGGACTGTGTTAGCATTTTAAGATTGTTTTAAATAGATTTTTAAATAGTTAAGATCTATTTAAAGTCTTGCTTGTGCTTCAATACGGACAGGTCTGAGAATGGACCCTTTCTTTTTTTTTTTAACCTAACTCCAGTGAGCACTTCTAATTGAACCGAGCTGTCTGAGAGTGAGCTATCCCCCTCTACCTCCCAAGTGAATGACTGGGCATCTCTGGAGACAGTTCCTTACCCTGAATGAGGAAGGGAGAAATTTGTCTTAATATGACTCTTGCAACTCAGAATTACTAATACTCTATCCTACACTCTGCCTCAGTTTCCAGTCCTTTTGTGTTATGGTGGTGGAGACTGGATAATAGAATTATCATATTGCTGACAAAAGATATAAAGAGAAACTCAGAGTTATAACATCCATAGCTTCAAGCCAATGCCAAATTTCTTAGCCTAATTTTTTCTGTCCTTTGAATCATGGCCGTGACTTGACTTAGTAAGAACTTTTCTGAATTAGCGCCTAATGCTGTGTAATGAAAATCGCTTGGAGAGCATCGCAGTTTCCAATATTTAATTCTGGTCCTCTTATTCAACACTTCTGTGCCTCCGTTTCTTCTCTGTAACATTAAATGATTGGAATAGAGGCTCCTTAAGTTTTGTTTAATTCAAAATTCTACACATACTGAGTTTCTGTCGTGCATACCTAGTCCATTTGACAATGACCCTACTAGAGTTTCCAGAACTCAGGACTCAGAGAACAATGAGTGTCTGTTCATTTGTTAATAGGAATGATTTTCCATTTCTGAGAAACTCATGATTGTACAGTTTGTGATTCTAGCTAGGTTCTAGGTGTTGGTCAAGAACTACAGAACAGTCATCTCATGAAAAGTGATGAGGATATTCAAAGCAAAAGAGCAAACATTTCTTTTGTAGGTCCATAAACTAATTATGGAACCTGGCTACGGCTGGACAGCAGATAGTATCCTGAACTGGAAAAAGTTTTAAAATGAGGCTTAGTGGATTCAATTCATCTGCATTATTACAAAGAGGATAAAAGAGAAATCTCGTAACTGAAGAAAGTGAAATCCACTTTACTTAATGCGGACCTCTGTCTCTGGTGTGCAGGTCCTCTGTGTCCAAAGATAATTAGCACTTTATAATGCTAATTATTATAATTATGTCTGAGAAAAAAATCATTAGGGGGTAGGTCCGTTCACTGATTTTCAATTGCCCCTTCTATTTAAAAATAAGGTCATTTTTCTATGAAATAGTTTTAGGAGCTCAAAGTAGAGAGAGAGTTATAGAAAATTCTGTCTAGGTGTAGAACAGGGTTGTTGAAAATTCTTCTAATTCTGGGATGTGTCTCAGAACGGTACAGGAAGGGAATGAGCAACACTGTTTAGTCTAGGAGACTAGAAATGAGGACCGCAAAGAGCAGACGTTTCTACAAGTTAATCATCAAATAGATATTTATTGACCAGTCACTGTGGCCTGGCATTCTGCTAAGCTGCATCCAGCTGCTTCCTCATATAATCTTCACAAGTCAATTAAGCCCATAGCAACATCTGAGAAATTATCCCGGCTACGCAAAGTCACATACACAAGACAGGGAAAGCTAGATTGAGACTCAGCTTTGCTGTAAACCCTCCACTGTCCTTGGCTCAGGTGTAAGGCTCCATTTATTCTAGGGCTCTGGAAATACAGGACTAATGAGTTAGGGAGAGGTAGTTTGAGGATACCTGGGATTTTTTGAAAAAAGCCCAGTGTCAGGTGATAGAAGGTCAAGCTAAGAGAGGACCTGAAAACATTTCCTAAGAACCCCAGAAGTACAGCAGTGATGAAGAGGGGAGAACTGGGGTTATGAGCCTAAAATAATATGGGTCCAAGGACCTTTTCTCCCTTTCTGAGTCATAAAATAAGTCCTTTAACTTCATCAGGCCTCAGTTTAGTAATTCCTAAAACATCTCCTGCAGCTGCCACTATTACATTAATCTTATTACTGCTATCACCACTACAACTGCCACCATCACCCCATGACCGGTTGCTAAGAACTTCCTAAGAGCCAAGAAAAATACTAAGCACTTTAAATACATTATTTTGTTAACCACTCATAAAGTGTACTACTAATTCAACTTCACATATGAAAAAAGTGAGGGTCAAGGACGCGAACCCATTTGTATGTGAAGACATTTTATGATATGCATAGTAAATGTCACTAAGAAACTATCAGCTGAGGAGGAGGAATGGCCTTTCATCTTTCTAAGATGAACAGTTGTCTTGCTGTTTAATGGTTTTAAAAAAAATCCCCTCGTGACAAGCTCCAGAGGACAAATAATTTATTTCTTGTGGTGTATGGCTCTCTAAATGAATTAATTGATGGACATCCCATTGTCAGTCTGAGAGAAATGGAAATAAAGCAGGCATGAGATGTTCTTTTCCAAACTAATTTGTACTTTAAACACATAAATAATAATAATTTTTAGAAAACAAGTAAATGTGTACTTACAATATCTCCTGCTCCTTTTTGAATCTGAGAACCTGTGCCTTTTTCATGTCTTTGTGAGGTCAATTAGAAGTTTGTTCTGCTTTGCATATTAGTAAGTGGGAATAAACAGCAATTACTGCTGGGAGAGAAGAAAGAGAAAAAAAAAAACTTCTTGAATCTATTTGGACCTAACTCATTGAAGGGAGAATACAAATAATACTGAAACCACCAAGATGATAATAGAACATCAAAAGGTCCTCTCTTTTCTTCTTGGGGGCCAGAAAGAATTATTTTTTATAGTACTAGTCAGATGCTATTTGCCTTTTCATTGGATTGGTAGTCAGATTGATTGAGCAGTGGTGTCTTAGCACAAATTAAGTCAGTGAAAACCAACTGTATTAGTAGCAAAAAATATTTTTCACTATTACTTGTAGTGGGGGAAAAAAGGCCAGCTTCATTTAAGAAAATCTTAGCACAATGGTAAAAAAAAATGCTAATTTTATTAACTTTCAACCCCTGTTTACAACATTTAACATTCTGTGTGATGAAGGGGAAGCTTAAGCTACCTCTGCTGCTCACCATAACATGGCATGACCATTGTCTCTTGTGTGACTGTTGGACACATCAGCTGAACCAGCCTCTTTTGTTCCAAGACTGCCATCTTTACTTAAAAGAAAGACGAACAAACATGGGTATTCAAGGTTGGATATTTGCGAACATTTTCTTGAAAACAAATGGAGCCCGTGACTTCAAGGAAAACAATTGACAGTATTTTCAGCCAATAATAAAATTAAAGCCTTCAAGAAACCAGGCCGTGACAGCTCCCTGGTACTTCTGATGAGATTGAAGTTGGCATGAATAAATGTGATTTTTTAATATTATGTAATAAAACGTGTCAAAGATTGAAATACCGGTATAACGCCAAAAAGCAATATCTTTAGAATGACCAACATATGATTTTACAAAATCCTGAATGTGTAAAAGATATATTCAGGTGCTGGGTACAGAAGAGGATTCTCACGCTACAGGGTACAAAGAATTCACTGTGGATTCCAAATTGCAACCAATCTTTTAAAAATTGCTACTTGTTAAGATTAGCGTAGTATCAGGGTATATCTGCAATTATATGAAAAGTCCATTAAAATAGCTCTTTTTTCCAGCTACTTCTTTATGTGAGTCAGGACTTTCTTTATATATTTCAGCCAAGAGCAAATTGACTTTTAGAAGTATACATGAGAATGCAGCTGTCTTTTATCTGGCTTGATATGAAGGAGACTTGCAAAATGAAAAACAAAGCTACTCCTTACAATATTTGTGAATTCTGAAAATATAGCTTTTATTTTATTTACTATAAATTTATTATTTTTATTAAATCGATAGTATGTAAATATAATTCTTTCAACTTTAATAAATACTAATCTATACATGATACATAAGAGAGCTCTTTGGGAGCCTCAACAATGTTAAAGACTATTCAGGGATCTGAGACTAGGATGTTTGAAAACTTCTAGAATGGAGAAATGAACAGTTTATGAGCTGATCTTGGGTTTGTGAACGGGTGCTACTAAATTCTGCAGAGCAATTTGTTAAATTATGGAAACTATTAAAATCTGGATAACTGTTAATTAACTATTTCTACCTATAGTAACTTAGCACAAATATTTACCTTATTAAAATGTAAAAATATAAAAAATAGGTCTGGGAGTGTAGCCCGGAGGTAGAAGGGCTTCCAGGAACCCCAGTACCACCAAAAAAAAAAAAAAAAATGTATGACAAAATACTCTTTCTAAAAGAACAATAATATCCCACAAATCTCCAGAGGATTGGTACTCCACTTAACATTGAATATCATGTAATTGCTAAAAATATTTATAAAATATTAAATTAAATCATAGTTATATGAGAAACCTATTCTGAAAAGCTAAAATAAAAATTCTTCTCTCTGTGTATATTTGGAAATTTAACTTCTGTGTCCTTTTTTTATTTTTATTTTTTTTTTGGTGGTAGTGGGTATGAAACCCTTCTACCTCCGGGCTACACTCCCAGACACCTATTTTTTATATTTTTATTTGGAAACAGGGTCTCTTAAGCCAGCAAGACTGGCATCGAACCTGCGCGATCCTCCTGTCTCTGCCTCCCAAGTGCGAGGATTAGATTACAAGGATGCGCCACCACGCCTGGCCTTCTATGTCCTTTTATGTACCTGAAAGTTTAGGGAAAGCAATAATAATTTAAGGGGGATGGATAGATGACAGGTTGTTAGTATTTTTAAAAATTTGCATGTTTTTCTTATTTTACATAGAAAATATCACAATCTTTATCATAAAATTTTGCAAATAATGTGGTAAATTAATCATTTTTAGATATACAATCTTTTATTTCTGAGCTTTGAAAGAAAGGAGAAGAACAGAAGCTGCCTGGGTTATTAGACAGAGACAAGGCAGGTTGAATAAATGAACTACTTTTACTGATTGTTGATCTACACTGGTTCTTATGTTATATTAGGTGTGGATTCTGAAATGCGAAAATGATGTTTCTGTAAGTCAAAGTGATTGAATTAGCAATTCTATGCTATTGAAACAAAGTACCTTGTTTAATATAATTATTTAATAATAATTATTGTTATTCTCATTATCCCAGCTGAGCAAATGAAACTCACAGGTTAAAATAACTTGCTAGAGAATAGATTGATTTTTCTAAAGCAGATTTTTCCATTCTTCAAAGTTCTAACTTAGATCGAGATGGAGAGATCTAAGTGGAAATATGAGATAGCCTCATTATTTTCCTCTAAAAAAACCTTTGTCTTCGTCTTTAAGATAGTGTTAGATTTTCCAGCTGGGTATTTGAACTTTGAATGTATATGGCAATTAAAGCTCTTTGACATACCTTTCTTATGAATAAATGTATTATAAATGAAAGGACAAATGAGTTTTCAAGAGCTTACCACCAGGTTTCTTCTAAAAACAACTTTGAGGCTTTACTGAGAAGCAAGCAGTGTGATAATCTGTGAAGTTCACCACCTACCCTCTTCCCAGAAAACTAAAATAAAGCACCCAGACATAAAAATGTCAACTGACATTGTGTAACAAGACCAAATAGAAGCCCTATTTAAGCTAAGGGAAATAAAATATTCAAGGAGAGAGAAAAGAGTTTGGAGGTGATATTAAATAAAAATAGAAATAGTAAAAGGAAAGAAAAAAATAATAATCTCAGAATATTTTCATCCCGAGATCAGATGAGATCGGGAGCAGTCAGGGTCTATGGCTATAGACAGCCGGGCATGATGGCACATGTTTATAATCCCCGTGCTTGGGAGGCTGAGACGGGAGGATCGCACAGGTTCAAAGCCAGCCTCAGCAACTTAGTGAGACCCTGTTTCCATATAAAATATAAAATAGGTCTGGAAGTGTAGCCCTGAGGTAGAAGGCCCCTGGATCTCACTCCCAACACCAAATAAAAAAAAAAGAATATTTTCATCCCTTCCACACTGATGGGACTTGAAAGATCCTTACAGTTGGGCATTAGTTGAACTTTAATTTCTCAGCTATAAAATGTAATCCCTTCCCCATGATTCTACAAATTTCCAAAATTACTGTCTCCTTGTCCCCTGGATTGTGATCTCCTGTCCGCAGACATCTTGAAATGATTCCCTTCCAACCAGAATACTGGTTTTATAACTTCATGAACTGTAATAAGATCTTGGAACAAAGTCACATTGGGCACCACAAAAACTCCTATAATCTTCTAACTTCCCTCCCTACATTCTCTCCTGCCTTACCGAAGTCCAGCCTTCAATCTGTAGAGACAAAATTATTATTTCCAAATCAGGACATTTTGAAATTGAAAGAGGGTGATATTACTCATTATACTGGAACCACAAGTTTAAACTAGAACTGTGACATTGAAAACCATATGCAGAATATCCTACCAATATGTGGTCCTTCTCGGCTGTGATCAGCCCTTTAGGGAATGTAGTTCCATCTCCTGAGCTCTGAGGCTTTCTTGATTGAACCATGGGCATTCCAAAGGACCCTACAGTATTTTTAAGAAGAATTTTTTCAATTATGTACAATAATTGACCCTTGCCGGGTGTGGTGGCACACCCTTGTAATCCCTGCACTTGGGAGGCAGAGACAGAAGGATCACACAGGTTTGAAGCCTGTGGCTTAAGAGACCCTGTTTCCAAGTAAAAATACAAAAATAGGTTTGGGAGTGTAGCCCAGAGGTAGAAGGGTTTCCAGGAACCCCAGTACCACCAAATAAATAAATAAATAAATAAATAAATAAATAAATAAATAAATAATTGACCCTTTCTATTATCTGTAGCTTAACTCTCTCCAAAATTTGTTCACGCATTCTATAAAACGTTTTTATTCTAAGGCATAACATAGTCTTAATACAATAATTTACATATATATCTATTTTCCCATTCAACAGTAAGCTCCTTTGGGGAAAAGACTACATCAACTTCATTAAAGAAAAATGTAGGCTGAGTGTGGTGGTGCATGCTTGTAATCCCAGTACTTGAAGGCCAAGACAGGAGGATTGTGGGTTTATGGCCAGTCTTGGCTACTTAGTGAGGCCTTCTGCAACATTCTCTTAGTGAGAACATGTTTCAAAATAAAGAATAAAAAATAGGGCTGGAGGTGTAGCTCAAAGGTAGAATAACTCTGGGTTCAACCCCCCATAGTGTAAAAAAAGAAAGAGAGAGAGAGAGAGAGAGAGAGAGAGAGAGAGCGAGAGCTAGTAATTCTGTAATATTTTCTATACAAATAGAATCTTAAGCTGCAGTTAAAAGCATGGTCATTCAGAATTAAAATACTTTTCTTATTCTCCATGTAGCAAGAAGTTTAGCATGTGATAAAGATGTATGCAATTGAGTAGGCAAGCTACTTGTGTACTTACTTTTTCAACATACTCTCATCTTTACCCATTCATTCTTTTTGCTAGATGGCATATGAATATGTTAGTGTTGCAAAGACTATTAATAATAATCAATCATAAATGTGGTTCTCTATAATCTACATTTACCACCTTTTCTGGACTATAAGTTGGGATCTTATAAGTTGGCCATCTCTTCTCAAAAGGAGATTGGAAGTATGAGATGGATCACTTTCAAAAAGAGCCAGTTAAGATTCTGTGTGTCTCCTCAGTTTTTCTTGATTTTTCATAGTGACCTGAGAAGCCATTAGTTTCAGATATATAGCTACAAGGAGAAAGAACAATGGATCCACATAAGGCAGTTCAGATTTGGGGTCCATTTTTTTCTGCAACACAGCCAATGTTATTTGGCAGCGTAAAGGGTTACCATCTTGGACTATAAAGTCAAGGTCATGCCTGATGGATGGCAACATCATGATACAGAAGGATTCTTAAGATACCTGATGTTGTTGATATATCCTCTCAGAACTATTTTCTCCTAGGCTTCATATAAAAACAAATCCCTACTTTGTTTAAGCCACCACTTGTGGTGAGCCGCCATTGAAAGATGGCGCCGGCTTCCTGCCTCTGAGCTTGATTAGGCACATGGCTGTGCAGGAAGCAACTCCATATTTGGAGGCTAGGGTTGCGTAACACATGACGTGGTGGTGACCTGACGAGCGTGAGCCAGTGAGTGAGTGAGATGTGGCAAGAAGTGATTGGGTGAGTTAATGTTTATAATGCCCTGCGCGAGGCAGATCTTCGCCATTCCGCCATTACGAGTATCCTGAATAAACGGCTTGCAAGAAGAGCTTCGTGTCGTGTCTTAATCGCTGGTCGAGGGACGCGACAACTGGTGGCCCGTACGGGGAAAAAACAGCTCCCGTGCGTGAAGCTCAGAACTTGCTGTTGTCAGGGAAGGTGCACCGGTAAGTCCCCTGGTAAGTTGGGGGGTCCGCGAAAAATGCGGGTAACCGCTCTCACCTGTGGATAAGGGGAGAGCAAATCCAGTAGAGCTGCGATCAAAGCAGACGGGAAAGTGACAGTAGAGCTGCGATCAAAGCAGACGCGGGAAAGTGGAAGTAGAGCCGCGGTCAAGCAGACGCGGGAAAGTGAAAGTGGAGTTGCGGTTAAAGCAGACGCGGGAAAGTGAAAAGTGGAGTTGCGGTTAAAGCAGACGCGGGAAAGTGAAAAGTGGAGTTGCGGTTAAAGCAGACGCGGGAAAGTGAAACTGGAGTTGCGGTCAAGCAGACGCGAAAAAGTGAAAGTGGAATTGCGGTCAAAGCAGACGCGGAAACGCGAAGGTAGAGCCGCGATCAAAGCGGACCATTTTTGAATTTCATTTTGAGCTTAGTTTTGGGATGGGGGCTTCGCAGTCTCATCCAATTTTTTTGGCTCTCCAGGAGCTACTTTATTCTAGAAGTTTAGAATTTAGAGAGTCTACTTTAGAGAAATTTTTAACTGATTGTGACAGAGCTGCTCCATGGTTTGCTGTCTCAGGTAACCTGACAGTTCCTAGTTGGGAAAAGCTTGGTCGAGATCTTGAATATGCCAAGCAACAGGGAAGCCTTAATCCCTGTGTTCTACCTATTTGGAAATTGGTCAAATGTTGTTTAGAAGATCAAAAATATGATGATGCTATTAAGGAAGGGCAAACCGCCCTCGAGTTACTCAAAGAACAGAAATCTGAAAAGCATAAGTCAGAACGGGCAGTTAGTGAAGCAAAGGAACCTGTCCGTTCCTCACTCTATCCGAATTTGTCTGAATTTAAAGGGCCAGACTCCTCTTCTGATTCTTCTGATGAAGAAAAGGGTTCGTTAAAGAAACAAATGGCCTGTGTGTCAATTCATTCAGCCTCGAAAAAATCTCGTTTGCCTAAATTAGATCCGGACTTTCCTATGCCCTCAGGTTTACAAGATCCTCCTCCTGGGCCACCGCCATCCTTACCATCCTCCACTCAGGGATCTCATAATTCCTTTTGCCCTCAAGTTTGGTCACGTGTTAGAACTGAGCTCCCGTTGGCCTTTCCTATTTTTCAAGATACACAGGGTGCTTGTTTTTATGAACCCCTTGATTTTAAGGTCATTAAGGCATTAGCAGAATCAGTTCGCATGTATGGGGTCACAGCTTCCTTTACATTAGCCCAAGTGGAAGCTCTGGCTAGAAACTGCATGACGCCAGGGGACTGGAATGGATTAACACGAGCGTGCCTCACCCCTGGACAATTTTTGGAATGGAAGGCCTTTAACATAGAATATGCCTCTGATCAGGCTGCTGCTAATGCTCTTGCTGGAAATCCTCAATGGGATCGAGATATGATTTTAGGACAAGGGCTAAATGCCCAAAACCAAACCCGACTTCCTTTGGAAGTTTATAATCAAATAAATTTTTGTGCTATTAGAGCATGTAAATCCCTTAGGAGCTCAGGGGAATCTGCTGGTAATCTAACCAAAATTAAGAACAAGTTGAGGTATTATGGCAGCTTGCACAGCTTGGATGTGAATGGAGATATCCTGGTCTCTGTGTTACCAGCGTTCAATATGAAAATTTTACAAAAGCCGCTAACCTGTCTCGGGAGTTGTCAATTTATCTTTTAGGCAACTGGACGGGAGAATTTGAAACCCAACTAGAGAGATTACGCACTGCCGTGGTCACCGTCAACTCGACTCGTGTGGACATCAGTTTGGCTGAAGGACTGTCATCTTGGATAACTCATGCCATGAATCATCTAAAGAAATGGGCTGGATTGGGGGCCTTGATGGGATTATTGGTTGTGGCTGTGTTGTTTTGTGTCTGGTGCATTGCTCGTCTTCGCCAAAGTTCTAATCATAATACAGCCATGTTTATACAGGCCTGTGTGGCTATCGAGGCAGGACAATCACCCCAAGCCTGGCTCGTGGCAGCTAAGGCATAGTGGCTCAGGTTGCAAGGCAAAGCACTGCAGCTGAGGGCACAAGTTTGGTCCTCAGGAAGAGTACGCTTGACTGCACACGGGTTAGGCACCCAAGTACCCGTCCCTAGAAAAAGGTGCCAGTGATTAATAGGGGTCAAACCTCTGCTCTTACCTGTTGCCTATAAAAACAAAAAGGGGGAATTGTGGTGAGCCGCCATTGAAAGATGGCGCCGGCTTCCTGCCTCTGAGCTTGATTAGGCACATGGCTGTGCAGGAAGCAACTCCATATTTGGAGGCTAGGGTTGCGTAACACATGACGTGGTGGTGACCTGACGAGCGTGAGCCAGTGAGTGAGTGAGATGTGGCAAGAAGTGATTGGGTGAGTTAATGTTTATAATGCCCTGCGCGAGGCAGATCTTCGCCATTCCGCCATTACGAGTATCCTGAATAAACGGCTTGCAAGAAGAGCTTCGTGTCGTGTCTTAATCGCTGGTCGAGGGACGCGACAACCACTAATTTGGGTCAGCTTTGTAGATGTCTAATCCATTCTCAATAATAAATCTATCTTTGCAGGAACTATCTTACTGGGTTATATATGGTACCTTACTTCTGAGAGATTCTCAGTTAAACATTTGACAAGTTAAAATTGAATAGATGAAGAGACAATGGGAGATAAGAGTATGTAGGCAAAAGTTGATTCAGAATTTTAACAAAGAGAAAAAGTGATTTAAAAGGTCCGAACTGGGAAAACTTTCCTAGCATTTCTTGGCATATCAATTGGGAGACATAGCCTCAAATCAGGGGTGGCACTCTGGTAGTCCATGGGTCTAATTAAACTCACAGATGGGTTTTGGTTGGCTTACACTCTGCTTTTTTTCTTAACATTAGTTGTTTGAATTAGTTGCCAGCTTTTGCAAATAGGAAAACTTTACATGGAAATCCAGATTTCTGGCTTATTTTGTAAAACCAAGAGACATGACAACCTAGACCCTATATTCTTAAATGGTAAAAATTGGCTAAGATGGTGGCTTTCCCTCTAGCCAAGACACAAGTTAATCAGTTTGTGATGATTGTAACATGCCCTATCTTAAATAAGGACTATATTTAATTGCCATCTATAACACAGTGCTTGAATTTTTTTTTTTTTTTTTTTTTTTTTGCTTTTTAAAGCTTGATCCATTTTGCCAGGCATGATGGCTCACAATAGGAGGCTAAGACAGGAAGATCACAGGTTCTTAGTAATTTAGCAAGACCCTGTTTCAAAATAAAAAGTAAAATAGGGCTAAGGATAAAGCTCAGAAGGTAGAATGACCCTGGATTCAACTCCCCAGTGTCCAAAACAAAATGAAAGAAAAAAGAAAAAGAAAAGAAATATGAGCCATTCATCCATTTCCATGAGTAGTAGCCCTACACATAAGCAGGACTGAGCCCTATGCTTGACATATATGCTTTAGGGGAAAGATTCTAATGTAGGAGATTGAACACCAAGGGTAAAAGGAAGTTGGAGATAACAAAGCAATACTGCCACAGAAGACTCTCAGGCAACAGGAATCTTAATGGCAGAAGGCATTTCTGTGAGCAGGTGTGACAAGAGGACAGTGGTCCCAGCAGGCATATGACCATCATATTCTCTGCCTGTTCTCTTAGCCCCACCAAAAGATGAAGTGGCCCCCAGACCCCAGGTCTAATGTAAGAACCATATGCTGTTGTGCTCTTTGGAGCCCTGCTCCTAGATCTTGATAGAATTCTTGACAACTTGAATAGTGATTGGTGCTTCTCCAAAGACTTGAAAGATTGAGAGGAAAATAGATAGTCCATACGTCTCCCCTCACTCATCCTGGTTTCAATAAGAGATGTGAGGATAGAAGGTGAAATACAAGCAGAGACAAAAATGAGGCTGTAAATCAAATACTTTCCTTGCTTTCTCTGCTCAGAAAAGCCAGTTGAGCACTTAAGAGAGGAAGAGAAAGAGAGAGAGAGAGAGAGAGATGTGGGGAGGGAGGGAGCAGCCTCTCGTTGAGACAAAGGGAAAAGTTGTATTTTTCTGTGTTTCAGTTAATCTCTTGGTGTTAGTGGGTGTAGAGCCCCAGATGTTAGAGCTAATGCAATATGCATTAGTCCATCGCATTGGGGAATCTCTAGTCCCCGCAACAAGGAATTAATAAATCTAGTAATTGTGTCATGTCTGTAATATCGGCTAGGAAAAAATGTGTAAATCATTTGATAAATGTGCATGCCTGGATAGCATGTGTTCCTGAGGCCTTCCATGGGGAGTCACCCAAAAGGTTGCCCAGAAATTCCCTCCTTCCCACGGTGCCCTCTGTAGGAGGAGCTGGCATGAAACGGAATGGTGGTTTATTTAGAGTGGCATTGCATCCAATTAATACCATCCAAAATCAATTCTCCATGCTTTGTTTCTTATCAACACCCCTCCCTGGAACACGAGTTCTCTAAGGCAATTAGAAATAATCACGGGCTTGCCAAAATGTTCTTTTCCTGTTCCAAAACATTAGAACTGGAACGTGGTTCAGTTTTAGCTCTTAAGAAGCTCGGTTTTATTTTTAATAAAATGAACAACTAAGCAGTTGTCTGAAGCATCAGGACACTGTATATGTCTCCAGAATGGCATATGCAATATGCTGGGTAAAACATTTCCGAGTCTCTCTTTTGATTTTTCTGCGGCATCTTGCAGGGTATTCAATTAACAATCATTGTGATCATATCACCGTCTTTGATTCTTGTGCCCATTCAGTGTGCAAAATTCTACACCGAGGTACAGATGTGGGGGAAGAAAAGACTGCAAAGTAAAATGTCTGAAGAGAAAGTTTCTTGAAGACAGAATCATATTCCAGCTTCTTGTTGGAAGATTTCTGTGCCATTTGTGATGACAAGTTGAGTGAGTCTGAGTAAACCGATGAGTAATAACAGGCTATGTCCCCATGCATCCCCGAGGTGATTAATCTCTTAGAGGCCTAGGACAAAATAATTTGAAGGTGCCACATGTCACAATCAACTCAAGTGATTATTGACTACATCTGCTTGGATAGACTCTTTGGTAGAACTGTTTATGCCAGGCAGAAAACCACCCAACTCATATCACGATATGCTTGTGCCAGCAACAGGTTTAGAAGCAAAGTTTGCCCCCACAGCCTTTTGTAAATAAATTATTATTAACGTTAGTGTTATAGTTAGGATATGGAATTCTCCTCCCCCCACCGAAATAAAAATCTCATGTGTTGGAAATGAAACATTATTCTAAGGGGAAATAATGGAATCACAAGGACTCTAGCCTCATCAGTAAATTAATCCATTTGATGGATTAATAATTTGAGCAGATTTTCCGAGTGATGAGTCTGGGTAGGAAGGGCATGGGTGGAGGAGTCTGTTCAGTGATGGCCTGCCCTTGGGGAATATATCTCTTTTTGGACTCCCCCTCTGTCTCTGTCTCTGCTTTCTGGTCATACCATAATCTGAGCAGCCATCTTCCACTATTTCTTGCCACCATGATGTTTCTGCTTTGGAGCCAGCCAACCATGACTGAACCTCTGAATCCATGAGCCAGATAAACCTTTCCTTTTATAAGTTGTTCTTGGCAGGTGTTTTGGTTACAGTGATAAGAAAAAGCTTGATTCCATGATTTTCTCCTCAGATTATGGACCCAAGAAGGCAAATAGATTTTCTTTTCCTGGATACCAACCTTGGTAAATCTATTGGAAGTAGCTCCTAGGACATGGTGGGTATTGATTCCATTTCCAGCTACAGTGCTATGATCAGTTAGTCATGTCTTCCATGTGTAAGGAAAAAAGCACTGTGACACATGTGCTATATGCCTGTTGGCCCTTGTCCTGAACTCTTTGTTTTTTGCTTTCCAAAGAATCTGTGATTGACTCCTGGCTATCTTCTTCACAAGATTTCCTTTGGTGTGCATCTTCTTGTAAATCTACAACATTTTCTCCTACAAGTGAGTTGGTGCTTAGAATCTTAGAAATACTGAATGGCTGGGGGTCAGTTACTGAATATTTTGAGAGAGTTACTATATTTTATTAAAACTATAAAAATCAGCTTCTATCATAATGTATAATATAATAACTTACCTTTAAAATGACCTAAAAATAAATGAATGAGATATTCTAAGAGCCTTAAAAATGATTTTACTACCATTACTTTGGCCTGTCTTAAGCTACTAAAAATGATAGAAAAAATAGAGAAGAGAGATAGTGAGTGAGAAGTTGGCTGAACTTCACAATTCAAGTAACAAGAAAAGACCCTTAATTTTAAGAGTGAAAACCTCCAATCCGAGAGAAATATTAAATACTAGAGGTTGTGGAGATAAGATTGCAATAATATGACATGTAAAAGAAACAGAGCTGGTGAATATTTTGGAAAAAGAGGGTAGGTGAATTTTGACACTTTCATGGAAAGGCAGAATAATTCTCTATTGTATAAGGATTGGTCTTGGTCTTACTGTTTTGCTGGCTTTCAGAGGCTACTCATGAAGTTGATATAGCTAATGCTCATTCATTTTCTCTCTCTCTCTCTCTCTCTCTCTCTCTCTCTCTCTCTCTCTCTCTCTCTCTCTGTACTTTGAGATTCTTGAGCCACGAAATAGAAAACTTGGGTACCTTGAATCTATCATGTTGCAGAGACCATATAAAAATTCCACATAAAGACAGAGAAAGATGCTAGAGGAATTTACCTTTTCCAGATTCCACCTGATTGAACCATCAGGCAGCATCAACCATTAAACCATGGATGAACAAGACTTCAGATGACCGCAAACACACTCGCCATTTGAATAAACCATATAGAAACTTCATGTGAAAATTGCTGAACTAAGCCCAGGCAACTCCAGGACCATTAGAAATATGGAAAATAGGAAGCACATTGATTCAGATCAATGAGGGGAGAGACCCTGCAATAATGGAAGGGGATTGGGGGAGGGAGGCGGGGAGGGAGAAAGGAGAGTGGACAGAGAAAACAGTTCTAATAATGCTATGTTCCTAGATGAAGGTAACACTCTCGATCTCACTAAAAGGTACAAAGAGGGGTGGATAGCAAGAGTGGAATCCAGAGGAAAAGACACAAAATACTATGTGCATATATGTATTTATCACTTTGAACATCACTATAATATATAATTACAATGCACCAGTAAATGTGTTTTTTATTTTATTTATTTTATTTTTATTTATTTTTTTACTTCCCCTATTTTTTTATTAATTTATTTTTTAAATTGGTGCATTGTAGTCATATATCAATCACATTGGAGTACAAGACTTGAGAGGATATACAAGCACACATCATCCAATTAGCCCTCCTCCAGCCCCCATCCCATTCCCTCCCCCTCCCTCCATCGCAGGCTTCTTTGGTGATTTACTTTGATACATTTGTTTATGTACTTCCTGCATTTTAAAGAGGCTCCGTCCTCCAGTATTACATACCCTCTGATTGGTCACATTAGTTGCTTCACTATAGGGCCCTTTCTATAGCTCAACCTCTTCCTGTTGCCCTCTTCCTCCTAGTTATTGCTGATTAAGAGAAGCATCTGATTTATATTTTCTGCGATATTTCTCTGTGCATGCTGCGTTGCAAGTACTGATCCCACTCTTGATGGTCCCAGTAGTGGCCTGGCTACACAGTAGACTGATCCAGACCTCGCTGGCTCAAGCAGCGGCCTTGCCTCATGGGAGGCCCCAGGTCTAGTCTCGCTGGCCCTTGCACCGGTCTAACCCCTAAGCTGGCTTCAGTCCTGGCCTTGGAGGCCGCAGGAGTGGCCTTGCCTCACGGCAGGCTCCAATGCCGGCCTTGCTGGCCCCAGTATCGGCCTCACCCCTTGGCAGGCTCCAATCCCGGGCTCGGAGGCCTCAGTACAAGCCTTGCCTCAAGGCAGGCTCCGATGCCGGCCTCACTGGCCCCAGCACCGGCCTAACCCCTCGGCAGGCTCCGATCCCGGCCTCGGAGACCCCAGCACTGGTCATGCCTCACGGCAGGCTCCGATGCCGGCCTCGCTGGCCCCAGCACCGGCCTAACCCCTCAGCAGGCTCTTATCCTGGCCTCGAGGCCCCAGTACCGGCCTTGCCTCAAGACAGGCTCCAATGCCGGCCTCACTGGCCCCAGCACCGGCCTAACCCCTCGGCAGGCTCCGATCCCGGCCTCGGAGGCCTCAGCACTGGTCATGCCTCACGGCAGGCTCCGTTGCCGGCCTCGCTGGCCCCAGCACCAGCCTAACCCCTCAGTAAATGTATTTTTTAAAAAGGGCTGGACATAGTGGTACATGCTTATAATTCCAGTACTTAGGAGACAGGTTCGAGATCAGCCTCAGCATCTTAGTGAAGCAGCATTTTAGTGATGCCCTACTTCAAAATAAAAAATAAAATAGATCTGGGGGTGTAGCTCAAGGGTAGAATGCCCCTGACTTCAATACCTAAGTATGACAAAAGTATTAAAAAAGAAATAATAATTCTAATAACAGTAAACATCAAAAGATTTGTGATGGTTTGTTATATAGTAATCAATAACCAGAATGATATCTTTAATTTTTTTGAGCTTCTTTCTCTTCATTGGGGATAGAAATAGGCTATTTCTAAAGGCCTTTAAAATTCTAAAATACAGTAGAGAATATAAGTGGAAATTGATATAATTGGCTAATCTGCGGTGAATTTTAGGATCGGTGTCAGAGTCTCCTATTGCACTTCTATCCTTCCCTCCTCTTCAAAGCACAGACTTCTCTATGGGGCATGCCCTCAGGGAGGAGCACTGAGGATAGAAGCCAGAAGATCCTGGCTTCTTGTTTGCCCAACCTGAGCCCTTAGCAAAGCACATGGGAGTTGAAGGGGTGGATAAATGAAGTGAAATTCTAAGCAGGAAGAAGCAGAGCATCTTGGGAAAATATACACAGAAGGGAAACTCTCCACTCCCCTGGCAACCAGGTGAGTCCTCTAGATGAGGCTGGAGTGGGTAGTGGAGAGGAAGATGCCTGGAGGTGGAGCAGGCTGATGCAGCTGTGGAATCAAGTGTCCGGAGAAGAACTTGTGTCTGGTCAGCAGGGTGCCAAACGTCCTTAAGACCCTGCCACACCCATGGCATGAAGCCCCTGAGGGTCCCCAGGCAGGCAGGCTCTGCACATTTCAATAAGGCAATTCAGAGAAAATGAAGAGATACCATTTTTTTCGTGTCTTCTTGAGTTTGTGAGTCATACCCCATGCTGAGAAGTACTCAGAGGTATCTCAAGAATTTATGAGTTGAACCATCAGGATTTGGAAGAGAATTTGTTTGCTTGGGAACAAATTTATTTTCATGGGAAGGAGAGAGTATGGTATTGAGTAAAAGAAAAGAAATACAGAATGAGAAAAGAGAACAGAAGATAATCTCCTTTCGAAACTACATGGGTTTATGTGAAGTCAAAACAGGAAGAGGTGTGTGTGTGTGTGTGTGTGTGTGTGTGTGTGTGTGTGTGTGTAGGTCATGAAAGAACGGGCCACTTTCTGTACCTGGCTAATCTCACTTCACATAACCTTCTCTAGGTCCATCCATTTTCCTGCAAGTGACATAATTTTGTTCTTCTTGATGACTGAGTAGTATACCATCGTGTGTATTTCCCATAATTTTGCAATCCATTCATACACCTAAGTTGGTTCCATACTTTGGCCTGTGAATTGTGCTGCTCTAAACATGGGCATGCATGTACCATTACAATAGTCTGATTTTAGTCCCTTTGAAAAGATACCCAGGAGTAGTATAGCTGGATCATATGGTGGATCCATTCCAAATTTTCTGAGGAATCCCCACACTAATATCCACAGGTCATATGTTTTCTCTCATATGTGAAAGCTACAGAGTAATCGGGATTCAGGAGGGACTTTAGATCATGGAGGAGAAAACCCAGTGGAGTCAGGGAGGTGGTCCAGTGGAGGGTGATTTGGGGGGAGGGAGAATTAACAAGGGAGGCACTTCTACTGATGTTACGTACACATGTGAGAATACCGATGCTAATCTTAATATGATGTATGGGGAGGGGGAAGTGGGGAAGGATGCGGGGGGATGTGATACCAGTGCCTATTTCATAAAGGACCCCTCATGTCGGGGCTGAGACCGTTCCCTTAAAAGTAAAAATGTTGAGTTAAACAACTCTGTTACTAGTAAAGAGCCAGGAGGCAGCACACCCGATGGGTCACTGAGGCACCACAGAGGGACAAGGTGGCAGCTACTTTAAGATGCTTCTAGGGCTATGGCCCTCACAAGAGGAGGCTGCACAGACTATTCAAATGTCAGCACAAAACTTTCCCAATGAGCATTTGGATGAAATATTAAGATCTGGAACTTTTAAGTTTTGCACATTGAGACAAGATGGCAAAGATATTTATATGTGTCTTGAAAGTGAACACTATCATCCTTTGAGTGATAAAATCCGGGGAAACTCGTGTTCCCCATATCAGCTCATTGGAATCTAGAGTAAGCATTCCAAAATGATTCCATGATCTAATTGGCAATAAGTAAGCCTCTGATCAACCACTGCGTAAATCTAATTCTATGATTCTTGGTAACTGTGAAATTCAGTTCAGTCAGAAAGCTTCATTTCCTTCTGTTTCTTAAACTATGATCTAAATAAACATGGCCTTAATCTCATTTTCTCTTCTGCACCCATAGAAGGATGCTGATTTGTCTGTAGTAAAAATTATCGCAACCTGATTGGGGTTACTCTGTTACGTTTGTGGCCATCTCCCCAGAAGACTCTGAGCACCTCAAGGGCAATGACTTCGTCCTATGTATCAAGTGCCTGTCACAATTTCCCCTATGGAACTTTGCACAATAATACCCTTTCATTCATTGCAAACATATTTATAGCCTCTCTGTGTTGTGGCCAGCACTGTGCTCGATAGTGGTTCAGGATATTAAAATTAAGATCTTCTCATTTGTAGTAACGAAGCTTTTTGAGAGCACCGTGTTTTCAGCAATGTTAGTTATAACAGACTGATTTGTATATATTTTATTTAGGTCATATTTCCTTTATATTTGCGAGAGCCGGGAACCTATATTTTTCAGATTTTGTGCTAACTTTGTCTGGTATAAGAGTTAGAATAGGTTTGCACATTCTTTAAAAATTACTGAATATTTTTCTATGATGTGGAATAATGCTGAAGACTATTGTAATCTGCTCTTTCAAGTTTAATAGTATTCATCTGTAAACCTGATGGGGTTCAACATATAAAGGGTTTGGAAGCCAACACCCGTACCTTCACACGGCAACGACAAAATGAACAAAGTCAGATGTGACTGCAATGTTGAAACGATCAAACTGGAACTTAAAGTAACTGTGATTCGATATGCCAAAGGGCTCTAGTGAAAAATACACTCTAGTGATCAATGGACAAAAACAGGTAGGTAAGCCGCGAGTGGTGGCGCACGCTTGTCATCCCCGCCAATGGGAGGCGGAGACAGGAGGAGGGCGCTGGCTCGAAGCCAGCCGCGCTGGCTTAAGTGATCCTGTTTCCAAATAAAAATATAAAAAATAGGTGTCTGGGAGTGTAGCCCGAGGTAGAAGCGTTTCCAGGAGCCCCAGGACCACCAAAAAAACAAAAAAACAAAAAAACAAAAAAAACAAAAAAAAAAACGGTAAGTAAACAAAAAGTGAAGGATTTAATGTTTTTCTCTCATATGCAGAAGCTAGGGAGAAAAATGGAGACACAGGAGGGGAAACCTTAGTGGAGTGAAGATTTAAGTGAGAGAGATTTGAAGAAGGAAACACCTCCGTGGACATGATGTTCTTACAGAAACTGATCAGAGTGAGTGCCATGCTGAGCCTGGGAAGGTGGGGAGGGAGAGGGAGTGGGGTCTTAACTGGGGGAGGGTTCAAAAAGTACTGTGTGCATGTGTGCCTCCATCACCCCAAACTTCATCAAGAATTGTGATTACAGTGCACCAATAAGACAGGTAAGTATACAAGCAGAGAGAGAGAAACTGTCAGGATAATATTTTTTAAGAAAAGAAACATAGAAAAAAAAAGTAAATACCATTTTAAAGACAACAGAAGCCGGGCATGGTGGCGCACACTTGTCATCCCAGTACCTGGGAGGCTGAGACAGGAGGAATGCAGGTTCACGGCCAGCCTCAGCTACTTAGTGAGGCCCTGTTTCAAAATAAAGAATAAAAAAATCGGGCTGTGGGTCTAGCTCTGAGGTAGAATGCCCTTGGGTTCAATCCCCAGCACCACACAAAAATAATAAATAAATAAATAAATAAATAAATAAATAAATAAATAAAATATCTGTGATCTGTGAGACACAAAAATTGTAAGATATTTTATGGGAATTTCAGGAAAAAAGAGAAATAAAATTCTTATATTTACAAATATCATATTCAAACTGCAGAAAGAAAGAAAGAAAGAAAGAAAGAAAGAAAGCCCAAAGAGGTTAATAAACCTTCTCTATAGAGTAATAAAGGTAAGAGTTACACCCAATTTCTCTCATCAGAAACCATGCAAAATAGAGTGTAGTAAAATATCTAAAATGTTGGAACTAAAACCACCAACCTAGTATTCTGTAGCTCATGAAATTATCCTTTAAACAGGGAAGAAAAATAAAGACATTCTCAGACAAACAAAAATTGAGAGAACTTAATCACCAGAAAATGTTAAAGACATTTTTCAGAGAGGAGAGACACGATAAAGGTCAGAAATGTCTATCTACATAACGAAAGAAAGAATATTCAGAAGTAATAAATGAAGGTAAAATAAAATCTTCCTTTTTATTCTTAATTAATTTAACAGATATAAATTTAGAAAAATGTCAACAATGTTCTAGGTGATAATAGCTTAGGAGTAAGTGAAATGAATGGTAGCAATGTAAGTAAGAATGGGAGAAAGAACTTGAGGATAGTTGCTCACAAGCCATCTGCACTGGCTGTGAAATAATCCAGTACTGTTCAAAAGTGGACTTAGAGCCCGGCATGGTGGCACACACCTGCAATCCCAGTATTTGGGAGACAGAGACAGGCTGATTATAGGTTCAAGACCAGCCTCAGCGACTTAACAAGGCTCTCAACAATTTTGTGAGACCATGTTTCAAAATAAAAAATAAGGCTAGGGGTATAACTCAAAGGTAGAATGCCCCCTGGGTTTCATCTCCAGTACCACAAAACAAAACAAAACAAAACAAAACAAATGGACTGTTCGATCAGTTATAGATATATATTGGAAATTATAGACAATCAACTAAAACGGTTCTTTAAAAATTTTACCTGATAATCTAGGTGAGAAGAGAAAATGGAATCATTTGACATGCTTGATTAGAATCAGAAAAGGCAGAGAAATATTAACAGATAAAAGTAAAAAGAACAAAGGTAATGAATAATAAACAGCTGCAAATATGGTAGCTATCAATCCAGCTGTATGAATAATCACTTCTAATGTGAATGGTCTAAATGTAATAATTAAAATGCAGAGACGGTCAGAATAGAGGAAAAACAAAAGAAGGCCAGCTAGCTATAGGTTCTCTACCAAAAAAAAAAAAAACTCACTTTAAATAAAAATATGTAGATAGATAAAAAGTAAGGAAAGAAAAAAGCTATACCATGGTAATACTATTCAAAGAAAGATGAAGTATCTATATTAATTTCAGATGGAGCAGATTTCAAAGCAAGGAAAATTTTCAGGGATAAAGAGAGATTACATGATGATAAAAGAGCCAATTTTCCTAGAAGACCTAACAATCTTTAGTATGTATACACCTAACAACAGGATGTCAAAATATGTGAGACCAAAATTGATAGAACTGCAAGTAAAAATAGTTGGAGACTATTAGAGTTGAAGACTTCAACACTCTACTACCAGTAATTGACATCAGGCAGAAAATCACTAAGGATATATTTCAACATAACAGCACCATCAATCAACCGGAACTAATTGACACGTAGAGAATATATTTCATTAAACAACATCAGAGTATACATTCTTCTCATTTTAAATAGAAAATTCACAAAAAGGACCATATTCTAGGACATAAAACAAATCAGAACAATTTTTTAAAGTATAGGAATTTTAAAGCATGTTGCAGAGCACAATAGAGTTAAAGTAGAAATCAATAATAGAAACATAGCTTAAAATTCCAAAATACTTGGGGATTGTACAATACACTTCCAAACAGCATGTGGGTAAAAGGTGTCTCAAGATAAGAAATATTTGAACTAAATGCAAATGAAAACACAACTTGCCAAATGTGTAGCTGGGCGTGGTGGTGCACGATTGTAATTCCAGCATTTGGGAGGCTGAGACAGGAGGATCATGGTTCTTGGACAGTCTCAGCTACTACTTAGTGAAGCCCTTTGCAACTCAGTGAAACCATGTTTCAAAATAAAGATAAAAATAGGGTTGAAGGGTAGCTTGAAGGTAGAATATTCATAGGTTTCACTTCCAGTACTGTAAAAAAAAATGTGTGTGAGATGCAGAAACTCAATGATTCAAAGAATATTTGTACCAATAAAAGCATATATTTGAAGAGAAGGACCTAAAAATAAGTTATCTGAGCTTCTACCTTAGAAAACTAGCATAAGAAAATCAAATATGATCCATTGATACCACTTCTGGATGTCTTTCCCAAAGGATTGAGATCAGAATATTATAGTTTCACATGCATATCCATGTTTATAGCAGCACAATGCATAGTAGTCAAATTACGGAACCAGCCCATGTATCTATCTACAGATGAATGGATTACAAAATTATGGGATATACACACAATGGAATTCTACTCAGCAATAAAAAAATAACAAAATTATTTCACTTGCAGGAAAATGGACGGACCTGGAGAACATTTCATTAAGTCAAAGTAGCCAGTCACAGAAAGTGAAGGGTCATATGTTTTTTCTTATATGTAGAAGCTAGGAAGTAATTGAGATACAGAGGAACTTTAGAAATGGAGAAGAAACTCCAGTGGACTGAAGGAGGTGGTGTGGAGTGGGAAGGGGAGAGAAAGAATTAATGAAGAAAACACTTCCACTGACATTACGTATATATGTAAGAATACCAATGTCAATCTCAACACCTTTCATGAGGAAGGCGGGAAGTGGGGAGGGAACCGAGAGAAAGCCCACCAACTGACCAACTGCTATGTGCATGTGTGTGACTATCACCATCAGCTACGTTCTGATGTGAGATTATAATGTGCCAATAAAAATATCAAAAATTAAAAAAGAACAAACATTAAATCTGAAGCAAAAAGAAGTAAAACAATGAAAACTGGAGCAAAAAATCAGTAAAGTTAGAAACAAAATCGATGAAATTAAAATCTGGTTATTTGAAATAATTTACAAAATTAATAAGAAAAATAGAGAAAAGACATATATTACAAATAAAGAAAAAAAGGGGGCCATCACACTGGTACCATTGACATCAAAAGACTAATAAGAGAATATTTGAACAGCTATATGCACACACATTTTGTAACCTTGATGAAATAGGAAAATTATTTGAGGCATACTACTTAACAAAACTCATGAAAAGTGAAACAGATAATTTGAATATAGATAATTTAAATACAGATGTAATTTCTAGATCTATAATAGAAATGAAATCAATGATTAATATTTTCCAGAGTGAAAGCACCAGGCATAGATTTCATTGGTGAATTTTACCAAACATTTAAGGGAGGTACCAAGACTCTATAATCTCTTCAAGAAAACATAAGCATAGGAAACACTTTCTAATTCTTTTTATGGCAAGTACTATCCTACTATCCAAACCAGAGAAATCCATTATAGGAAAGAAAAACTATAGACCAATAGCTCACATAAAAATTGATGCAAAGATCATTAAGATATTAGCAAATTGAACACAATCATATATAGAAAGAATTATAAATTATTACCAGGTAGAACTTTTTCCATGTATGCAAATATGACTCCACATTAAAAACAAATTAATTTAGTTCATTTTATCTATAAGCTATTAAAGAAAATACATGATCATATCAATAGATGCAGATAAAAAGGAGTTGGTAAGATCCAGAATCTATTCACCACACAAACTCCCATTAACTAGGAATAGAGAAATTTTTCCTTAACTTTATAAAGAACTCTTACAAAAAGCCTGTAGAAAATACTACAATTGTTGATAAGAAATTAAATACTTTTTCTCTAAGATAAGGAAAAGGCAGGTATATCCCCTAATCACTCTAATACACAGATTTTACCAGAATTCCTAGTTAATGTCATTAGATATGTTTTAAAAGAAACATAAAATAAAAATATAGAGAGAAATAAAAGATATTTCTATATAAAAAAGATATACAAAGAAAGAAAAACTTTTTGTTCACATAAAACATGATTGCCTATGTAAAAGATCACCAAGAATCAATAACAAAAAATATACTAGTAACAATTATGAGAAAGGTGCAGATTACAATGGTAATATCTAAAAGTCAGTTGCTTTTATATATACCACCACCAAAAAAAAAACTTGAAATTAAAACATAACACTGTTCATATTTTCAACAAAAGTAAAGTAAAATAGATATAAAGACAACAAAATATTTACAATATCTAAAACTACAATCTCTGATGAAAGAAATCAAAGGCAGTCTAAGTACATGGTTCATGGTTAGGTAGACTCATTATTCAGTTTTTCCTAATATAGATTCAAAGCAAATCTGAAAAAATTCTAACAAGTTATTCTGTGTACATCTACAAACCAGTTCTGAAGTTTATATGGAAAGACAAAAAAGCCAGAATAGAAAACACAATATTAAACAATGCAATGAGCACAATAACACTACCTGACTTCAAGATTTACTATAAGATTACAATAATATAGTGTTGATATTGGGAGAAAAAAGACAAATAGACAATAAAACAAAGTAGAGAGCCCCGAGCCCCAAAATAGGCATGCGGGAGTCAACTGATCTTTGATAAAGGAACAAAACCAACTCAATGAATAAAGAATAGTCTTTTCAATTTACTTCTGGATCAACAATAGTCTTCTCAACAAATGCCTCTGGATCAATGGGACATTCAACTCTCCCCACTCTCTGCAAAATGGTCGAGACACAGACCTTCTACTGTTACCGGCGGGGTTCAGTCCTGTGGGGGGCAAGTCCACTAGCGGTCGGGGGCCTCAGAAAGATGGGTCAAAAGGCAGGCGGCGTTCTGCAGATCCTTATCTGCAGCGGTTCCTTTCCCTCTATGTATTCCTCAAGTTTTTTTTAGTTACGACGTTTTGGAAAAGAAACCTGAAGTGGACAAAGGCTTCTTGAGCCAATGACACTTTATTATGAAAAACCCAAGAAATTTATACACTTCACCAGTAAAGTTAAGAGAAAGGGGGGCGGGTGTCTCTCAGCTGGCTGTTGGCCTTTGAAGAATTAACTTCTGTTTCTCTCCAAGGTCTTGCAGATAAGCAGCTCCAGGTGGCAGCCTCCCAGGATAGTCGAGGCTTGGGAGCTTCTCAGGGGAATCTTCTTTTAACCCTTCCTGGAACTTTTCATCTTTTGGGCTCAGTTCATATAACAAGTGTGGGGAGATTTGGTAATTCAGGTATTGGCATCTTATCTTCTGAATCTGAAAGCTTAAGCATACTCACAACACAGTTTGGCAGACAAAATATCACAAACAACACCACAAGGTTTTTAGTTCTAATTGTCAGATGTATTTTCTTAACTGCTGAGCACTCTTTTTTAAACAACAAGCCTATTAAAAGAATCCACTTATCTTTAATAATCCACTTCCCTGTCACAAACTCTCTGCAACCTGCTTCTAACTTTCTTTTTTTTTTTTTTTTTTTTTTTTTTTTTTTTTTTTTGGTGGTACTGGGGTTTCTGGAAGCCCTTCTACCTCCGGGCTGCACTCCCAGACCTATTTTTACATTTTTATATTTGGAAACAGGGTCTCCTAAGCCAGCGCGTGCGGCTGGCTTCGAACCAGCGCGATCCTCCTGTCTCTGCCTCCCAAGCGCGGGGATTACAAGCGTGCGCCACCACGCCCGGCTGCTTCTAACTTTCTAATTCCTTTCTTTCCCAGTTGGGACTTTCTTATGATAAGCTCTTTTTCATGCAAAAATGCTTTTCTTACTCTTACGGTATTTCTTTTCCTTCATACATACATATATTTAGAATGTCTGTCCTTTATTCTGTCATATTCATTTCTAACTATGCGGCCATTTTTTCTGTCTCCTGGAGTGCTCACACTGAGGTAAAAGTTAACAGTCTTTTTCTTTGGGTCTATTGTATTTGGGCAGCTAAGTTGTTTCTTTAAGGTCACACACAAGGTTTTTCTCTGTCTCTTGGCAGGATTTGCCAGAGTTAACGATGAAGGTCGGAGGCCATTTGTGATTGCTGCAGCTGGGGTGCTTATCACAGTACCTGAATTCTGGCCAGTCTCTCATTATTGTTGAGCAGAGCCAAGGACGTTTAAACAAATTATTAGAAAGTTTATCTCCACGGACTCAGTTTCTTTTTATAGTCCTAATTTCACATCACTGGAGCAATTCGTGTAGAAAGTTAAAGGAAATATTAATAGTCATGAAGGGTAAAAGTGGGGGATATTTTGGCCAGAGACGATACCTCTTTCTCGGGGCGTTCTGCCGATTAACTATGTGGAGTGGGGGTCTCAACACATAGATGCCGAGGCAGCAGGATGTCTTGGCATTCTACTCTCTGCCTTCTCAAAAACTAACACAAAATGGACCATTAAGTTAAGCATAAAATAAAATAAAAATCTACAAAAATTAAATAAAATAGCATAGAAGAAAACCTAGTTGACCTTGGGGTTGATAATAGCATTTTAAATACAATACCAAAGGCATGAACTATGGGAGGAAATCAGTTAAGTTGGATTTTATTAAAATTAACAACTTCTACTCAAAGAAGTATACTATTGAGAAATAAAGAAAAAAAACACCAGCCACAGACTTGGAGAGAATATTTGTAGAATGCTTATCTGATGAGAAATTTATATCCAAAATATACAAAGACCTCTTACATTTAACAATGAGACAGCAACCTGATTAAAAATGGGCAAAAGACATGAATGGACATCTTACTAAGGAAGATAAATGGATGGCAAGTAAATAATGAAAATATTTTAACATCATGTCATAAAGAAATTGCAAATTAAAACAACATAGCATTACACACCTGTAGGAGTGGCAAAAGTACAAAATACTGACACCAAATGCAGGTGAAGATGTAAAACAAGGGAACTGTCACAGAAATGTAAAGTGCCTCTTTGTGTAGTCTAGATATCAGTCCTTTATCAGAGGGATAGCTGGCAGAGTTTCCATTCTTTAGGCGCTTTCTTTAGATTCTTGATGGTTTCCTTTGCTACAACAGAACCTTTTTAATTTAGTGGCATCCCATTTACTAATTCCTATTTTAGTTTCCTGAGATTTGTGGGTCTTATCGAGGAAGTTTCTAACAGTACTTTTATGTTGAAGTGTTGGCCCTATGCCCTTTTCTAGGAGTTTAAAAGTTTTCAGTTTAATTTCTAGGTCTTTGGTACATCTTGAAGTCCTATCACTATACCTCAGTATGATGTCTAATTACAATGAACCAATAAAAGGAAAGAAAAAAAAAGAAAGGAAGGAAGGAAGGAAGGAAGAAAGGAAGGAAGGTAGGTCATATTGATATAGTCCAGCCACTTTAGAGAACAATTTTGTAGGTTCTTACAAAGGTAAATTACATGACGTCTAATGTAAATAAGCTAAACGTAGTTAATAATGTATTAACATTGGTTGACTGCTAATGCACTAACACTAATGCAAGATGCTAACAGGAGAAATTGTATAGAACAGAAAGGACATATGGGCATTCTGTGGAAAGGAAAATGTGGGAACTCTGTAATTCTAGCTAAATTTTTTCTGTAAGTCTAAAACTATTCTAACAATTAAAGTTTTATTTTTCTTAAATCTATGATATCAGTGTCTTTATAAAGATTAATAGCTGACTACTTTAATTTTTTTTCTGTGCTATTTAGTCTTTTTATATCAATGCTGTAAACATAGTATATTACTTTCACCCTAAAGAGGAAAAAATTATAATAGGAAAAGTCTCCAAAGAGGAAAGATGTTGAAAAAATTTGGATGTACCCAAATGGGTCAAGTGCATACTTGTAGAGAGTCTGTTTCTTAAAAGAGAAATTTATCCTATTCACATTTATTGTGATGTTAGAGTTAATCTTATCACCACATTATATAATTTATATTCATCATACTTTTTACCTCTTCCTTTTATTGCCAATAAATTTTATCATTAAGCCATTTTTTCTCCTCTTCTCATATCTTGGAAATATTAAATTTCTCTATTCTCTTTTGCTCTGTTTTCTTTAGTACTTTTATCTTATCAGGTTAACACATACGTTTGCAACAAATCATATAGTACATAAGAACTTCCAAAGGATAAAACAATCTCCTCATCTTCCATTTACAACTTTCCAGATGACATTTCATACAAATGCAAGTTTTATTTTTTCTAGTAATAATGTCGTACTTTCTATTATCTATCTTTCTATCTATCTATCTATCTATCTATCTATCTATCTATCTATCTACTTATCTATCTCTATATCTAGCTAGCTTGCTGGCTGGCTTTCTTGCTTTCCTTCTCTCTTTTATGTGGAATTGAACTCAGTGGCATTCTACCTCTGAGCTACAACCCCAGCCCTATATTATGGTTTTTTGAAGTAGAGTCTAAGTTGTAGAGGGCCTTGCTAAATTTCTGAGGCTAATCTCCAACGTGCAGTCCTCCTGTCTCAGCCTCCTAAGTACCGAGATTATAAGCATGTACCACCATACCTGGCTATCTATTTCTCTGTTTACCAATTTTGAATAAATATAAATATTAGAAATTTTACATGGAAACATTCCCTTAATTACTTTCCATAATACATCCTAGGTTTTGAGGAAGGATAATATGAGATAAATAAGTTTCTTAATCAGATATTAACTAGCTTAATAAATATTAGTTATAATTTCTACTATCATCATCATAATCATTAGTCTTAGTTCTCTTTCTATTTATTGTCTTCTAGGCCTAATATTCAAAGGCAGTTAAAAAAATATGAAACTAGCGTGTGGCTTTGTCTTGTGGGATAACTTAGGGCACTGGGGATAAGATAAATCTCCAACATTTAGCATGCCAGGCTAATAGCTGACACAAGTTTCATTTACTTAGTAATGATAATAGAATATTCTCTTCCTTCCTTCCTCAATCATTATCTGCTCAGAAGAAAGTAGAGATAAAGTCGGACTTTCTTTTTGTCTGTAGGAGTGACATTGAAACTAAAAATGTGTAACTAGTACTAGGAGGTAGAAAATGTAAAATAATATTAATAACATAATCATCTTAAGAGTTTAGTACCACAATACTTTCAGGTAAACAGTGATTCATATTATTTTATTTTTTGGTAATTGGTATTGAACTCAGGGGCATTATATCTCTGAGATATACCCTATTTCCTATTTTATCTTTTTATTTTGAAACAGGGTCTACTAATTTCTGAGGCTAGCCCTTAACCTGTGATCCTCTTCTCTCAGCCTCCCAATTACTGGGATTACAAGTGTGTGTCACCATCCCTGGTTTGTTTCACTTATTTCTAAAGAGAATGGGGAATGTGACCAAATAACTAATGGATAAAAATGAAACTGTGATATGTCTTAAGAGACTATTTATTTCAGTGACCTCCAAGCAGTGGTTCATGGGTCCCTAATGAGAACACTTTGGAAGGTCTGTGACCCATTTGAATTTGTATGCAAAATTTTATAAAGCATGTGTTACATTGAAGCATGCTTTCAACAGATTCTCAAAACATTGGATCTTACAAAAAAAAAAAAAGGCTGAGTTACAATGCAATTTAATTATCTTACTTTACAAGTTAAAACCCAAAGTCCAGTGCCCAGTGTGGCAGTGCATGTCTGTAATTCCAGTAATTTGGAGAGCTGAGCCAGAAGGATCATGGGTTTGAGGCCAGCTTCCACAATTTAACAAAACCCTCAGTGACTTAGTGAGACTCTTTTAAATTAAAAAAAAAAGTGTAAAGTTGTAGTATGGAGGTAAAATGACTCTGGGTTCAATCCTCAGTAACACACACACACACACACACACACACACACACACACACACACACTTAAAAAAGCCAAAGCCAACTTTTCTTCAGTCCCAAAGCTGTAGTTATATCATGACATCAGAGATTAGATTGAATCGTCTGAGCCATGTTCAGAACCCAAGAATCTACTTGCTGATTGAAATCAGTGATCAATATCTATAATCAATAATTTATAAACCTGTAGAAATCTGACCAATAACTGAACTATGGCAATTCTCAAAGAGCTCTGTGCTTGTATATATTAAGACCATATTATTTGACTCTACAGAAGTTCTTTGTAGATTTATAAGGAAAAAGCAATATAAATTATATGGTTTGATTCATATTTATTTATTTTCAGGCTACTAAAGATTGAATCCTGGGGAATTCTACCTCTGAACTATACCTTCAGCCTTATTTTTATTTTTATTTTGAAACAGAGTCTAATTTGCGGAGGGCCTTGCTAAATTGTTGAGGCTGGCCTCAAGCCCACGATCCTCTTGTCTTAGCCTCCCAAGTACTGGGATGACAGGTACGGGCCACCATGTTTGGCTTCAACCCATATTGAAATAGTGTAGTACCTAAATTTTAGATTTTAGAAAGAAAATGAGACCCAGAACTGGAGAGGGAATGATCTGTGTAATAGCACTGGGCATTTTCAGTTTATTTTACTTCAAAAGTTTTTTTTTTGTATTAACATTACTTTTATAACTTTTCTAATGTTAAGGAAATGCACTTGGAAAACGTACCATCTGTGCTTTGTCTGATTAGCTGGTCCAAATGGAATGGATGTCAAATTTTGAGTTCTTTTATTTTTATGAAAATAAAAAGGAGCTTCTCTCCAACGCAGCTTTATGAGTGAATCAATGAGAAGTCATCTACAGCATAATCGTCCCCCTGGAAAGTGATAAATATTTACAGTATATAATGAGATTTCATGTCAAAAATTGATGGTATTTATTGTGTTTTAATAAAAGCAGATTTGAAAACATTAGTTTTATTAAACAAAAAACAGAATATTGTTTTAAAAATTGCCACTTTCATATTTCCTTTTTCTGTGGAGACTTTATATACAAAGTCAGATTTTTAGCTAACTATATTACTATGGAAATCAGCTCCTACTGAATAGGAATAGTACAAAATAATGAAAACACTAATACATCTTTACACATTGTATTATTCATCTATCAATTACTTTCCCTTTTGTGGGGCTCAGTCTTCCAGGTTCAGCTATTTAACAGTCATATATTTCCCATTATTTATTCTCAATTTCTTTCCTCAATCTTGATCCTAAGAATTAACTAAAAAGAATATTTAAAAGGTCACGCTGTCCTTTCCTCTGCAAATCTGGGAGATAAGGCTGTTACTAACACATTTTCTAATTTTTTAAGTAAATGTTAAGGGGAACATTTGGTTCTCATATGAAAAACTTTGCACAAACAGGTCAAATATGTTACAGGTGCTGGAAACACAGGTTCTCCTTCCTGACCTCGCAGGGTCCTCTGGCCCCGCGACAGTGGGTTCCGAGGACCATACTTCTGACTAGCTCTAGAAGCCAATACGTCTCCTTCAGCAGAAGGAGCTCTGAGAGACTGATCTAGACAAGGCCATGTCCCCTCCAACCAGTAATAAAAAGGAGCTGTCGCCAGGGACTCCATGTCTGAGACGACAACTTAAGTGCTTTTCCATCCGTGATACAAAATAATAGGGACCATTGGTGGCCATGGCCACTCTTATAGGAGCGTAGGATCCTATAGATTCTACAATCCTCATATTAAAAGAGGAGTGTGTGGCAAGCCCGGAAATGGGGGGAACACATCCCTGTGTTAAATTCAGCCAGTGGGGCACCAGATTTTGGTCCTCAGATTACAGAAGAATATGGCAATGCTTATAGCACTCATTCTGTCTTTTCCTCTTTCACACTTTTCCTTCACTCTTCATGTTAGAGTTCTATACTTGCCCCAACCTTCCCACCCCCTGTCGTCATCCATGTTTTTCTGGTTATTATAGCTAATCCTTTGCTGAATATTTTTCCTAAATAGATTAACATATATACCTGCTTCAAGAAGAATAAGAAAATATAAAATGATTCATAGTGAAAAGCCTTTTTCCACATTTGCTTTATCTGTCTAGTTTCCGTCCTGACTCCCACTCCCTAACAGATAATTTGCTACTGGTTTTTGTGTTTTTAGAAATGTTATATTTGTACACAGCAAAGCAAACATGCATGCACATATATTCTTATGCCTCTCATTACGGACAACACGTTGTATGATGTACATTTTTACTCTTTAAAGATAACCATTTGAAAATCAAATTTTACTTAAAAATAAATACATGAATACATAAATGAGTAAGTACACACATGCATACACAACATATGAGTACATTAATGACATTTATGTCTGTACATATTTCTTTTTTTATGGTACTGGGGGTGGAACCCAGGGGCATTCTACCTCAGAGCTATACCTCCAGCCCTATTTTTATTCTTTACTTTGAAACAAGGTCTCCTCTAGTTGCAGAGGACCTCAATAAGTAGCTGAGGCTGGCCAAGAACCTGTGATCCTCTTATCTCAGCCTCCCAAGTACTGGGATTACAAGTGTGCGCCACCATGCCCGATTTGTACATAGTATTTCTTTATCCCTTTAAATGCAACATATTTTTTATATTTTTTATATTGGTGCATATATTCATACATCATATTGGGGCAAAGAACTTGTGTGTACATACATGTACACATCAATGATTTAACCCCTACCCAATTCCCACCCTCCTTCTCTTGCTTGGCTTAGTAGTTGACTTTGATATATTTAAGTACATTGTATGTTTTAGAGATTTTCCTCTCCCCCCCTCCTTTCTCCTCCTTTAGGTTGTCTTGCTTGCTCCTCTATAGGATTTGCTTTTTTATCTAGAGTTCCTCCTATGACCCATTTCTCCCTAACTCTCACATATTAGGGAAAGCATCTGATTTCTTATTTTTTTTGACTGACTAATCTCACTTAGCATAATGTCCTCCAGTTCCATCCATTTCCCTGAAAATGATGTAACTGAGTTTTTTTTTAATGGCTGAGTAAAATTCCATTGTGTACATATACCACAGTTTTGTAATCCATTCGTCTGTTGATGGATATCTTGGCTGGTTCCACAGTGTGGCTATGGTGAATTGTGCAGCTATGAACATAGATACACATGCATTAGTTTGGTAGTTTGGTTTCTTTTCTTTTGGGTAGATACCTAGAAGTGGTATTGCTGGGTCAAATGGTAGATTTGTTCCCATTCTTCTGAGGATTTCCCATACTGTTTTCCAAAGTGATTGAACTAATTTGCAATCCCACCAACAATGTTTTAGAGTTCCCACTACTCCACATCCTCGCCAGCATCTGTTGTTGTGTGTGTTTTGAATGATTGGCATTCTAGTTAGAGTTAGGTGAAATCTCAGGGTAGTTTTGATTTGCATCTCTCTGATTGCCAGTGATGTTGAGCATTTTTTCATGCATTTATTGGACATTTGAATTTCTACTTTTGTGAAGTGTCTATTTAGTTCACTTGCCCATTTTGTTATTGGATGCTTTGTTTTCTTGGTGTTGAGTTTCTTGAGTTCTCTGTATATTCTAGATATTAGTCCTCTATCAGAGGTGTAGGTGGCAAAAATCTTCTCCCATTCTGTTGGCTCTCGATTGAGGTTCTTGATAGTTTGCTGAACAGAAGCTCTTCAGTTTTATGCAATCCCACATATTGATTTGCCTTTTAATTTGTTGTGCCTTTGGGGTCTTGTTGAGAAAGTGTTTATCTGTGCCTATGTGTTGCAGTGTTGGACCTATGCCCTCTTCAAGGAGCTTCAAGGTCTCGGGTTTGATTTCCAAGTCTTTGATCCATCTTGAATTGACTTTTGTACAGGGTGAGAAAATGGGATTAATTTCCAATTTTCTGCAGATGGTTAACCAGTTTTGCCAACACCATTTGTTGAAGAGGCTACCTTTTCTCCAGTGTATGCTTTTGGCCCTTTTGTCAAAAATCAATTGGCTAAAAGTGTATGGACTTGTTTCTGGGTCTTCTATTCTGCTCCATTGGTCTATGTATCGTTTTTTTTTGTTTGTTTGTTTGTTTTTTTTTTTTTTTTTTTTTTTTTTTTTTTGCCAGTACCATGCTGTTTTTATTGCAATGGCTTTGTAGTATAGTTTAAAGTCAGGTATTGTGATTCCTCCTGCATGGTTTTTGTTGCTGAGAACTACCTTGGCTATTCTGGGCTTTTTGTTATTCCAGATAAATTTAAGGACTGACTTTTCTATGTCTGTGAGGAATGACCTTGGTAGTTTAATAGGCATTGCATTAAATCTGTAGATCACTTTTGGGAGGATGGCCATTTTAATGATATTTATTCTGCCAATCCATGAACATGGAAGATCCTTCCATCTTCTAAGATCTTCTTCGATTTCTTTTTTCAGTGCTTTATAATTTTCTTTGTAGAGATCTTTTACCTCCTTGGTCAAGTTTATTCCTAAGTATTTTATTTTTTTGTGGGAAATCCTGAGTGGAAGTGTTTTCTGAATTTCTTTTTCAGTGGATTTATGGTTGGTGTACAGGAAAGCTTCTGATTTTTTAAGATTGATTTTGTATCCAGATACTTTGCTGAATTTGCTGATCAGTTCTATAGGCCTTTTTGTTGAGTTTGTTGGGTTTTCTAAATAAAGTATCATGTCATCTGAAAATAGTGAAAGTTTGAGTTCTTCTTTTCCTATTTGTACTTCTTTCATTTTCTTTTCTTGCCTTATTGCTCTGGCTAGAGTCTCTAGTACTATATTGAAGAGAAGTGGTTATAATGGACATCCTTGTCTCGTTCTTGTTTTTAGGGGGAATTCTTGAAGTTTTTCCCCATTTAATATGATGTTGACAGTGGGCTTATTGTAGATTGCCTTAATAATATTGAGATATGTTCCTTCTATTCATAAATGGATGTTGAATTTTATCAAATGCTTTTTCAGCATCTATTGAAATGATCATGTGATTTTTGTCTTTGCTTCTGTTTATATAGTGAATTACATGGATTGATTTTTGTATGTTGAACCAGCCTTGAATCCCTGGGATGAACCCTACCTGGTCATGGTGTATGACTTTCTTGATGTGGTTTTTTGAATGCGTGTTGCTAGTATTTTGTTTAATATTTTTGCATACTAGTTCATCAAAGATATAGGCCTTTAGTTTTCCTTTCTTGAACTGTCTTTATTCGGTTTGGGTATTAGTGTGATCTTGGCTTCATAGAATGTATTTGGGAGAGTCCCAGTTTTTCTAATTCATGATAGTTTGAGGAGTATTGGGGTTAGCTCTTCTATAAAGGTCTTATAGAATTCACTTGGGAAACCATCTGGTCCTGGGCTTTTCTTTGATGGTAAGCTCTTTATTGCTGTTTCAATCTCTTTGATTGTTACTGGTTGGTTTAAGTGTTCTATATCTTCTTGACTCAGTTTAGGCAGGTTGTATTTATCTAGGAAGTGGTTGATTTCCTCCAGATTTTCCATTTTGTTGGAGTAGAGTTTTTCAAAGTAGATTCTGATAATCCTCTGGATTTCTACAATGTAAGTAGTAATGTCTCCTTTTTCATCTCTTATCTTCATAATTTGGGTTGATTCTCTTTTTTTAGTTAGATTGGCTAGTGATTTATCAATCTTGTTAATTTTTTTAAGAAACCAGTTTTTTGTTTTGTTGTTTTTCTGTATTTTTTTATTCTCTATTTAGTTAATTTCTGCCCTAATTTTAATAATTTCCTGTCTTCTGCTGGCTTTGGGGTTCAATTGTTCCTGCTTTTCAAGGGCTTTGAGGTGTGTCATTAGGTTATTTATTTGAAGATTTTCTGTTTTACTTATGTGAGCACTCAGTGCTATAAATTTTCCTCTTAATACTGCCTTCAGAGTGTCCCAGAGGTTTTGATATGTTGTATCTTTATTTTTATTTGTTTCTAGAAATTTCTTGATTTTACCTCTTAAATATTCTAGGACCCATTCTTCATTCAGAAGTGTGGTGTTAAGTCTCCACATGTTTATGTTGTTTCTCTGGGTCTTCTTATAGTTGATTTCTAGTTTCATTCCATTATGTTCTGAAATGACACAGAGAAGTATGTAACATTTTTTAAAATTTGCTAGTGCTCATTTTGTGTCCCAGGATGTGATCTATTTTGGAGAAGGTTCCATGAACAGCTGATGTAGGTGGGTGAAATATTCTGTATGTGTCCAACAGGTCCATTTGGTTAATGGTGTTCTTTAGTTATGAGGCATCTTTACTGACCCTTTGTTTGGAAGATTGGTCTAGTGTTTTGAGAGGTGTGTTGAAGTCTCCCAGTATTATTGTATTGGGATTTATGTGTGACTTCATGTCACAAAGAGTTTGATTTATGAAAGTAGCTGCACCTATGTTTGGGGCATAGATGTTGATTATTGTTATTTCCTCTTGCTGGATTATTCCTTTTACCAGTAAAATATGATCTTCTTTGTCTATTCTAATAAGTTTGGGATTGAAGTCTAACTTGTCTGATATCATAGTTGGTACTCCTGCTTGTCTTCGAGTTCCGTTAGCATGGATTACCATGCTCCAGCCCTTTACCTTGAGTTTGTTCCTATATTTACTTGTAAGGTGTGTCTCTTATAAGCAGCAGATGGATGGATTCTGGTTTTTAATCCACTTTGCCACTTTATGTCTTTTTATTGGGGAGTTGAGGCCATTTACATTCACTGTGACTATAGAGAGGTAATTTTTAATTCCTAACATTTTAAGATTTTATTTCTGTTTGAGATTCTGTTTATTCTTCTTGCTTAGTTGTCTGCTGGGTGATAAAACTTGTTTTTTTGGTTCTGGCATGTATTACCTATTTTTTCTTTGGAGTTTATCTCCTTGAGTATTTTCTCTGGTGCTGGTTTTGAAGACATAAATTCCTTCAGTTTCTGTTTGTCATGGAAGTTTCTTTTTTCCCCATCTAATTTGATAGATAGTTTTTCTGGGTAGGAAATTTTTGGCTGGAAGTTGTTTTCTTTAAGAGTTTGGAATATGTTACTCCAAGCCCTTCTGGTTTTCATGACTTGGTTTGGGAAGTCTGGAGTGATTCTAATTGGTTTGCCTCTGAATGTCACTTGGCCTTTTGTTTCTGTTGCCTTTAAGATTCTCTCCTTGGCTTCCACATTAGTCATTTTGACAATTATATGGCATGGGGATCCACTTCTCTGATCCTGTCTAAAGGGAGTTCTATATGTTTTCTGGACCTGTGGATCGACCTCTTGCTCTATGTTTGGAAAATTGTATGCTATTACTTCCTTGAAAAGATTATTGATCCCTTTGGTTTCACCTTCTTTTCCCTCCTCTATTCCAATTATTCTTAGGTTAGCTCTCTTAACATGGGCCCATATTTCTTCAATGTCAGATTCCTGCTGTTGGATATTTTTTTCTAGATTAGAAACTATGCATTCATTTTTGGAGTGATCATCTTCTAGGAGCAAGATTCTATTCTCTATGTGGTCTAATCGGTCATTTATACTTTGCATTGAGGCCTTTACTTCAATGATTGCAACCTTTATCTCTTTTAGACTCTCTCTGAATTCTTTTCAAAAGTCCTCTATTATTTCTACAGTTATTTTCCTGATTTGATATTCTAGAGATCTTTGAATTTCTGTGTTATCAGGTTCTGATGTTGTGGGATTGTGGGCATTTATTGCTCCTTTTTTATTCCTCTTTCCCATGATTTCGGAAGTTTGTGCCTTCTCTGGGTTCTTCTCTGGGTCACTACATCTTAACTTAGGGTGCTCTGAATCTCGAGTCTGTGGTATCTCAGTTACCACTATTCCTTTACTGGGTTGTATCACAAAGTCTCATACCCAGGGAGTCAATTGAGGCTGCTTGAGACCATCGGGGGTGGCAGGCTGGGCGTTCTCCCACAGGGAGCTGCAACTATGGTGTAATATCTCTACCACTGCCATTCCCTCACTGGGTTGGAATGCACAAATCTCTCAGACCCAGAGAGACTATCAAAGCTGCGCAAGTACCTGGGGGTGCAGTACTGGGATTTCTCCTCTAGGAGCCACAATTTAACTCACGGTTGTTGAATGCGCTGATGTGTAGCTGTTCCAGACTCAGTGAACTCGCTGCTACCGACGCTGGCAATATGGTGCTGATGCCACACCCTCGTTCATGAGGCTGGCATATTTCTTCTTTGGTTCTGAGCTCTGCTCTGAGTCCCTGCAGGGTGTGCTGAGCCCAGACCCTGGGAGCTTTAGACGCTCCTTGTGCCAAAAAACCTGCGGTTCTGAGCTCTGCTCTGAGTCCCTGCAGGGTGTGCTGAGCCCAGACCCTGGGAGCTTTAGACGCTCCTTGTGCCAAAAAACCTGCTGAATTACACCCAGCTGTTCTGCAGCTGCTCACCTCAGCTCAATTTCCACCCCTCCTCTCTGGAGCCTGGTGGCTTGTTTAGTGCGCTGATCTGGAGCTGTCTGGTGAATTCGCCACTGCCGCTGGTAGTATGGCTCAGCTTCTGTGTCCTTGGCCGTGAGGCCAGCGTATCTTTTTTCTGGTTTTGAGCTCTGTTCTGAGTCCCCCTCCTCTCTGGAACCTGGTGCTGTGAGGGAAGATGGTACCGGGCACCAAGGCTCCGGCTGCAGCACTGCGGCCTGGTTTCTTTCTGGTGTCTGGTTGTTCTTCCAGCCCTCTTTTTCTCTGTCCCTTGTATTTACAGTTTTTTATTTCTCTGCTGATGGTGTTTTCTGGCTATGAAAGGCGCTGATTTTGTGGTAATAGAGATCGATTTTTAGCGGGACTCATAAACACCTCTTTTCTCTGTCGCCATCTTCCCAGAAGTCCTAAATGCAACATATTTTCTTGCACAGTTATATACTATAATTTATTTGACTCTACCAACAATGGTTGATACCTAAGGTTTTTTTTTGTTTTTGTTTTTGGTTTATTATTATTATTATTATTATTATTATTATTATTATTATTATTATTATTTTGGTGGTACTGGGGTTCCTGGAAGCCCTTCCACCTCCAGGCTATACTCCCAGACTTATTTTATACTTTTTATTTGGAAACAGGGTCTCTTAAGCCAGAGAGGCTGGCTCCAAACCAGCGCAATTCTCTTGTCTCTACCGCCCAAGTGCGGGGATTACAAGCGTTCGCCACCACACCCAGTGATACCTAAGTCTTTCAATTTTTATTATAAATACAATTGCTTGCATTATTTTGTACTTGTTCAAGTACATAAATGAGATAAAGTATGAGTGAGTCAAAAGGTAAATGTATTTGTAATTTGGATAATCAATGTCAAATTACTCTTAGAAACTTATATTAGCTTGAATCAATATCCATTCTTACCATACCCTGTCCCACTTTATTTGCAAATAAAAGATGCTATCAAACTTTTATAATTTTGGTAATATTGGTTAAAAATTAAATTCTAGTATAGTTTTAAAGTGTAATTTTACTATTTTGAAATCTACTGTCTCTCCATATGTTTAAAGCTACTTATATTTTCTTTCCTATGAAATGTCTGTGCATATCATTTGCCTATTTTGCTATAAGAATATTGATCTTGTTCTCAATCTCTAGTTCTCTAGTTCATTATGAACTAGGAATAGTGGCTCTTTATCTATATAATCAGATATAAATATAAGCCCCACTTTGATGTTTATCTTCTCTTGTTGCTGGTGGTAATTTAATTTTCCATGCATAGTTTCATTTAATGCAATTAAATTTATAAACCTTTTATTGCTTTTGGATATTGTGATAGATGTTCCCTACTCCAAGGTCATAATGGGATTAATTTATGTTTTTCTATAGTATTTTTGTTATTTTACATTTTAATCTAAAATTTTATTTTCTATTAATATGATATATAATATGACATATGGATGCAACCTTAAGAAAGAATTCACCTGCCTTCCATATTTAACACACCACAACTTTATTAGGTAATTCACTTGTGTGTGTGTGTGTGTGTGTGTGTGTGTGTGTGTGTATACTGCTGAGATTCTTCTCAACAGGTTTGTTTTCTATTTATTTATAAATTCAACTGTGTTGTAATAGCGTATGTATGGAAAAGCTGAGTTCATCTCACTGTTCTTTCTTAAAATAACTTTCCTTGGAAATATTTGTTTTGCTTTATTTTCATATGAGCTTTATCAACTTTTTAGAATTATTTTTAAAAATTGATATTTAGCAGGCACAGTGATGTATGCCTGTTATCCCAGTACTTGAGAATGTGAGGCAGGAGGATCACAAATTCGAGGCTAGCCTCAGCAACTTAACTAGACCCTGTCTCAAAATTAAATAAATAAATATGGCTGTTGATGTAGCTCAGTGGTAGAGTGACCCTTGGTTCAGTCCCAAAAAACAGGCATTTCATTGGGATCATAAAAATATTATTAATTGAAGAAAGGAGATCTGAAAAGCTAGACTGTTACACAATCCTCCACACTTTCTCTGCTTTCTTTCAGTTTATTTTATTCATCCTTTACCAAGTTTTTGAGATGAATATCTATTCATGCCTTTATTTTTACTGACATAGGTATTTTAAGATTATGTATTCTTCTCTAAACCTATTTTATCTACATCCTATGTATTCTAAAATGTTTTTACTATGTTTTTCTGTATACTCTGCTATATTTTCTATTTTTCTTCAACCTAGGTTTTAAGAAAAAGAATTCAATAAATTCCAGGTAGAAATACATTCTCATGATTAATTTTTATTGCCAGGTGATTAGAGAGAAGGCTTTGTCTATGATTCCTATATATATTTGAAATTCAGAATGGATTAAGGATATTTTGGTGGTCTCCTATATAGTCAATTTTACTGAGTACTTCAGGGCTTATTCAAAATCAGTAAGATAGAGAATTACCTTATCAATTAGTTCTATATTATTATTTATATTTTTCTTAATTTTTTATTGGTGCATTGTAGTCATGTATCTTAATGGTGTACAAGATGATGGAGACATACGTGCACACATCACCCAATTAGCCCTTACCGAATTCCCTCTCCCTCCCTTCTTCACATGTTTGGCTTAATGATTGCTATTGATATGCTTATTAAAACATATGTTTGTGGTGTGTGGTGGCACACGCTTGTAATCCCCGCGCTTGTGAGGTGGAGACAGGAGGATCGTGCAGATTCAAAGTCAGCCACACTGGCTTAAGAGACCCTGTTTCCAAATAAAAAGTACAAAATAGGTCTGGGAGTGTAAGCTGGAGGTAGGACAGCTTCCAGGAACCACAGTACCCCCCCAAAAAAAAATGTTTGTTAAACACATTTGGTGATGTATCATGTGCATTAAAGAATTTCCCTCTTACCCCCTCTCATCCCTCCAGTTAGGTCACCTTATTTGCTCATCTATAATATCTTCTTTTTCATCTAGATTTCCTCAGATGACCCATTTTCTCCCTAGCTTCTGCATATTAGGGAGAGAATTTGATTTCTTATTTTTTGTGACTGACTAATCTCACTTAGCATAATGTCCTCCAGTTCCATCCATTTCCCTGAAAATGATGTAGTTGTGTTTTTCTTTATGGCTGAGTAAAATTCCATTGTGCACCTATCCCATAGGTTTGTAATCCATTCATCTGTTAATCAACATCTTGACTGGCTCCATAATTTGGCTATGTTGAATTGTGTAGCTATGAACATAGATAAGCATGCATTAGTTTGGTAGTTTGGTTTACTTTCTTTTGGGTAGATACCCAGAAGTGGTATTGCTGGATCATATGGTAAGTTCATTCACATTCTTCTGACGATTCTCTATACTGTTTTCCAAAGTGGTTGCACTGATTTGCAATCCCACCAACAGTGTATTCATTTCCCACTTCTCTACAACCTTCCCAGCATTTGTTGTTTGTGTATTGAATGATTGCCATTTTAGTTGGAGTTAGGTGAAATCTCAGGGTAGTTTTGGTTTGCATTTCCCTGATTGCTAATGCTGTTGAGCATTTTTTTCAGGCATTTATTGGCCATTTGAATTTCTTCTTTTGTTAAGTGTCTCTTTAGTTCACATGCCCATTTATTTATTTATTTATTTATTTATTTATTTTTTAGTGCTGAGTTTCTTGAGCTCTCTGTATATTCTAGATATTAGTCCTCTATCAGAGGAGTAGGTGGCAAAATTATTTTCTTATTCTGTTGGCTCTTGGTTGAGGTTCTTGTTAGTTTCCTTTGCTGTACAGAAGCTCTTCAGTTTCATGCAATCTCACATACTGATTCTCCCTTAAGTTTCTTATGCCTTTGGGGTCTTGTTGAGAAAGATTTTACCTGTGCCTATGTGTTGTAGTGTTGGCTGTAAGTGTGTGGATTTGTTTCTGATTCTACTATTCTGCTCCATTGGTCTGTGTATCTATATTTGTTCCAGTACCGTGCTGTTTTTATTACTATGACTTTGTAGTATAGTTTAAAGTCAGGTATTGTGATTTGTCCTGCACAGATTTTGTTGCTGAGAATTACTTTGGATATTCTAATTTTTTTTGTTGTTGTTCGAAATGAATTTAAGAATTAATTTTTCAATGTCTGTGAGAAATGAACTTGGTAATTTATTGAGTATTGCATTGAATTTGTAGATCACTTTTGGAAATATAGCCATTTTGATAAAATTTATTTTGCCTATCCATGAACATGGAAGAAATTTCTATCTTCTAAGGTCTTCTTTGATTTATTTTTTCAGTTTTATAATTTTCTTGTAGAGGTCTTTTACCTCCTTGGTTAAGTTTATTCCTAGGTATTTTATTTTTTGTGGGATATCCTGAGCAGAAGTGTTTTCTGGATTTCTTTTTCACTGGATTTATGTTTGGTATACAGAAAAGCTTCCAATTTTTTAAAGATTGGTTTTGTACCTAGGCACTTTGGTGAATTTGTTGGTCCTTTCTATAAGCCTTTTGGTTGAGTTTGTTGGGTCTTCTTAGTATCATATCATCTGCAAATAGTGAAAGTTTGCATTCTTTTCCTATTTGTACTCCTTTGATTTTCTTTTCTTATATTTCTCTGGCTAGAGTCTCAAGTATTATATTGAAAAGAAGTGGTGATAATGGACATCCTTGTCTTGTTTCTATTTTTAGGTGAAATTCTTGAAGATTCTTCCCCATTTAATATGACATTGGCTGTGGACCTATTGTAGATTGCCTTTATGAGATTGAGGTATGTTCCATATATTCCAATTCTCTGCAGTGCTTTTATCATAAATGGATGTTGGATTTTAACAATGCTTTTTCAGTGTCTATTGAAATGATCATATGATTTTTGTCTTTGGTTCTGTTTATGTGATGAATTACATGGATTGATTTTCCTATGTTGAACCAGCCTTGCATCCCTGGAATGAACCCTACCTGGTCATGGTGTATGATTTTCTTGATGTGGTTTTGAATGTGTGCTGCTAATATTTTGTTTAGCAGTTTTGCATCTAAGTACATCAAAGATATAGGCCTATAGTTTTCCTCCCTTGAGCTGTCTTTATTTGGTTTTAGTATTAATGTGATGTTGGCTTCATAGAAAGTATTTGGGAGAGTCCCTTTTTTTTCTATTTCATGAAATAGATTGAGGAGTATCAGGATTAGGTCTTCTATAAAGGTTTTATAAAATTCACATGGGAAACCATCTGGTCCTGGGCTTTTCTTTGATGGTAGGCTCTTTATTGCTGCTTCAATTTCCTTGATTGCTATTGGTTGGTTTAAATTTTCTATATCTTCTTAACTAAGTTTAGAAAGGTTGTATTTGTCTAGAAAGTTGTTAATTTCTTCCAGAATTTTCACTTTGTTGGAGTATAGTTTTTCAAAGTAGTTTTTGATAATCTTCTGGATTTCTACACTGTCAGTGGTAATATCTACCTTTTCATCTCTTATCTTTGTAATTTGAGTTGATTCTCTCTGGTTTTTGGTTAAGTTGGCTAGTGGTTTATCTATCTTGTTAATTTTTCAAGAAACCAGCTTTTGGTTTCATTGATTTTCTGTTTTTTTAATTCTTTATTTTATTTATTTTCTGATTTTAATAATTTCCTGTCTTTTGCTGGCTTTGGGATTATATTATTCCTGTTATTTTCAAGGGCTTTGAGGTGTGTTATTAGGTTATTTACATGGTGATTTTCTGTTCTTATGTGAACACTCAGTGCTATGAATTTTCCTCTTAATACTACCTTCAAAGTGTTCCAGATTTTTTGATATGTTGTATCTCTATTTTTGCTTGTTTCTAGAATTTCTTGATTTCACTTCTTACCTCTTTATGACCTATTCTTCATTCAGCAATGTGGTGTTCAGTCTCCACATGTTTATGTGGTTTCTCTGGGTCTTCTTATAGTTTATTTCTAGTTTCATTTCATTATGGTCTGAAAGACACAGGGAGGTATGTCACATTTTTTAAAATTTGCTACTGTTCACTTTGTGGCCCAGGATGTGATCTATTTTGGAGAAAGTTCTGTGCACATCTGAGAAAATATGAACTATGCTGTAGTTAAGTGGAATATTCTATATGTGTCTAATAGGTCCATTTGTGTGATGGTGTTCTTTAGGTCTGTGGCATCTTTACTGACCTTTTGTCTAGAAGGTCAGTCTTATGGTGTGAGAGTGATATTGAAGTCTCCAAGTATTATTGTATTGGAATTTATGTGTGACTTAATATCACAAAGAGTTCATTTTATGAAAGTAGCTACACCTATGTTTGGGGCATAAATGTTAACTATTGTTATTTCATCTTGCTGGCTTGTTCCTTTTGCCAGTAAAAAAAATGACCTTCTTTGTCTCTTCTAATTAGTTTGGGCTTGAAGTCTAACTTGTCTGATATTATAGTTGCTACTCCTGCTTGTCTTCAAGTTCCATTAGCATGGATTAACTTGCTCCAGCCCTTTAACTTAAATTTATTACTATCTTTACTTGTAAGGTGTGTTTCTTGCAGACAGAAGATAGAAGGATTCTGGGTTTTAATCCATTTTGCCACCTTATGTCTTTTTTTTCATATTTATTTTTAATTGGTGCACTGTATTCATACATCATAGTGGGATACATACTTTTGTAGACATACATGCACACATTGCCCAGTCAGCCCCCACCCGATCCCCACCCCGTTCTCTCCCTATCCCCCCTCCTATGCTTGGCTTAGTAGTTGACATCTAGTATTATGGCAATTTATCCAAAATTAAAAATGATAATCTCTCATAACAGTTTCATTTGTCTGATACCAAGCTTTTGATGACTTAAAGATAACATTTCAATATTTCTTTTTGCTTTCTTTCTTACCAGAGAATCTATTTTTTTCTATTTTTTAGGTGAAACTATCATATATTTATATGTTTATTTTTCAGAAAAAAAAATCTATCCTAATATGGAATATGGACTCTAGGTACCCACATCGATCTTGAAAAAGAACAAAGCTAGAAGATATATATTTTCTGATTTCAAACCATATAAAGCTACAATAATTGAAACAGTGTAGTACTATTCTAAAGGCAGATATATAAACCATTGGAGTTAAATAAAAGCCTAGAGCTAAATTCTTCCCTATATTGTCAAGTTATTTTTGACAAGGTTTCCACGAACATTTGGTGGTGGAAATAATAATCTTTTAACTAAATATTGTTGAAACATAATAATTACATGGAAAAGAATAAAATTGGACCCTTACCTAATCCCATACATAAGTATTAACTCAAAATAGATAAAAGACCTAAATATAAATCTTAAGACTATAAACTTTTAGGAGAAAATCTGGGTCATAAAACCTCACAACATTGAAATTGGCAGTGATTTCTTGGTTATGATTTCAATGGCACAGGCAACAGAGGAGTATACAAACTCCCTAAAAAATAAAAAACATATTGTATATCCAAAGACAATGTAAACAGAGTTAAGAGTTACTAATAGAATGGGATAAAATATTTCCAAATGCTATATCTGAAGGTATATTAATATTCCAACTAGAAATCCTAAAAATTAACAACAATAAAGGCAAACAATACCCTTTAGAGATAGGTAACAGACTAACATAAATAATGAATCTCCACAGATAACCAATCTTAGTTGTCTGTTGTATGGAAAATCTTGTTTCTCTAGTTCTGATGTGTGTTACCTATTTCTTCTTTGTAGTTAATCTCTTTGAGTATTTTCTTTAGTGCTGGTTTTGAAGACATAAATTCCTTCAGTTTCTGTTTGTCATGGAAGCTTCTTGTTTCTCCATCTAATTTGATAGAAAGTTTTGCTGGGTAGGAAATTTTTGGCTGGAAGTTGTTTTCTTTCAAAATTGGGAATATGTTACTCCAAGCCCTTCTGGCTCTCATAACTTGGTTTGGGAAGTCTGGAGTGATTCTAATTGGTTTGCCTCTGAATGTCACTTGGCCCTTTGCTTTTGTTGCCTTTAAGATTCTCTGCTTGGCTTCCACATTGGTCATTTTGACAACTATGTGGCGTGGGGATCCTCTTCTCCGATCCTGTCTAAAGGGAGTTCTATACGTTTCCTGGACCTGCGTATCGACCTCTTGCTCTATGTCTGGAAAATTTTCTGCTATTACTTCCTTGAAGAGATTGTTGATCCCTTTGGTTTCACTTTCTTTTCCCTCCTCTATTCCAATTATTCTTAGGTTAGCTCTCTTAAAATGGGCCCATATTTCTTCAATATCAGATTCCTGCTGTCGGATATTTTTTCCTAGATTAGAAACTATGCATTCATTTTTGGAATGATCATCTTCTAAGAGCGAGATTCTGTTCTCCATGTGTTCTAATCGGTTGTTTGTGCTTTGAATTGAGGCCTTTACTTCATTAATTGCATCCTTTATCTCTTTTTGGCTCTCTCTGAGTTCTTTTCGAAAGTCCTCTATTATTTCTACAGTTATTTTCCTGATTTGATCTTCTAGAAATCTCTGATTTTCTGTTTTATGGGGTTCTGATGTGGTGGGGTTGTGAGCATTCATTGCTCCAGTATTATTCCTCTTTCCTATGATTTCGGAAGTTTGTGCCTTCTCTGGGTTCTTCCCTTGGGTCACTATGACTTCACTTAAGGTGGTCTGGATCTCGAGTCAGTAGTATCTCAGACCCCACTACTCCTTTACTGGCTTTTATCACAGAGTCTCCGACCCAGAGAGTCGATAGAGGCTGCTTTAGACCGTGGGGGGTGCCAGGTTGCACGTTCTCCTATGGTGTGATATCTCTGCCACCGCCCCTCTCCCACTGGGTCAAGTCCCAGTGAGTACAGTACTGGGATTTCTCCGCTGTGGCCCGCAATTTGACTCACTGTTCTTGAGTACGCAGATGTAGCTGTAGTGAGTTCCATGCTGCTGCCGCCGGTGGCAATATGGCGCCGCTGCTACGCCCTCGGCTGTTGGGCTGGCGTTTTTTTTTTTTTTTTTTCTTGGTTTTGATTTCCACTCTGAATCCCTGCAGCGTGTGCTGAGCTCAGACACTGAGAGCTTTAGATGTCCTCTGCGCCGAGAAATCCCGCCTGGCTGTTCTGCAGCGGCTCCCCTCGGCTTACTGTTGGCCGTCCCGTGAATTCGCCGGCAGTATGGCGCTGCTGCCGCGTCTGCCGCATCCTCGGGTGTGAGGATATCCTCTGTGGCTCTGTTCTCAGTCCGCTTTCTCTCTGGAGCCTGGTGATTTTTTTTGTTTCTCTGGTGATGTTGTTTTCTGGCTTTGAAAGGCGCTGATTTTGTGGTAATGGATATTTGTTGTTAGCGGGGCTCTTAAGCCCCACTTTTCTCGGTCGCCGTCTTCCTGGAAGTCCACCTTATGTCTTTATTTTGGAGTTGGATCCATTTATGTTCAGTGTGATTATTGAGAAATGATTTTTATTCCTAATATATTAAGATTTAACTTCTGTTTAAAGTAGTGTTTGTTCTTCTTTGTTTAGTTATTTGCTGGGTGGGAATTCTTGTTTCTCTGGCTCTGTTGTATATTATTTATTTTTTGCAGTTATTTTCTCTAGTGCTGGTTTGGAAGACATAAATTCCTTTAGCTTCTATTTGTCATGGAAGATTTTTATTTCCCCATCTAATTTGAGAGATAGTTTTCCTGGGTAGAAAATTTTTGGCTGCAAGTTATTTTCTTTCAGAGTTTGTAATGTGCTACTCGAGGTTCTTCTGGCTTTTATGAATTTGTTTGGGAAGTCTGGAGTGATTCTAATTGGTTTGCCTTCAAATGTCACTTGGTCTTTTGCTTTTCTTGCTTTTAAAATTCTCTCCTTGGTTTCTACATTGGTCAGTTTGACTATTATGTGGTGTGATGAACTTTTTCTCTTATTTTATCTAAAGGATGTTCTACAAGTTTCTTGTACCTGTGTATTGATCTCTTGTTCTTTGTTTGGAAAATTTTCTGCTATTACTTCTTTGAAGAGATTATTGATCCCTTTGGTTTCACCTTCTTTTCCCTCTTCTATGACAATTATTCTTAGGTTAGCTCTTTTAAAATGGGACCATATTTCTTCAATGTCTAATTCATGCTGTTGAATTGTTTTTTTCTAAGTTATATAGTATGCATTCATTTTGGAGTGATCATCTTCTATGAGAGAGATTCTATTCTCCATGTGGTCAAATCAACTGTTTATAGTTTGAATTGATGCCTTCATTTCAGTGATTGCATTCTTTATTTTTTTCAGACTCTAAGTTCTTTTCAAAAGTTCTATTATTTCTACAGTTACATTCCTGATTTGACCTTCTGGAGATCTCTGCAATTCTGTGTTGTCAGGTTCTGTTATTGTGGTGTTGTAGAAGCTCATTGATTCCTTGTTATTCCTCCTCATGATTTAAAAAGTTTGTATCTGTTGCTTTTGATAGATTTCTCTTAGTCTCTAGGTGTCAGCTGGCATATCCAAGGGCAAGTTTGAAAGGTCTGAGTCCCCGGCCACTGCAGGGGCTGGGGCTGGAAGCCAGGAGGCCGAGCTCTGTGATTCCCACAGAGGAGACCACTCCCCTTGATTTAAGGTAGACGTGGCTACCACAGACACAGAGACACACAGAAAGACGGACAGGCGTGCACTCTCTTGCTCGCCCATTTCTGCCGGCCCGCGCAGAAGTGGGTGGGGAAGGAACTGCCTGAGATGGTGGTTGGCCGATTCTGTATGAATATAGGCATCCATATCACCTATACTGGACTCCTGCGTTTATCTGTGCACCCCGGAGGAATGTGCCACATTTATTTATTAATCAAAGTTGTCTTGTATTCAACAGTGAAGGTTGAATGAGGAGGGAAGTAAAGTCATAAATGCAAGAATAGGATAAAATCTCAGATAAGATCGAATCAAATGAGAGTATGAGTTTGGTAAGGTAGTATATAAGAGATATTATAGATAGTGAATATGTAGTAGTATTCTAATAACCAATGTAGAGTTTCTGGTGTAGTGATATGAAGTGAATTTAATACAAGAGAAGGAAGAGAAAAGAAGAGAGAAAAAAAGAAAAGGAATAAAGAGAAGAAAGTAGGTATGTACAAGGGAAGAAACTTGGGAAAGGGGTTGGGAAGAAAGTAAACAAACAGGAATATACACATAAGCACACAAAAGAACAACATCAAAAAACAACACCAACAATAAATTAATGAATCTCTACAAATATATGACTATTCAGCAAATTGGGCCTCTGCAGTCCCTTTCTTTGCAGATGCCAAGTGCCACTGGCACCTGCTGCAAGGCTGGTTCTCTGAGTCTTTCAAACTATGTAGATGGCCGGGCGTGGTGGTACACGTTTGTAATCCCCACGCTTGGGAGGCTGAGACTGGAGGATTGCACAGGTTCAAAGCCAGCCTCAGCTATTTAGCAACCTAATGAAACCCTGTTTCCAAATAAAATATAAAAAAGGTCCAGGAGTATATCCCGGAGATAGAAAGCCTCTGGGTTCCACCCCCAGTACCACCCAAAAAAGAAAAAAAAAAAAAAAAAAAACTATGTAGATGGCCGGTATCAATGGGGCTGGATCTAGTGTTAAGTACAGGTCACCCTCCATGCTTTCCACAGATATGGATTCTTGGCCTTTTCCTGCCTCAATAGGTATCAGGTGCCTCTAAGACCAAATTCAGTGTAAAGTCTCTCTTCTCCACAGTCAGGGCTTGGGCTAGTCTGATTTCTCACTGTTCACTAAGATTGGGTGGTCTGTGGTGATCTCAGAGATCCTACTAGTTGGATCTAGTGCTAAGTGTAGGTCTCCCCCCAGACTTTCTACTGATGCAGAGCCTGAATCTGTCTAAGCCTCTACTATGTGCAACAGCAGAATCTATCCCCAGTTTCACCAGGTTTAACCACAAAGTCTTAGACCCAGGGAGTTTATCATGGCTGTGCGAGTCCCTCGGGGCGCTGCGTTGGGTGTTCTCCTGCGGGGATGTTGGCTTCACTTACAGTGTTCTTGAGTGCCCTCTGAATCTCTGGAGGGTGTAGTGAGCTTGGCTACCACTGCTGCAAGTTGTAGCTGGTGTTTGCACAGGAGGAACTGATGGCTTACAATTCCAATGATTTGCAGCTGGTTACTTCAGGTCCTTGGTTGTTCCTGTTTGTTTCTGAAGCCAGGTACACTGAGGCAAGATGGTGCTGCTGTGGCACCCATGGCTGCAATGTGGGTGAATTTCTTTTCTACACTCTGATTAGTGTTCTAGCCACTCTTTACTGCCACCTTGTACTTATCATGTTATTTTTCTAGTTATAGTATTTTCTGGCTTTTGTAGAATGCTGTTTTTAAGGCAATGGAGATTGGGTGTCAGCAGGACTAGTATATGCTGCTTCTCCTGGTCACTATCTTCCTGGAAGTCTTCATTATTTAGTTTGCTATGGTTTGAACATAGTCCCCCAAAATTCATGTGCTAGAAACTGAATACCCAGATTCACATGTTTGTGGTATGTTATGCTAAGGCTTTGGAAGGTAGTTTAGGGCTAGATGTGGTCAGGAGAGTGAGTGATGATCCACAAAGTTTTCTATGTTAATAACAACATTTCAGCACAGAATTAAATACTATTCTTTCTTTTACAAAATGTTTTATGCATTAAACTACCAAGACCATTCCTCACAGACATAGAAAAGTCAGTCCTTAAATTTATCTGGAATAACAAAAAGCCCAGAATAGCCAAGGTAGTTGTCAGCAACAAAAACCATGCAGGAGGAATCACAATACCTGACTTTAAACTATGCTACAAAGCCATTGCAATAAAAACAGCATGGTACTGGCAAAAAAAAAAAAAAAAAAAAAAAAACCCAAACAGACACATAGACCAATGGAGTGAATAGAAGACCCAGAAACAAGTCCACACACTTTCAGCCAATTGATTTTTTACAAAGGGGCAAAAACATACACTGGAAAAAGGTAGCCTCTTCAACAAATGGTGTTGGCAAAACTGGTTAACCATCTGCAGAAAATTGGAAATTAATCCCACTTTCTCACCCTGCACAAGAGTCAATTCAAGATGGATCAAAGACTTGGAAATCAAACCCGAGACCTTGAATCACCTTGAAGAGGACATAGGTCCAAAACTGCAACACATAGGCACAGATAAACACTTTCTCAACAAGACCCCAAAGGCACAACAAATTAAAAGGTGAATCAATATGTGGGATTGCATGAAACTGAAGAGCTTCTGTTCAGCAAAGGAAACTGTCAAGAACCTCAATCGAGAGCCAACAGAATGGGAGAAGATTTTTGCCACCTACACCTCTGATAGAGGACTAATATCTAGAATATACAGAGAACTCAAGAAACTCAACACCAAGAAAACAAAGCATCCAATAACAAAATGGGCAAGTGAACTAAATAGACACTTCACAAAAGTAGAAATTCAAATGTCCAATAAATGCATGAAAAAATGCTCAACATCACTGGCAATCAGAGAGATGCAAATCAAAACTACCCTGAGATTTCACCTAACTCCAACTAGAATGCCAATCATTCAAAACACAAACAACAACAGATGCTGGCGAGGATGTGGAGTAGTGGGAACTCTAAGACATTGTTGGTGGGATTGCAAATTAGTTCAATCACTTTGGAAAACAGTATGGGAAATCCTCAGAAGAATGGCAACAAACCTACCATTTGATCCAGCAATACCACTGTTGGGTATCTACCCAAAAGATAGGAAACCAGACTACCAAACTAATGCATGTGTATCTATGTTCATAGCTACACAATTCACCATGGCCAAACTAAAGAACCAGCCAAGATGTCCATCAACAGATAAATGGATTACAAAACTGTGGTATATGTACACAATGGAATTTTACTCAGCCATTAAAATAAAACTCAATTACATCATTTTCAGGGAAATGGATGGAACTGGAGGACATTATGCTAAGTGAGATTAGTCAGTCACAAAAAATAAGAAATCAGATGCTTTCCCTAATATGTGAGAGTTAGGGAGAAATGGGTCATAGGAGGAACTCTAGATGAAAAAGAAAATCCTATAGAGGAGCAAACAAGGCAACCTAAAGGAGGAGAAAGGAGGGGGGAAGAGGAAAATCTCTAAAACACACAATGTACTTAAACATATCAAAGTCAATCACTAATCCAAGCAAGGGAAGGAGGGAAGGGGAGGGAATGGGGTGGGAATTGGGTAGGGATTAAATCAGTGATGTGTATATGTATGTACACACAAGTTTTTTACCCCAATATGATGTATGAATATAATGCACCAATAAAAAATTTAAAAAAATATAAAGAATAAAAAAGTAAAAATTTCTGTAGACATGAAAAAATGTTTTAAATCTCTCTTAATCTCTATATCTTGTTTTTAAGATAAGGATTATCATGTATTATTTAGAGGTGTATACCTTTAGTGTAACTGTGAAAATATGCTGATACTGGAGGTCTATTCTACTCTATAGATCATAAATGACCATATCAATATCAGTTATAATTAAATTTATACTAAATTCAGTATAATCCCCTTTCCTATAAAAAATATTAGGAAGTACGTCTAAAGAATTCTCTAAAAATACAAAAAATGCTGGGAATTGAAGTTTTCTGGTCACTTCGGCTCCCACGGCAGACATGGCAACATTGACAGTGGTCCAGCCGCTTACTCTGGACAGAGGTCTATTAAGAATGATAAGAATGACCATATTGGGGACTTCTGGGAAGATGGCGACTGAGAAAAGTGGGGCTTAAGAGCCTCGCTAACAACCAATCTCCATTACCACAAAATCAGCACCTTTCATAGCCAGAAAACACCATCACCAGAGAAACAAAAAAATCACCAGGCTCCAGAGAGAAAGCGGACTGAGAACAGAGCTCAAAGCCACAGAGGAGATACACCGGCCTCATGCCCGAGGACGTGGCAGCAGCGCCATACTGCTGGCGGCAGCGGCGAATTCACCGGACGGCTACAGCAAGCCGAGGTGAGCCACTGCGGAACAGCCAGGCAGGATTTTTCAGCGCAGGGAGCATCTAAAGCTCCCAGTGGCTGAGCTCAGCACACGCTGCAGGGACTCAGAGTGGAACTCAAAACCAATAAGAAATAAGCCAGCCTCACGGCCGAGGGCATAGCAGCGGCGCCATATTGCTACCGGTGGCGGCGGCAGCAGCGAATTCACCGAGTCCAGTACAGCTACATCTGCGAACTCAAGAACAGTGAGTCAAATTGCGGGCCATAGAGGAGAAATCCCAGTACTGTACTCCCAGGGACTTGACCCAGTGGGGGAGTGGCGATGGCAGAGATATCACACCATAGGAGAACGTGCAACCTGGCACCCCCCATAGTTTAAAGCAGCCTCTATCGACTCTCTGGGTCGGAGACTCTGTGATACAACCCAGTAAAGGAGTAGTGGGGTCTGAGATACTACAGACTCGAGATCCAGAGCACCTTAAGTGCAGTCGTAGTGACCCAAGGGAAGAACCCAGAAAAGGCACAAACTTCCGAAATCATGAAAAAGAGGAATAACACTGGAGCAATGAATGCCCACAACCCCACAACATCAGAACCCCATAAAACAGAAAATCAGAGATTTCTAGAAGATCAAATCAGGAAAATAACTGTAGAAATAATAGAGGACTTTCGAAAAGAATTCAGAGAGAGCCAAAAAGAGATAAAGGATGCAATTAATGAAGTAAAGGCCTCAATTCAAAGCACAAACAACCGATTAGACCACATGGAGAACAGAATCTCGCTCTTAGAAGATGAGCAATCCAAAAATGAACGCATAGATTCTAATCTAGAAAAAAATATCCGACAGCAGGAATCTGACATTGAAGAAATATGGGCCCATTTTAAGAGAGCTAACCTAAGAATAATTGGAATAGAGGAGGGAAAAGAAAGTGAAACTAAAGGGATCAACAATCTCTTCAAGGAAGTAATAGTAGAAAATTTTCCAAACATAGAGCAAGAGGTTGATACACAGGTCCAGGAAACTTATAGAACTCCCTTTAGACAGGATCGGAGAAGAGGATCCCCACGCCACATAATTGTCAAAATGACCAATGTGGAAGCCAAGCAGAGAATCTTAAAGGCAACAAAAACAAAGGGCCAAGTGACATTCAGAGGCAAACCAATTAGAATCACTCCAGACTTCCCAAACCAAGTCATGAGAGCCAGAAGGGCTTGGAGTAACATATTCCAAACTCTGAAAGAAAACAACTTCCAGCCAAAAATTTTCTATCCAGCAAAACTTTCTATCAAATTAGATGGAAAAATAAGAAACTTCCATGACAAACAGAAACTGAAGGAATTTATGTCTTCAAAACCAGCGCTAGAGAAAATACTCAAAGAGATTAACTACAAAGAAGAAATAGCTAACACACACCAGAACCAGAGAAACAAGATTTTCCATCCAACAGACAACTAAGATTGGTTATCTGTGGAGATTCATTATTTATGTTAGTCTTTTACCTATCTCTAAATGGTATTGTTTGCCTTTATTGTTGTTAATTTTTAGGATTTCTGGTTGGAATATTAATATACCTTCAGATATAGCATTTGGAAATATTTTATCCAATTCTATTAGTAAGTTTTAACTCTGTTTACATTGTCTTTGGATATACAATATTTTTTTATTTTTTAGAGAGTTTGTATATGCTTCTGTTGCCTGTGCCATTGAAATCATATCCAAGAAATCACTGCCAATTTCAATGTTGTGAGGTTTTATGACCCAGATTTTCTTCTAAAAGTTTATAGTCTTAAGATTTATATTTAGGTCTTTTATCTATTTTTAGTTAATACTTGTGTATGGGATTAGGTAAGGGTCCAATTTTATTCTTTTCCATGTAATTATTATTTTTCAACAATATTTAGTTAAAATATTATTATTTCCACCACCAAAGGTTCGTGGAAACCTTGTCAAAAATAACTTAATAATATAGGGAAGAATTTAGCTCTAGGCTTGTATTTAACTCCAATGGTTTATATATCTGCCTTTAGAACAGTACTACACTGTTTCAATTTATTGTAGCTTTATATGGTTTGAAATCAGAAAATATATATCTTCTAGCTTTGTTCTTTTTCAAGATCGTTTTGGGTATCTAGAATCCATATTCCATATTAGGATAGATTTTTTCTGAAAAATAAATATATAAATATATGATAGTTTCACCTAAAAAATAGAAAAAAAATTCTCTGGTAAGAAAGAAAGCAAAAAGAAATATTGAAATGTTATCTTTAAGTCATCAAAAGCTTGGTATCAGACAAATGAAACTGTTATGTGAGATTATCATTTTTAATTTTGGTTAAATTTCTATAATACTAGATGTCAACCACTAAGCCAAGCATGGGAGGGAGGGATGGGGAGAGAATGGGGTGGGGATCGGGTGGGGGCTGACTGGGCGATGTGTGCATGTATGTCTACAAAAGTTTGTATCCCACTATGATGTATGAATACAGTGCACCAATAAAAAAGAAAAAAAAAAAGAAAAAAAATGAAGTTTTCTCAAGGCCCATCAGACACTGCCCTTCTTTCTCTGGCTGGGTAATCCCTCGGGGACTGCATATTCCCATTTTTGTTTTGTTGTTGTTGTTGTTGTTGTTGTTGTTGATTGTCTTGCTCAGACAGGTGCTCATCAAAACTTATTTCACCAATTAGTTGTCATATTAATATGACCAAGCTGGGTGTGGTGGCGCATGACTGTCATCCCAGTACTTGGGAGGCTGAGACAAAAGGATCTCAAGCCTCAGCCAACCTCAGTATCCGTCCTCTGCAACTTAGTGAGACCCTGTTTCAAAATAAAATATAATATAGGGTTGAGGGTGTAATTCAGAGGTAGAATGCCCCTGAAATCCAATTCCCAGTACCACGGAATAACAACAACAACAACAACAACAATAATAATAAGAACAACAACAATAACAATATTGTCCAGTTCATCTGATTCAAGGAGTTGGGGCCACAGAGCATCCAGAAGAACTATAACACGACTCTGAGTTCAACGAGCACCACAATGATTAAAAGGTGTATCATGAGCCAGGTGCGGTGGCGCACACTTGTAATCCCAGCATTTGGGAGACTGATACAGGATGATCGCGGTTCGTGGACAGCTTCAACTACTACTTAGTGAGGCCTTTTGCAAATCAGTGAAACCCTGTTTCAAAATAAAGAATTAAAAAAAATAGGGCTGGGTGTGTCACTCAAAGGTAGAATGCCCCTGGGTTCCATCCCCAGTACTGCAAAATATAAAAGAAAAGGTGTATGTATTGTGCTCCATCTGCTGATCTGACAAGCATTCCCCTAAAGTCTGACCCATTTTGAGGAATTCTCTACCTTCTTCTGGTAGAGGAGGGTCTGCTTTCTCTTGATCTCATCCTCATTTTACTTAAATCTAACCTTCAGAAAGAAAAAAAATCAGTCGCAGAGTTGTCCTATGTGATTATAAAAGTGTATTTTCATCAGGATCCAAGGAGGAAAGGAGGGGAGCTTGGGGCCAGCGTGAGGTTTCTTTCTGATCCTCACTGAGTGGGCATCCTGATACTTCATGGGTTTTGATGTCCATCCTTGTAGCAGATTACAGTGACTCATTTGGCCCCACTGTCTGACAGAGCCATCTGCTGCCAGGAACCCAATTCAGCACTGTCCAATCAGGGAGCAAAACAAAACCCATCCCTGAATCACAGGACAGAAGGACAGCTACAATCATCTGCTGCTAATATATGATTTTTTTTTAATAATAAGGCTTTCTCTTCAAGCAGGTGGAAAGACGCACCTTTTGGAGCATTCATAATTGGCTTCCAGCCAGTCTTGTGCATTTTCCACAGCTGGCATGAAGACAAACTAATTTTTCTTTTTACTGAATTGACCCCTATTATTTTTATTTTTTCTGCTAACTCACGACCAATTGGTGGGATACAATTTAACACAATATTATTAATGTTACAACATCTTTCATAGCAAAGCATTAGAAAATAAGTTAAAAATCTAAATGCCAACTAACAGGACTGGGAGGATAGGGAGAGTAAATGGAGATGACATAAATATAAGAAAACAAGAACATTAAGAAATATAAGGTTTTATTTTGCCTAGACTGCAGGAGTAAAACAACATGGCCAATAAATGTTAATATTTATTTCACTGAATTGATTCTAAGAATTCAAGAAATCTTTCCAGAGCAGATGGGCATAAGTCGTGTTTTGAAGAGAGATGAAGAAAGGAGGACAAAGCCGGTGAGGAAGAGGAGGGCTATTTTAAGCAGAAGAGATATATGAACGGGAGCAGGGGGCTGTGAAAAACTGTTCATATCCCCTGGTGACCTGAAGCCTGCTTTCAATCCCCTGTCATTTCCCACCACCACCCTACCACCAGAAACATTTATTCATTCATTTGTTTATATATCAGACTTTGAATATGAAGTTGGGCTTATGAATTTTCATTGTATGGATTATGACCCATGTCTAGCATTCTTTGTGTTGATGCCCATATTGAACCGGATTTTGCACATTGGTAGTCTCTGTAATTGGCTTTTGTGTCCCATTGACATACATGTCTCCAACATTCTTTGAGCACTTTCACACATACACACACACACACACACACACACACACACACACACATATATATATATATATATATATTTTTTTTTTTTTTTTTTTTTTTTTTTTTTTGCAGGTCTGGGGATGGAACCCAGGGGCATTCAAACTCCGAGCTACACCTCCTGCCCTATTTTTTATTCTTTATTTTGAAACCAGGTCTCACTGAGTTGCAAAGAGCCTCACTAAGTAGCTGAGGCTGTCCACAAACTGCGATTCTCTGGTCTCAGCCTCCCAAATGCTGGGATTACAAGCATGTGCCACGTCCGGCTACTTTCATATATTTTTAAACAATTTATTTTGTTGTATCTTTTTAGCTGTAGCTATGGAATTAAGGTTTCTTCTAAGTAGCTCTGATACTATTGAGTAAGCAGTGGTATTTAGGAGCCAATGTCTAAGAAATGACTGTGTCCGTTGACACTAATGTTTCGTTCTTGTCTAGTATTTATCCATTTATCAGTGTGGAGAACTAAGAAGCACAACCAAACTGAAAATATGCTCTCTCTCTCTCTCTCTCTCTCTCTCTCTCTCTCTCTCTCTCTCACACACACACACACACACACACACACACACACACACATACACACACCTTTCTTTCTCTCTTTCTTTCTTTCTTTCTTTCTTTCTTTCTTTCTTTCTTTCTTTCTTTCTTTCTTTCTTTCTTTTTGGTATTGGTGATGGAACCCAGGAGCAATCTACCTCTGAGCTATACCCCCAGCCCTATTTTTTATTATTTATTTTGAAATAGGGTCTCACTAAGATTCTGAGGGCCTCACTAAGTAGTTGACATTGCCCACGAACCTGTGATCCTCCTGTCTCAGACTTCCAAACTGAGATTACAAGCCTGTGCCACCACACCTGACTACCTATTCACTTTTAAATGATGACTTTATCTAATAATTCTAATTCTAATACCCCGTGTTTATTTAAGCTCTTATCCTTTTTGTGTTTTTAATCCCTTTCTCTAAGGGAAAAGTCAGTGCCCATTATCCTCAACATATTTGCATATTTACTTAATAACACTACACATGCAAACAGTGGTTTCAGAATTTTTTGTCCATAAAATTTTGAAAAGTCAATCCAAATAAAAAGAATCCAATGTTTAGTTTTTTTGAGAGTAAAATTATATACAAATAAGAGTAAAATTTATATACAATTTGTATATGTATACAAAATTTACATACAATTTGTATTTTATATGTATACAAAATTTATATGCAAATATGTATTTGTATACAAAATACATAAGTCTTGCTGGGTGTGGTGGCACATGCTTGTGATCCCAGCATTTGAGAGGGTGAGACAGGAGAATCACAGTTCACAGACAACCTCAGCTACTTAGTGAGGCCTCTTACAACTTAGCCCCTGTTTCAAAATAAAGAATAAAAAAAATATGGCTGGGGTGTAGCTTGAAGGTAGAATGCCCTTTCCATCCCCAGTACCACAACAAAAGGAAAAAATATATACCAATCTTAAATGAGTAATTCAATGAGATTTAGTAAATGCCTACATCTATGTAATTCACAAGTGTATGAAGACAAGTTTTCCTCAATGCACAAAGTTTCATTTTGCCTCTTCCTGGTAAATCCCTTTACTCATAGGTTTTAGTGTTTTCTTTTACAAATTCACATGTATGTAATTGTTGAATGTGAATTATCTTGTGTCTGGCTTGATTTGGTCAATACTATCTGAAAGATTCATCTATCTCATCTTATTGCTTAATAGTTGCTTGTTTTATTATTTAGCATTATTTATTTTAAAAACTTTTATTGGTGCATTGTGATCATACATCTTAATGGAATACAAGATGGTAGAGGCATACATGCACACATCACTGATTTAGCCCTTCCCCAATTCCCACCCTGTTTCCTCCCCTCTCCTTCCTCATGTTTTGCTTAGTGATTGACTCTGATATGTTTGTGAATATACATCACGTACATTAGAAAACTTCCCTCTTGCCCTCTCCAATCACCCCCAGGCAGGCCTTCTTATTTACTCATCTATAGTTTCTCCTCCTTCTTCTAGTGTCCCTCCTATGACCCTTTTTCTCTCTAGCTTCCGCATAATAGGGATAAGATCCAATTTCTTACTTTTTGTGACTGACTAATCTCACTTAGCATAATATTGTCCAGTTCCATACATTTCCCTGTAAATGACATATCTTTGTTCTTCTTTATGGCTGAGTAAAATTTAATTGTGTACAATCTCATAGTTTTGTAATCCATTCATCTGTTGATGGACATCTTGGCTGGTTCAAAAAAAGTGACATATTCTTCTGTGTCTTTTCAGATCACAATGAAATGAAACTAGAAATCAACTATAAGAAGAACCAGAGTAACCACATAAACATGTGGAGACTGAACATCACACTGCTGTATGAGGAATGGGTCATAGAAAAGGTAAGAGATGAAATTAAGTAATTCCTAAAAACAAACACAAGTAGAGATACAACATATCAAAACCTCTGGGACACCTTGAATGTAGTATTAAGAGGAAAATTTATAGCACTGAGTGCCCATATAAGAAGAACAGAAAATCACCAAAAAAAAAAAAAATAGCCTAATGATACACCTCAAAGCCCTTCCTTTTTGAAGTCTATATTCAGATAATTTTTATTAAATTTCTTGTCTATTATTGAATTGTAGGATAAAAGAATTTTGTTGTTTTCCAGATGTATGATTGCAAATAACTTCTCTTAGTATAGCCTCAGGTCATAAAATATTTTCTGAGAGTTTCTTCTAGACACTTTATAAGTTTAACTTTTAAAGTGAGGTCTATGATTCATTCAATTAATTTTTGCATGTCTCATGAGGACCAAAGAATTTTGTACATTCTTTAAGATTGGCTGATAAAATCATGCCATATGCAAATTCTGATAATTTTGGTTCTTACTTTCTAGTTCTTCTACCTGTACTAGTCAGGGTTCTGTAGTAGAAGAACAGAGCCAACAGGATGCCAACATAATTCTAAGTGGGAATTTATTAGACTGGCTTACATGATAAGAGGCTGCAGAATTCCACAGTGGTGGTCTATAATCTGGAGGCCTGGGGACACCAGTCACTGCTCAGTCCAAGAAGCTGGAAGCCTCAAGATGAGAGGATTCATGATACAGTCCCCATCTGAGGCTGAAGACCAGGGTGCTCCTTGTGGAGTCTTTGGTGCATGTCCACATTCAAAAGCTGGAGAATCTAGAGTCTAATGTCTGCTGTTGGTGGCAGCAACAAAAATCTAACCCTTTCTAGAAGGACTGAGCTGCCACGTACTGGTGGGCTTCCCCTTTTTCTGCTCTTTGTTCCATCTGGGCCTTTCCTAGGGGACAGTGTTTTATGTTCAGAGAGAGATGCACGTTCAGGGAAGGTCTTCTGCTGAATGTTAGAAAATAATAATGGAAATTTGCCAGTTAAAGTTAACTCTACACAGTTGGAAATTTCTTCATTTAGGTAAATGTTCACTCAGCTTAACGTCTCCAGATAGTCCTCATTATTTTCTTTCTAAAATGGTAGCTAACACTACCAAATACCTTTTGGGTTTTACCCTTGTAGCCTGCCCCTCTTTATTCTGGGAAATGGCCCGTTTTTACTGTATCTACTGGTCAAGCAACCATAATCAATGTAACTGATTACTTGCAGTTTCAGCAGAATCAAAGTCCCAGGTCATCTATCCTCATTGTTAGAGGTTGAGTTGTACACACTTAAAATTCATATGAGAAAATCCTAGCTCCTCATACCTCAGAACAGGGATCTTATTTTGAAAAAGGGTCATTGCTGATGCACTTCATTAAGATGAGGCCCTAATCCAACATGACCTTGCCCTTACACAACAGGGAAATTTAGAGACAGACATGCACACAGGGTTTAAGTCATGTGAAGAGAAATCAGGCTGAGTGAAGACTCTACAAGCCAAGAAACACCAAACACTTTCAGAATGCCATCAGAAACTAGAAAAGAGGAACACAACATATTCTTCTTGCATCCTTCAGAAGGAACCAATCCTGCTCACATCACGATCTATGCTTCTATCCTTCAGTACTGTGAGATAATGTATTTCTGCTATATAAGCCACCCAGTTTGTGGCCCTTTGTTACAGCAGTTTGAGAGGATTAAATATATTCATTCTCACCTTTGGATGCTTATAATTGGTTCCTACTGACACTCAATCCACTGCTTTTAGTTACAGCTTGTTTTCTACTTAGGTTGACTCCTACCCTGTATCTAATTTGTGATTGCCTACCCATTTATTATGGTGAAGCATGGCTGACCCCCTGTATTTTACTTCAGTGATAGTATCAAAGAACTTCCATGGTTTCTTGTGGTCCATGCCATAGTCTCAGGTTTAATATGTTGTTAAAGGCCCTCTGTAATTTTTCTGCAGTGTAAAAGTTGAATCTGGTCTTCTGCTACTTTTCTTCATTCACTCTTGATTTTTTTTTATTTTGTCCAAATCTACTTTCAAAAGTTCTTGACTTGAGACCCTCCTTGAGGTGAGACCCTGCTTCAAAATAAAAAATAAAATAGGGTTGGGGATGTAGCTGAGAGGTAGAATGCCCTGGGTTTGATTCCTAGTAGTACAAAAAAAAAAAAATCCTTGACTATAAGACACCATCAGTTGAAGAATCCATCATTCACTTAACACACCTTTTACTCTACACTTTTAAGGATAGTGAGTCTCTTTTGAAATTGATTCTAAAACAATGTAGGTAATATGTTAATGTCTTTCTGCATATTAAAAGACAAAATGATAATACGACTAAGAATCTTCCTTATCTTCACATGTCTTATGATACTTGTTTCCTGTTCCTGTCTGGAGCAATCTCTCTGCTTTATATTCATCAGGTCAACATATTTAAACATTCCTAAATATATAAAAGTCTATTCAAGTGCCCTGCTTATAAATCCTTGAGACCCTTTGTCTTCATGAGCTCAATATAATCACTCCTATGTGAACTTCTTCAGAAACCAATGATGACCACCCACAGGCTCTTGTAATCTACCACTCTGTCCTGGAGACTTTTGTTTGCCATTTTATTGTGTGCAGGTTGAGGATAATTCAGTATTTATTGACTATCTCATACCTCCTTTTTGCCATTCTAACCCAAAGTTCTAAGCACACATTTGTTGGGCATTACTCAACACATATTTATTAATCAGATAAATCAGTGAAAAGCATATACTTAATAAACCTCTGATTTATAAAACTTTACTTTTATTCTGTCACTAATTAGCCATGTGACCTTAGACAACTTACATAATCTCCTATGGCTGATGCTTCAAATGATATAATAGAGGAGACAATGGATGTGTAAACACTCCATATGAGCTCCAAGATCAATTTGAGGTATTAACATTGTTTTCTCTTCTGAGAAATGAGGCCGTTAGTTGAACTTGATCTATTTCAAAAATTACCTCTAAGTAGCGTTTCAAAATGATGCTATTGCCAAATTTTGCTTTTTCCTTAAGTGTTAAGAAGCTAAAAAAAAACCCAGAAACAAAACCTTCCTCTTGGAAAGTTTCTTTTGATAGCTGTGTGAGCTAATGAATATTCCTACTGTGGTTTTTATTTCAGACAACTTTGCACCATGTGGACAGATCAAATGAGACCAGAAGGATTGTGAACCAGGCCTGTTTCCTATATTCAGAGACCAAAGGAGCCATTCTTACAAAGAAAGAGATAGGTATTATTGCAGCAGTATAAATCACCCAAGAGTCTGGTTCCAAAGTTTTTTATTAACTAAAACTTTTATTAATAAAAGTAGATTAAAACATATTAAGAGTTCAATATTTTAAAGAATCACCCTTAGGAAATAGGCATATGGTGATTGGTGTTGGCTGTAATGATATACCATAATTAACATGAGCACTACAGAATCTTGAGCACCCCCCATCCCTACATTGTGGTGGATTTTCTAGTTCAATTCAATTCACTCTCTGTCTGTTTTTGTTTCAACTCCAGTAGTGTCTTGGTCAACATTCTCACTGATGTAATCCAAACAACCGACCACACAGCTTAGAAGAAAGAAGATGTATTTGCTCACAGTTTTTGGAGATTCCAGAGCTCAGTCTACATTAGGTTGGGGCTGAAAAGCTCAGGACATGGTGGCAGGGAGAAGAGAGAGGGAAAGAGCACAAAGGCTCAGTTCTCACATCATGGAGGCCAGAAGTAAGAGAGTGAAAACAAACAAGGAAATTCAAAGACACAAGCACAGTTCCCAATGCCACACCTACTCCAGCCGCACCCCATCTGCCTTGGTTACCACCCAGTAAATCCATTAAAATGGACTTTTCCACTGATGAGGCTATCATCCTCATGACTTAAATACATCAACTCTGAATATTAGTACATGAGCTCTTTAGGGAACATTCTATATATAACCATAAGATGTAGCATTTGATGTTGTGAAAAGAAGGTCAATTCTATCTAATATTTTGAACTTCATGAACTTCAAATCAACTATTTTTGTATGACATTTAGCAACGTACCTAACCTACTAATTTTCTCACCTACAAAATGCAAATAATATCAGACTTCTCATAACAAAATCTCCAGCACGATGACCATCTCATCTCGTTCCCACTTCTTCCATTCATGCTGGTTCTGTTAACTTAATTCAACTATTTATCAACAGCAGTCCTAATACCACAATGAATTATTGTAACCACATCCTTGTAACTGTGATCTCTAGGGAAGACTTTGTGATTTGAAAGCTTACCCTTGAGAAAATATGTATTATTAAGCAAAATTTTTCATTGTAATAGACAATGAAAGAGATGCATTTAGTCTGAGACACAAAGTGATAGGAGCGTTGGGGGTCCCATGTATATCACACGTTAAGAGATGTCATAAGGTAGCTTGTATGGTGATCTCAACCAAAATTTTCCAGTGTCAAAGATGAGTTCTAACTTGACGGAAGATATTATAAAGTTTACTATAAGCTTGGAATGTTAGCACATTCTCTCGTGGAGGAATTTAATTGCTTAGGGGCATTGATAAAAGATAGCACTTTGGGGAGCTGGTGTGTAGCTCAGTGATAGAGTGCTTGCCTTGCACACATGAGGCCCTGGGTTTGATCTCTAACACTACAAAAAAAAACATAAATAGGTAGAAAGAAAGATAGAAATAAAAGAGGAAAGAAGGAAGGAAATAAGAAGGAATAAAGGAAAGAAAGAGGAAGAAAAGAAAGAAAGACAAAAACACATTCTAAATAATTTATAAGAATGAAGGATAACCCATTCTTCTGGGTTTTGATTACTATTACAAAAGGAATTTGCAAGAGTTTAAAGGTATTTTAAATAGGATATCTTGCAATATCATAGCACACAGTCCCCAGATCTCAGTGGCTAAGTACGTAAGGTTTATAACTATCTGCCACAAAGTCCAGTAGTTGCTGGATCACCCTCCAAGGCAGCTGTAGTCCCTGTGATGACTCAGTTCCGTAGACTCTGTGGCTTTCTCATCTCAACAAGAGGTCCCCATGCTTTCTGCTCAGGCTGAGACCAAACACCCTAGAAGACCATGCAGCAGCTTTTCTCTGCTTCCACTTGGAAAGAGTATTGGTCACGTTTGCTCTTATCTCATGGGTGGTATTATCGGCTTGGCCCTGACTTACTGCAAGAGATCTAGGAAGCTCTGGCACTCCTGTGTCCCAGAAGGAAACAATGACCAGATAATGGTGCACTTTATAGGTGTCTAATCCCAGTGGGTTCAATAAGTAATCCATTGAGAAGACCATAAAAAGAGTCCTGATGTTCTTTGTTAAAATGCGCTGTCCAGCCAGGTGTGGTGGTGCATGCTTGTAATTCAAGTACTTGGAAGGCTGAGACAGGAGGATCACTGGTTCACCGCCAGCCTCAGCTTCTTAGTGAGGACTCTGCAACTTAGTGAGACCCTGTTTCAGAATAAACAGTCAAGATCTTCATGACAATTAATGTTTCTCAATTCTTGGCTATGGTGGCTTTGTGTTCATTTAGCTAAGCCAGAATTGCACTTCCCAGAATCCCCTTCCCTGTATGGCTCCCAGCTACGGTTCACCATGAGAAAGTTCTATGTGGGCCTGGGAGGCAAAGTTTAGGCTCGAAGCCCTGTGAATGGTCCAGGGTGGTTTCCGCATGTACTTTTTCACAGGTGCTGGCTCACCTCAGGGATATGGTGCAGTAGCCACCAAGCTACTCCCCAAATGTAGCCATGTCTCCTACTTCCTTCTGTATTCCCTGGGTCAGGATCTCATCTACCTCTGTTATCAGGGGCAGGCTTCTTCTACAGGTGACTCACACTGACAAAATCACTTTTCCTCCTCAATTTTATACCCAACTTTCTTTTCCTATTACCAGTCCTGCTGATATCAAAACCAGAACTGGATGCAAAAGCAATAGCCCACCAGGCATTGCTTCACCAGCTCCCACAATTAAGATGTGTACCTTGGGACAAGCCCCTTATTCTGTGTTACTCCCGGGGCATTTGCTTCTCTGATCAATCTGTGCCGATACCATGGCCCAAACCAAAGATTTCCCTTTCACAACATTAGGTTGATGGTATTTCAACTCTTTTTTATCTGATTTCACTTGTTCTCTCTCTGTGGAGTGAACGTGGGGTTAGGTGTTTAGAACCGTGGTGTGTACAGGGAAAGTTCTCCAGGGGATGTCCCCAGCATACTACATCTATATAAGTAGCACAATAGTCTAACCCAACACCAACTCCCTGCAGGGAGGTGAGAAGAGAGAGACATGGAGGGTAATGGAAGGCAATGTCTCATTAGGAGGAAGTTGGCCATCTGCAAGCCCATCCTGAGAGGTGAGGGTGGTTAACATTTGGTATTGCTAGCTCTGATTTCACAAAAAGGTGTAAATTCAAAGTCTTACATCAAATTTCCCAAAATTAAATGCCTGTAACAACAACATGAAGGCTGAAGTCTAAACCTAACAGATTCTGTGTATAGCTCACATTTGGCCCAGATCAAGCATAAACTCCAGAGTCTAATGATCTGGTTTTGGCTCTTTGCCCCATCAATTAGTAGGTAAGGAACTTTCCACAAGTTACTCTTGTAACTCATTCCTTAGTGCATAAAATAAGACTGATTACACCGAGCTCCTATGGCGTCCATGGGTGACCAATGAGTTCTAATCAACTTTCTTGCTTCTAAGAGACCAGTGAAAGTAAGATGCATGATTATTTATACTTCTGTTAGTGCAATGTATGTGTCATGGTGAGATTCGAAGTGATACACGCACACAGTATCTGCCCTCCCCTCCCCTTTCCTCCTCGCCATACATGTCAGTGAGATTGGTAGTGAAACTCGTCATGGATGTAAACTTATGTGAACTCTTCCCTTCCTCAAGTCCTCATCTACTCTTTTACTGTTTTCTCTCCTCATTTGACTTTTCATTCTTTTTGTTTTCTATTTTTGCACTAGTCTCCCCCATGTGAGGAAACATAAGACCCTTGACTTTCTGAGAAGGTCTGATCTCACTTAGCATAATATTTATTTTGTTGAATCCATTTTTTTCCTGCAAATGACATGATTTCATTCTTCTGTATGGCTGAGTAAAAATCTATTGTGTATATATACCACAATTTCTTTATCCATTCAAAATGCACCACGATTTTATGGCCCTTTAAGAGAGAAAAATGGCCACCAATTCATTGATACCAGGAATTCTTATCACTTAGAATTTTTGTGTTGTAATTATTGAGGGAGCTCTTTCCAGATTAGTTGGGCATAGACTTTTGGCATCTGTCACTCTTGGGCCAGTGTAGAAAGAAAATATTTAGTGAGATAACATGGCTTGGTATTCTCCAAAGTTCCCCACATTGTGAGCCTGACAATTATGAACACATTTTCAACTGTTTCCCCACACAGTCTTATGGTGAGTACTATTGTGAACATTGGTGATACAGCATTTCTATAAACCATGTTCCTGAACTGTCTCCAGAAACTTCTCCCAAGTTGCTGACACCAAATAAGAGGTTCATGGTGTTTTAATGTTCCTACCAGAAGATGGCAATGGAGAACTTTCGAACAGAATGGCTTGTATTTTTTCCTTTTGGGATCTTTAAATCAGAGACTTTTGTCTAAACATTCAAATAATTTCAGTCACTCCCCAGTGTGTGTGTACAAAATTATCAGCTCCATACAATGACAGCTGTTTTGCTGCTGCTGTGGATGTCAAATTTTTATTAATTGTTAAGATATTTTGGGGTTTCTAGATGTCAGACTGAAAAGATGTATCAAATTATCAAAGTCTACTGAATGAAGTTTTTGCAAACCTCTTAGAATATAAAACAAAAGCTAAACAAAATTATAAAGCAGATCTAGATTAAATTTAGATTTCAAAGATTAGAAAACTAAAGTTTGATAAAGTATCTATACAGGAAAAAAGTTAGCATTTTTGTATTGTCTTCATGGACTTCCTTAAGATATTATTTCATGCCAGGCGTGGTGGCACATGTTTGTAATCCCTGTGCTTGGGAGGTGGAGACAGGAGGATCCCGCAGGTTCAAAGCCAGCCGTGCTGGCTTAAAAGACCCTGTTAAAAAAAAAAAAATCTATCTAATCTATCTATCTATCTATCTATCTATCTATCTATATACATATATATGTATATATTTTGTAGCCTTGAGGTAGAAGGTTTATAGGAACCCCAGTACCACACACACACACACCACACACACACACACACACACATATATATACATACATATATATATATATATATATATATATATATATATTAGATATAATCTGATTGGTAATGCTTGCTTATGACTACATGTGTGGATTGTAGGGTGCCACCTTTATGCCACATCAGCTAGATGAGTCTAAGGACAGAAAGAGTTCAACCTGGAAGAGAAAGCAGGGAGTGGGAAGGGCAGGTGGAGTATATAAAGTAAAAATGTTCAACATTATTAGCAACCAGGTAAATGCAAATCAAACTAAACATCTCACCCTAGTTACAAAGCAATCATCTAAAATACAAACACCAAGCTGGGTGTTGTGGCACATGCTTGTAATCCCTGAGCTTGGGAGGCAGAGGCAGGAGGATCGCACAGGTTCGAAGCCAGCTGCGCTGGCTTAAAAGACCCTGTTTCCAAATAAAAAGTATAAAATAGGTCTGGGATGCCGGGCGTGGTGGCGCACGCTTGTAATCCCCGTGCTTGGGAGGCAGAGACAGGAGGATCGCGCAGGTTCAAAGCCAGCCACGCACGCTGGCTTAGGAGACCTGTTTCCAAATAAAAATGTAAAAATAGGTCTGGGAGTGTATCCCGGAGGTAGAAGGGCTTCCAGGAACCCCAGTACCACCAAAAAATAAAATAATAATAATAATAATAATAATAATAATAATAATAAGTAAATAATATGTCTGGGAGTGTAGCCCGGCAGTAGAAGGGCTTCTAGGGACTCAAGACCACCACCAAAAAATAAAAAAATAAAAAAATACAAACACCAATAAAAGGATGTGGGGAAACGGAACTCCTCTACACTGTTGGCGGGACTGCATTAGTGCATCTGCTAATGGATATCAGTATGGAGATTCCTCCCAAAACTGGGAATGGACCCACCATATGATCCAGCTGTACCACTCCTGGGTATCTTTCCAAAGAGACTGAAATCAGAATATTACAGGGATACATGCATATCCATGTTCATAGCAGCACAACTCACAATAGCCAAATTGTGGAACCAACCTAGGTGTTCATCAACAGATGAATGGGTCACAAAATTATGGGATATACCCAGAATGGAATTCTACTCATCAGTAAAAAGAAATTATCATTTTCAGGAAAAGGACTGACTTGGATAACATTATGTTAAGTGAAATTAGTCACAAAAAGCAAAGGGTCATATGTTTTCTCTCATGTGAGGAAGTCAGAGAGTAATCAGGACACAAGAGGGACTTTATTATTTTTTTATTGGTGCATTGTAATCATATATCACATTGGAATACAAGATTTGAGAGGATATACAAGCATACATCATCCAATTAGCCCTCATCGAGCCCCCATCCCATTCCCTCCCCCTCCCTCGATCCCACGCTTTTTTGGTGATTAACTTTGACACATTTGTTTATGTAGCTCCTGTGTTTTAAAGAGGCTCCATCCTTCCCTATTCCATACCCTCTGATTGGTCACCTTAGTTGCTTCACTACAGGGCCCTTTCTATAGCCTGACCTCTTCCTGTTGCCCCTTTCCTCCTAGTTTTTGCTGATTAGGGGAAGCATCTGATTTTTATTTTCTGCGATATTTCTCTGTGCATGCCGCATTGGAAGTACCGATCCCATTCTTGACGGCCCCAGTTGTGTCCTGGCTACCCAGTGGACTGATCCAGACCTCGCTGGCTCAAGCAGTGACCTTGCCTCATGGGAGGCCCCGATTCTGGTCTCGCAGGCCCTGACACCGGCCTAACCCCTCAGCTGGCTCCGATCCCGGCCTCGCTGGCCCCAGCACCGTCCTAGCCTCAAGGCAGGCTCCAATACCGGCTTTGGCGGCCTCAGTAGTGGCCTTGCCTCACGGAAGGCTCCAATGTCGGCCGCTGGCCCCAGCACTGGCCTAACCCCCAAGAGGGACTTTAGATGAGAAAGCCCAGTGGAGCAAGAGAGGTGACCACACGGAGGGTGGTGTTTTTTTGGGGGGAGGGAGAATTAATGAAGGAACCACTTCCACTGATGTTATGTATGTATATGAAATTATCAATGCTAATTTCAATATCCTCTATGGGGAAGGGGAGGAGTGGGGAAGGAGCTTTGTACATGGATGTCACTATCACTCTGACCTATACTATGATATGGGACTATGCACAGTGAAAGTTTATCTAAAAAAGAAATAAAAACATCCATGTCATATTGGTTTAGGTCAAGAAATGTAACCCAGTGGAGATGAGAACAAATTGTGAAAAGGATCAGAGAAGAGAGGAAATAGCAGAATCCCCGGAAGCCCAAGCTGGGCAATCTGGTTGACCTGAGTCAAGATTCATCCGTCTGAACTCGGAGAGCTGGACCACTTCTTGTGAGGCTGAAGTCCCAGGGATCCAGGTGTCCATTAAACCCAGATTCCGAAGTCTCCGTATGAGATCATGGAAAAGCAGCAGTGTTCCAGCTTTGGGGTTCATACTGCAGTCCCGCCTCTCCCCATCCTAAGCCCCTGGAAGTGTCAGGACTCAGTGAGGCCAGTGCGAGAGAGAGAGAGAGAGAGAGAGAGAGAGAGAGAGAGAGAGAGAGAGGGAGAGAGAGAGAGAGAGGCCAGCTCTCCTACCCCACCTCCCCCAGTTATAAACGACTCGGCGAGCCGAACAGGGCATTGTATATTTCATTTACAATGATTGTACAACAGCTGTATAATCGATGTTGTTGAAGATATGAGCGTTGCTCAGAGTGTAGCATAAATGTCCGCAGTGAGCTGCAAATGTGAATAAGAATGGCCCTGCCTGCATAGTAATTGGTATTATTACTGGAATGAACGAGAATGCCACATATGGATGGCTGGGTGGGGCCGTGAAAGGGTACAGCATGGGAGAGTAATGGGATTATTTATTTGCTCTTATCCATGCCTGGTTTTTTGAATAACTAGCTGGACTTGGTGGAAGAAAAGAACTAAAAGTGAGTCTGTAGTTGAGAAAGACAGAAGCTATTTACCCACGATCCTCTATCGTGTTCTTTCTGCGATGTCAGTGCCCACTCTTATTAATTGCAATAAAATACATCACACATCCCCTCCTGGGGTAGAAAAATCTCTCTCTTACAAAAGGGTAGAAGGATAGACTTAGCCCTTTAGCAGGGGCTGGGGGTGGGGGCAGACATTGGGAAGCGGAACACTCCAGGTTAATTGGAGCTGAGAATATAAAATACTCGTCTTAAAGTGTGTGCTTCAGTTATGAGAAGGAAAGTGTCGAGATCATAATGTTTTCTGTGCAGGATTCAACACAGCATGGGTGTTTTAAAACAAGCGGTAATCATTTCTCATGGAGAAATTAGCAGCAGCAGCTTCCCGGCTCAGGACAGGCGCAGGAGACCAGTTCTTTTCTTCTCTCTGGGGACACGGAGCCACACAGTAGTCATCGGAGTTCCTTAGACCAAATGGCAGAGTTAGTGACGGAGACAATTACACGGTTCCGTTTGCTTAGTGCTTTATTCGTTCAGCAAGGAGATGACGCCGAATTCTCCTGGAATTCTGAAAATTGGGAGGAAAGAAATTTGGGGGTTAAAAAAAATCAGACTGGCTTCTACAGAGGCTGCAGAGCAAATTAACCTGTCAACTTTGTAGTCAGGAAACAACAGGACAATGTTACAGTGAGCTCTTTGGCAAAGCTGGCAACATGATTTCTCTGAGATGAGATCTTTGGAGCCTGATGTAAAAACAGCCTCTGCTTAGGGCTGCACAGAGCTTTGCTGTGCCTGCTCTTGGCCTGGGCACATCCATGTGGCATCCGAATCACTACTAGGTCTCTGTTAAAAGGTTTTTTTTTTCTTTTCTCCCCCCCCCCGCCCTCTAGAAATAATTTCTCTAAAGTAATAAACAATGCGCGGCATAAGACCAAGTTAAACATTCTTAGAAACAAATGCAGGGAAATTGTTACGATTATTCATTCACATAGTTTTTAAAAATGGTAGCACAGGAGAAGAAAGAGGGGTCTCTTCCACCCTTTTTTTTTTTTGAAGACCATCTTTGTTTACTTCATTCCCAAGTAGTAAGAGATTGCATGATCCATTTGCATAGGATAACTAACATATACCACATCATTTGCACGTCTGCAAGTACACGTGAGTAACCGTAATTACACGTGACACCAATTACTCTATTACTTTGTATTAAATTATAATGGAAAATTCCACTAGAGAATTGAAGCCTAATTGCATCTTAATTTGCATAATTTTGCATATTAATTACATCTCAGATGAATAATAAATTTCAGCAGATTTTTAATTTATGCATAGACACAAAAACAAGTGGAGAAATAATTTAGAAAAAAAAATACCAGCAACTATTACTTAGGGCATTCAACTAATTTTGCTTAGTTTAGCAAAACAAAACTTGGTTTGTTTAATATAGCATCTTTAGGCTGATTGCTGTTTATTGCACAATATGTCAGTCTTGAAACATAGGTGCAGACATGGCTTCTTTTAATAAAAAAGTGTTCAATTATAGCATTTTTAGTTTAGAGATTTTTATATTTTCATAAAACTGTCTTGGGGGTAACGCTGTTTGGTTGGAAATACCTTTAGTTGTGAGACTGTTTTTTTTTTTTTTTTTTTTTTTTACTGAGGAATAATTCCTACTGAGTTATTTTAAATGTAGGTGATTACCAAAAAATAGAATATGAACATATCTTGGTGAAGGAGATTACTAATAAAATATGTCAATGGTTTTCTTATTTCAAATCTACAAACGATCACTCAGGATCGTTTCAGTGACTTTTGTATGAACAATTCAGAGTGAGAATCTCCATGCATTTTTATTTTCTGGGGTACAAGAATTCAGAAGGATGGCTTTGAAAGATGACTATTATTTTCTGATTGTCTTCTTTGTTTTACATTGCTTGTTCATGATTGCTAGAGACCTTGATTTCAAATTCAGTCACCTTTGTTGCAGATTTATTAAATAAACAGGAGGTGTATTTCTCTAAGTTAATTAATGCATTTTAGTTACATAGCTGCATCTACATTGGCATTCGTTAAAAAAAAACTGACTTAGTATTTCTCAACCAACAATTTGTAACTGAAAATTTGTTTTATTTACCTTTTACCTAACCGAAGCCCTTATTGCTTTGTACCTGCTACTCTGTTAAAGGAGGGAGGAAAACACTTAGCTCCCCCAGCACTAAGTCTAATACTCTGATCATTTGCCAAATTATACAAAAGGAGAGGATGACAACGTCCTAATAAATCAGGAAACTGTCAAGATTAATAATCTCAGCCGTCATCTGTTTTCCTATAAAAGCCCTACTGGCATCAAATATTCCAGTTTATTTTGCAGGTCTGTTGGAGCAGAGACTGGACCGGTGCCAGCCGGGTGCCGTGTGACCTCCACGAAGCCATCCTATATGTCTTTTATCACATTAGCTGGGATTTCACAATGGTGCTGGTTCACGGGGCTGTAAGCAAGAATTCTTGACAACATATGTTCTGCTTCTCCTGTTACTGATCATTGTTACTGTTTGCTATGTGACAGACAACACTGAGCTCAAACGTCTACATTTGTCTTTGTTTCCTTCAATTTCAATATTTTCTGTTTGCGTAAAAAAAAAAAAGTTTGCCTCATTTTAGGCTAACTAAAATTAGTGGACAAATAAAGACCTCTCGATGCTCGTTTTATTACATGGATTTTTAATAGGTGCTTGACCCTAGGCTTGGGTTTCTGTGAGCAGGTCATGGCTCTAGGAATACCTTTGGTTATTTGGAGTTTTAAAGGCTGAAATAGTTCATCAATCCAAAGTAGAACTGCACTGATGATTGTATCTGTCGCTACTGTTTTGTTCAACCTTTTTTTTTTTTTTTTTTTTTTGATCAGTTTCTTACATTATAAAGGAGATTGGAGCTGGCAGAGTTCCTCAGAAAGAGCGGACCCCTCCAACATTTGAACAATGGTTCCCTCTTGTGGCCCTGCTTCAGTACTGCGATTTGAGAACGTGGTGGGAGTAAAATAAAATCTCTTGTGATGTGAAAAGGAATTTCTACGCAGCGCACTGTATTAAAGTACTCAGACATTTTATTTGAAATCTTTCCCAGGACTTCCAGGTTTTTCTTATCTCTTTAAAATAAGTGGGTTTTTTTTGTAATTTGGGAAGAAAGATGAACCAAGTAGCCCAATGCCTATTACTAGTGGTATTGTAATATCAACATCCATATTAAAGACAGCTTTAAAATTATTGATTCATGTATGGGAAAAGGCAGTTAGGCTTTCATTGTAGGCTTCAGAAATTTATTTATAACTTCACTATTTGCAATATTCATTATCTCCAAAAGAAGCATTACAGTGTAGAATCAAGTCTAGAATATACTGATCCTTTCGGGCATTTTATCTTACTAGCCCTGGGTGGGGTGGTAAACATCTTACATGTAACTGGTTGCTCAGACGTGATGTCTCCGAGCATCTCTTATGTATGCTTTTAAAGGTTTCTTCAGAGTCACATGTCTTCAGAAGCCACCATCCTACACACTCCAGTCTACATTGATAAATGTAGACTGATTGATAAATTTTGACCAGGCCACTGCTAACAGCCCACAGATGTGTGTTCTTGGTGTTAAACTGTATTCAGAATGACAACCATCAGGACATGTTCCTTAAGTAGGTTTGTTCCCTCCTTATGACCATGTTTAGTGGGAAAGTAAAGTGTTCTTAGTAAGAGAGACAAGAATCTGCTCTTTGGGTCATAGGACTATGAGTTTCTCTTCTAGCCAAGCCATCCAGGCTAGATGTGACGCTCCTTCGCACACCTCACAATTCTGAGTCATAAAAATACCATCTTCCAGTTCTACTCTAAGGATCCTTTTTAAAGAATGGAGGTATTTGTATGTATCAATCCATTGGCAAGCCACAGTCGCGTTCATTCACCACAGGACTCATGTATTTGGAAGTTGGACATGAGAAGTGAGCTTTAGGATGGAACTGTATCACGGGTAGGGTAGTAAAAAGAAAGCCCACTGCCCAGCACCGAGAGCACAGCGAGCGTATGATTACTAGACACATATTATTTAGTCTCTGGATTCCGCATGAACTTCCTCCCTTTCTTCCCTCACAAACTTAGGGCTCGGGCACCAAGTGACCAGTGTCTCCATTTTACTGCCCAGAACACCACAGGCCACCTCTGCGTTCTCTGATGACAAGTTTCCATTTTGTGTGGACACGCGCACCCTTCATTGTGTATTAATAAAATCACGGGCAACTCTTTTAACTACTCACTTGCAATGTGAGTCCTGTCAGAAGCTCATGGAGCAGAGAAAGGCTACACATTCAGGAAACAGGGCCAGCTTCCGCTTAAGTTTTAATACAAATGTTGGAATTGAGTGGCATTTTTTTTCTCTTCAAATAATGAACTTAAAAAGCGGTGCTTCTCACAGCTGTCTTTTGTACCCTATTCTGTCACCCCGCTACCTGGAGGCACCTCTGTGTATCACCAGGTGTCAGGCACCACAAGGGTCTAGTCCAAAGCTCTCCATGGAGTTGACGCCCAGTCCCCTGACCTATGTCTGGAACTTTTCCTTTCTGCCCTTTTCATCCAGTGTGACAACATAAGAGGAAATAAAATAAAGATCATGACCACAAATGCATAATTATTAGAATCTTGTGGGCATTTTTTTAAAATCACCATCAACTGTTTTATTTTTATTTGTTTTTGGTGAAACTGGTGATTGAACCCAGGGGCATTCTACCTCCAATCTATACCCCCAGGCCTATTTTATTTATTTATTTATTTATTTATTTATTTATTTTTACTTTGAAACAGGGTCTCACTAAGCAGTTGTAGAGGGCTTCGCTAAGTAGCTGAAGTTGGCTGTGAACCTGCGATCCTCCTGTCTCAGCCAGCCTCCCAAGTGCTGGGATTACAAGTGTGTGCCGCCATGCCCGGCGCCCAATTTTATTTTGAAACAGGGTCTCATTAAGTTGCTGAGAGCCTTGCTAAATTGCTGAAGGATGACCTCAAATCTATTATCTTCTTGTCTCAGCCTCCTGAGTACTGGGATTACAGGCTTGTGCTACCATGCCTGGCTTCAATTGGTTTTCATAGGACATGGACCTCACGCTCTCAATCTGCCCCTGCACTTGCGTGCTCTCCATCTCTCTGTCTCTCTCTTTAAGAGATTAGTGATCTGATTCATTTTCATGGGAATAATAAAAAACAAAAATCCATTTGGCCATTCGTTTGCTTTCCCTTGGGAGACTACAGAAGCCCTTGGGAGTTAGCAAAATAAATAAGGCGATCTGGAACCCAGAAGAACTCAAATTTCTAATTCAATGACCCACTAAAAATGTCAAACAACATATTCAATGTCTGGGACTGGTAGATCATTGACAGCTTTTTATTTTGCCAAATAAGATTTTTAAAAATTCAGAAAAATCACCAACTATCCTAACCATCATTTAATAAAAGAAGAAAAAAAAAACCCAAAGGAATAAGGAGGATATAATCTCAAAAAGAAAGAAAAAAGGGCATCCTTTTTCTTTGCTTGAATGTTACATCGACATTTTTCTTATTTTTCTCTTTTATGCGTTAATCAATTAAGAAAGTCGAACTTCATGTTTGATAGAGTAGAGCAAGTCAACAGGCCAGCCACGGGGAGCTCACCTGCTGGTGTCTGTCCTTTAGGGCCCTGGTCCAATTCTCCTCCTCCAAGAGATTCCCTTGGTTTCCGATTGAAGAACAAACAACTCTGTCAGCTCTCACTGGGCACTGTTTTTATCCTTATCTACTTTATTTTGAATACAACTGGTATTTAACTGACTTGTATCTCCAGCCTCCAGACTGTAAAATCCCTGAGGTCAGGAGAGTTTCTGCAACTGCCTTTTTTTAAAATGGGGGATTGAAAATGGGGGCATTCTACCTCTGAGCTACACTACTAGCCTCTCCCCCCACCCCCCTTTTTTTTTTTCTTTGAAAAAAGGTCCTAAATTCCTGAGGCTATCCTCAAACCTGCAATCCTCCTGTTTCAGTCTCCCAAGTACTGTGATTACAGGCATGTACCACCACCCTCAGCTGCAACCGATTCATTTTTAAGAAGCACTCTGTGAATGTCAATTGACTGACCAGACCCAAATCTAAAAGAAAACAATACGATATATGCAAGAGTGGATACTGCCTTTTTTGGGCCATTGATGTCTTGCGGACACATAGAAAAGGGTTAGAAACGTCAGGAAGTAGAATTAATGCCCCTCATCATCAAAGCAAGCAATGAAGGCAGTACAGAGGAAGGAAGTAGTAGTCTCCTAGGTTCAAATAAAAAAATCAAAAAGTGTGTAAGAAGTGTGTGTGTGTGTGTGTGTGTGTGTGTGTGTGTGTGTGGCAGAGGTGAGTTTCAGTACTTGGCTCTAACTAAAACAGTCTACGGTTTGGATATGAATATAATACATGCATTTCTTACTGGCCTTGCTCTTAGGTGACACTGATGTTTCAGAGGCGCTTTGGTGACGCTGACTCCTCGTAGACAAGGCAGAGAGGCCCTTGGCCATTCTGGGCTGTGGGTTTTTAGCATTAAGCAGGAACCAAGAGTTGATCTCTCTCAGCTTTTCAAATGGACAAAAAAGAGATTGAGACTCAGAAAGAAGAGAAACACTTTCGGACTTCCCTGCCAGAGTTTCCCAATGCCAACGACTAAATAGATGGAAGGGGAAATCATGTAGCAATTTGTGCTTTTAAAGGGAAGGACTTGGGAAAACCATTTAATTATTTTATAGCACATTTTACGTTATATTAAGAAAGGAAACAAGAAAGAATAGCAAGGTACCAAAATCAGGTAGGTAAACGCAACAGAAATCCTGATTCCCCCGGGCTGATCCTGGCCTGCAGAGCAAGACCAGCATGTGTCCAGAGGAAAATCCAGGGCCGATCCCTTCTTGGCAGAAACTAGGTTTTTTGTTGTTGTTGTTTTTTGCGGGGAAGGGAAAGGAGGAATGAGCCGACCACTAGCTTTTTAAAAATTTTTTTTATCCCATCTTCTAGATAAAAATGAGTGTTTAAAAACTGTGCTAAAATTTTCAAAAACACCTTAAAAAGATTCCATTACTTAAAGTGATTTGGATAATTGTGTTCAATGGTAGCCATTATTTAAAAATATAATTAGTTGCTGAACTCAGAGAAGGAGGGAAATTTCTGCAGGTGTTTCTCATTATTTGCTATGCATACAAAATATCTGCATAAATTACCATTATTATTCCAATGTATACTAAGAGACAATAAAGCATTAGCAAGCAAAGAAGAATGTTGTTGACCCGCAGCCTGGGAGGGAGGCCTGGGTGCACCGTAATGGTGCGCTGGCCTTCGGAGCTACTGCCGCACATGTGTGCGTGCATTCAAGATTGAAAGGAACCATTTTGCACCTGTAACAATATTACATATGGAATGGAACTCCATCAGAAAGAGACTGGGACTCAAAGAGGGGGTGGGGAGGAACAGGAAGAAAATAAGCAAATAGGGATAGTGCAGGCTACAACCCTCTGAAAACGATGCATACTGCCAGTGGGTATCTGGGCAGTTTCTTCGGGTTCAAAGCCCCCATAGAACACAGGTTTGATGTGAATATGTGATACGTTTCACTTTTTCCTTTTTTAAAAAAAATATACTTTGGGAGCCAGGCATATTGGTGCATGCTCCAAGTACTTGGGAGGTTGAGACTGGAAGATCGCAGGTTCGCAGACAGCTTCAGCTACTTAGCGAAGCCCTCTGCAACTTACTGAGACCTTGTCTCAAAATAAAAATTAAAAAAATAGGGCTGGGAGTGTAGCTCAGAGATAGAATGCCCCTGGTTTCTACCCCCAGTATTGCAGAAAAAATTGCCCCCAGTTTGGGGCATTGAAATTATCCATCATGAGTTTCAGTGAAAGGGACACCCAGGCACACAGTAAGTACTTGGTGAGTTTCTCTGCAGATTCCACCAGCTCCCTCTCCCTCCCTGTACATATCATTAAGATTGGTGTTGGTGACTTGCTGTGCACATAGCATTTTTTATTTGGTACTGGGAATGGAAGCCGGGGGCATTCTACCTTTGAGCTACAGCCCCAGCAGTAATTTTTAGTCTTTTTATTTTTTGAAACGGGGTCTCAGTGAGTTGAAAAGGGCCTCCATGAGTAGCTGAGGCTGTCACTGAACTGCCATCCTCAGTTCTCTGCCTCCCGAATGCTGGCATACATAGCATTATTTGACCTATTTCTTCAAATCTCCTCTGTTTCCTTCTCATCTCCCTCCCCAAATATTTCCCCACCATTCCACTGGTCTCTCTCCTCCTTTATCTGAAGTCCTTTCTGTTTCCCCGTTTCTCTAGTTTCTACATAGTAGAGAAAATATACAGTCTTTCACTTTCTGAGACTAGCCAGTCTCACTTATTTCTAGGGTGTGATGGCAGTTCTGTTTTTTTTTTTTTTTTGTACCATCAAATAGATTTTTCTGTGCTCATGAATATGTTCCAAATCTGCATGACAAAATTTGGGAGTCAGGCGTGGTGGTGCACACTTGTAATACCTGTGCTTGGGAGGCAGAGACAGGAGGATCACACTGGTTCGAAGCCAGCCTCGTTGGCTTAAGAGACCCTGTTTCAAAATAAAAATATAAAATAGGTCTGGGAGTGTAGCCTGGAGGTAAAAGGGTTTCCAGGAACCCCAGTACCACCAAAAAAAAAAAAAAAGAGAGAGAGAGAGAGAGAGAGAGAAATAAAATCAAGCTAGGGGTGTAGGTTGTGGGCAGAATGCTCCTGGGTTCAATCCCTAGTGCAGAAAGAAAGGAGAGAGAGAGAGAGAGAGAGAGAGAGAGAGAGAGAGAGAGAGAGAGAGAGAGAGAGAGAGAAGAAGAAGAAGAAGAAGAAGAAGAAGAAGAAGAAGAAGAAGAAGAAGAAGAAAAAGGAGGAGGAGGAGGAGGAAAAAGAGGAGGAGGAGAAAGAGGAGGAGGAGAAGGAGAAAAGGGCAGAGGAGGAGGAGGAAGAGGAAAGGAAGAGGAAGAGAAGAGGAGGAGGAGGAGGAAGAGGAGGAGGAAGAGGAGGAGAAGGAGGAGGAAGAAGAGAAAGAGGAGGAGGAGAGAAGGAGAAGAAGAAAAAGGCAGAGGAAGAGGAGAAGGGGGAGAAGGAGAAGGAAGAGGAGGAGGAGGAGGAGGAGGAGGAGGAGGAAGAAGAGGAGGAGGAGGAGGAGGAGAAGAAGAAGAAGAAGAAGAAGAAGAAGAAGAAGAAGAAGAAGAAGAAGAAGAAGAAGAAGAAGAAGAAGACAGAGGAGGAGGAAAAGGAGGAGGAAGAGGAGGGGGAGGAAAAGAAAGAAGAAGAAGAAGGAGAAGGAGTAGGAGGAGGAGAAGAGAGGAGAGCAAGATGAGAAGGAAAGAAAGATTAAAAAAACAAAACAAAACAAGAAGCATGCTTGTTGAATCCACTCTGCTTATCCACAATGAATCAGCTTCCGAAGGTTTACAATAGGAGAGCCAGTAACAAATGCTCCAGGCATGTGTCATGTTGGAGGCAAGTTGTCTCCAACATGCAATGATTAAGCCAACTCTTCACACTGAGAGATGGAGGCTCAGAGGAGCCGAGTTCAAACCTGTTACCAGCTAGCAAGCTTAAAAATAAGACATTGCAATCAATGCATACACATTACCCCAAACAGGGTGCCCAGAATCAACACTTATAGAACAGTGCATTTGCATCCCACAGAGAACCCTGATATAGCAGCCAAGAAGGGAGACATGGCAGATATGGGCAAAGGCAAAACACGAATTGGAAGACGAAGGTAAGATGCTATCAGTATGACCCAGTGCTTTTCACTCATCGTCCAAAATGCTCTGCTACTGGGACATCCTCAACCTCTTGTTCATCAAGAGTTCACAAACCTGGTCATGCTTAGGGCCCATTCAAGAAAGGGATCGATGCTAAGAGAGAGGTCACAGCCAAGGGAATCAAAAGGCAGAAAGTTGATTTCACATACACCTGTCAAGCCCATAGTTCAATGGATAATAACAAAAACCAGTTTGAGTCTTATGGCTATCGCGTTTGGTATGTTCTTAAAATCCATATAATCTTCTGTGGGTTCTATACATTTATATATTTTTATTAGAATTGAAGGGTCCAGAAGGTGGAAGGAAACTTCTATTTTGATTAGACGGTGTACTTAATCTCTTTACATATCTTGAATAAGTAAAATTATTCCTATAGAATTTCAGAAAGGCTTAGTAACTTTCCCAAAGATGCCCAGCTAGTACAGAGTTACAAAGTGAAGACTTGTACTCCACTAATGTATACGGGGAAGGAGAGGGAACAGGCTAGGATCTAGAGTGAAGCACACCACCTGTTGTGTGCGTGTATGTCTCCATCACTCAGAACCTCGTTATGATGTGTAACTAAATGCACCAACAAAAGTATAACAACGGCAAAAAGATCTGTACTCCCATCTATAAAATTATGAAAAATGACACTGTTTACTGATTTCACCTGCCTCCCACTGCTGTAAGTAACATCTGTGATTCAGGCTAAAAATTCTGAATCAAGTCTAGCCTCGCTTTTTGATGTTCCACACCATCAAAGGCCCAAAGACACAAACCAGTTCATCTGACTTGCATAACCTTGCCGATTCAGCTGCCCCCATCAAATCTCCACACCACGTCCCCTCTACCTGCCCTGTGTCGCGTCTCACAAAACTTTCTGAATTTCTAATTTTTCACAGAAATTTGACTGCTCAACTGGCCCAACTTCTCAGAAGCAGAACTAACCATCCCTCCGATGGCTCTGTGGCTCTTCTTTTCCATTTGCACCTGTTGTACCATCGCTGTACTCACTTGGGCGACTGTGTCCTTTGCTCTAGCAGCCAAAGGTGTCCTTTATCCTTCTTCTTTTTGTATCTTCAGGCACTGACAAAGTGCCTTAACACAGCTGGTGTTTAAATATTTGTTGACTTGAACCCAACTGAACTAAGCCACAAAGCACAGTTCACACAAGCTCTACGAAATTCAAATGAAAGGATAAGGTATGTATCCCTTTCATGCTGACAATACTATGGCATGAGCTAGCTAAACAACGACGTCTTCATAAACAGTTCTCCTCCTACATTATAATCTTGTCTGACTCTCTTTCCCCACAGGACCATGAGCCCTTGACAGTAGGTATCTTGTTGATATCTGCATCGCTCTTATGCCAAGAGTCAAAGCTTCACGGCCAGACTTCCTGACTCAAGTTCCAGGTACTGCCCCACTGAACAGTGCTTAGCTCTTAATTTATAAAATTGACAGGGTGACCCTGCAGAGATCAGTGTCATTACGAGAAATGTTTACTGTCACTCGCGGTTGCCCTGGAAATGAGAGCCATGGCAGCATCTACCTCAGGGCCACGGAGAAGGCAGCAGCTTTGGTCAGGAGGCAGGAGAAACAGACAAAAAGAGAGAGGTGAGCGCTTGTACTGGGGTTTCTTCAGGAAAGATAAGCCAAGGCAGGGTAGAGAAAACAGCGTAAGTTGGCTAGTCTGAATAATTATAGTGAACTTAGGGCTATAGAGGTGATGTCTAATTGTCTGGTACTTAGTCTTGGAATAATTTTAGGTAGAAAAAATAACTTTGCTTGGTGTGTTAGAGTTAGATAAAGGGTATCACTGGGACATAGTCTAGGGATCAGTTGCTCTGATGGTTTGGCTTAGAATTGGCTAACTCCAGAAAGGGCGGTTTCTCTCTGACCAGCAAGATGATTGAGATGTGAAAGAATCATAAGATACAGAAAAATAAAACATATATGCATATATAATATCATATATGTATATGATTATTTGAAGAAGCTGCATGAACTCTGTCTCAGTCTCCTTATTTTTAAATGAGGATGAAAAATAATCACCAGCCAGGCACAGTGGTACACACCTGTGAGCTCAGGACTTGGGGGGCTGAAAGAGAAGTATCACAAGTTCCAGGCCAGCCCCAGCAACTTACTGAGACCCTGCTGAAAAATAAAAAATAAAATAGGGCTGAGGGTGTAACTCCGACAGAGCAGCCCTGGGCTCCATCTCTAGTGCCACAATAATAATAACAACAATAATAATAATAATCCCCATGCCATGGGACTACAGCAAGGGAGAGACAAAACAAATGGAGCAGTGTGTGCCATAGAGGAGATGTAGTATGAAAATTAGCGATATTATCTGTCATTGCAGCATCCCTCATACTTATTCACACAAACAAGGGGTGCTTGAGATGTCCGGAATGAACGCAGGTAGGAATGAGTGAGATTTTATGATTATGCACTTGCATCATGAGCCGCTAACATTTTTAATTTTTTTAGAAAGAGAAAATGAATCCTTGGGGAAAATTGGCCCCAGAGTGAGGACAAATCAAGACAAGAGAAGGCCTGAGATTCCCAGCGATGAAAGGCTTTGCTACCGTTTTCCTAGCGTGAGTCTCCTAGTCCATCTATCTCTGTCTCAACATTTAAGGCAGGCATTTGTCTTTCAGGTTTCTCTTGGCATCACTGCAGTCATCGAATGAAACGTAATTTCCCCCATCCATAACCCAGTGAAGTTTAGTTGGACTTGGTACCACTTCTAATTTTAAAGAAGAAAATTTGCATCTTCAGACATCAGCAGCATGAGGCAACCTAAGAAATAAGTGTGCATTAGGCCTCAGAATAGACTTTCCCTCTCTGATCTGTATGGAGAACTTACCTAATGGGAAATGAAGCAGCGTCATCCGTCTCCTTCTGCTGGCATTACAGTTCTGTGGAACCCGATGAACTCTCCTTGTTGCAAGCACTTGATTGCATTCTAGGCAAAGCTGCACTCTCGCCTTGTAATGAACCCAGCATCTCAGGTGCTCAGGTGTTTAGAGTTAAAGAAGTGCATGGTATTCAATGTATGGCCTAGATTTCCAAAGAAAAAAACAGATTTCCAGTGCCCCCATCTGCCATCTCTTGTGAACAACCTTGGGAGAAGGACTCATTTCTATGTATTTAGAGCAGTCAAGATAATCCTGGTTTCCTTAAATTGGCATGGTGCCCAAATCAAATGCAAGCATTTTGCAATTAGTAATGCAAGAATCTTAACTTCAGAGAGCAATGAAGCCTGGAAATGTCCATCGACTATACCACTGATACCGAAATTATGGGAGAGACCATCAATATTACAACATGGATAAGTCATCGCTGTGAATAGACCTATTAAAGACCGCATGGATGGAGACTTTGGGGGCCCAGATTTGCCAATCTCTAGATATGTGACTTTGTATAAATGATTTAAAAGAAACTCAGGGTTTCTGAGCTTTTATCTGAAAAATAAATAGGGTAAACCATATATTCATGATCTAGCATCTCATGACTTTATGAACAGATTTATAAAATTACCTACTCACATTACTAGGTCTATCAATGGCATTTTGCACAGACCCTAGTATGGAATGAAGCAGACCAAATGGTAACCTCGTTAAATGTACTCCTTCTACATTTTTATAATCTCTTTAGAAACTTTTTAGGTTATTTCCTATAACAAGAGGTCTAATTTAAAAATGATTCGAGTTATAGGCTTTTATATAGCATTCATTTCTACACACTTGAGATAGGAAATGTTAGCTATTTAATCAGTGAGGTTCATAATTTAGTTTGTAAACTCAGAGACCATATCTAGGTTTTACATAATATTGATTACATGATCAGGGCTCATTAAAGGATAATAATTTAAAAATCACTTCTAAGTGCTAGCATTTTCTAGCTAATTTCCTTTCCAGGCAAATGCTTCATATTTTAACACATCGCCCTTTTCTCGTATTTATTTATTTATTTATTTATTTATTTGCTCCAGAAAAGCCAGTGAAAGTTAATCTAGAATGATGACACAATTAATGAAAATCTAAATGGAAGTGCAGTCTTGATGGAATTTTGCTTTTGATGACATAATAATAGGCTTATATAGCACCTTTCATCTATGGACCTCTAAGCACTTTACAAACATTAGTTAATTCGCACAACAATCCGGTGAGGTTGGCAATTATAATCAGCCCCATTATGTAAATCAGGAAAGTGCAATGCAGGAAGGTTAAGTTCCTCAGGCAACTGGAAAGCCAGTAGCAGAGACAACATTTAACCAGGAGCTTTTATGGACTTACAACTGCACACCCAGAGAGACTCCCAGACATCCCACCATTTGGGTTGGCTGCCACAAAAGCCCTCTTTGCAAAAACAAAACATCAAAGTCCCAAGAAGTATCTAATGTTGCCACCTTTGGAGAGCTCCATACTGGTTGTGAAAAAACAGGAAGGTATGCCGGGCGTGGTGACACACTTGTAATCCCTGCACTTGGGAGGCAGAGACAGGAGGATCACGCAGGTTCGGAGCCAGCCGCGCTGGCTTGAGAGACTCTGTTTCCAAATAAAAATATAAAATAGGTCTGGGAGTGTAGCCCAGAGGTAGAAGGGTTTCCAGGAACCCCAGTACCACCAAAAAAAGAAGAGAAAGAAAGAAAGAAAGAAAGAAAGAAAGAAAGAAAGAAAGAAAGAAAGAAAGGAAAAATCAGCAGGAAGGTAAGAGCAGAAGAGAGGAGAAGCTGTCTTGAAAGTGAAGTACTCTCATACATTTCCTCACTTGGGCAAGACTACAGTCTTGTGATATCCCCCTTTCACTAGCAACATTTGAGAGGGAAAATATTAACCTGGATACTAATGTGAACGTTGTTTATAACAGCAAATATTCTTCATGCAGTGCTTACTGGTTGGTGGGCATGACAGCAGATGTTTCGTATATGCTGCCTCATTTAATCTTACAATAACCATTACAAAAGTGCATTAGTCAGCCATTGCTGTGTAACAAACCACCTTACTTAGCACACAGCAAGTTAAAAATACATTTATGGCCAGGCATGATTGTGCAGGCCTGTAATCCTAGCATTTAGGAGGCTGAGACAGGAGGCTTATAGGTTTGGAGCCAATCTAACGACTTAGAGAGGCCCTCAACTGTTGCCGACGGGCTCAGTCCTGTGGGGGGCAAGTCCACTTGCGGTCGGAAGCCTCAGAAAGATGGGGCAAAAGGCAGGTGAAATTCTGCAGAATCTTATCTGCAGTGGTTCTTTACCCTCTATGAATTCCTTAAGTTTTTAGGTACGACGCTTTGGAAAAGAACCTGAGATGGACAAAGGCTTCTTGAGCCAATGACACTTTATTACAAAAAACCCCAAAATTTATACCCTTCACCAGTAAAGTTAATAATAAGAGAAGAAGGGGGTGGGTGTAATCACTGTGAAATAATAATGAATGACATGTAAACAAAGGTAATAAAACTAGTCCTTCAGCTGGCTGTTGATCTTCGAGAGATTAACTCCCTCCGGATTCTTTCTCAGGTTTTGCAGATAAGCAGTTCCAAACAGGCATGCCCAAGGCTTGGGGGCTTCTTGGGGAATCTTCTTTAACTTTCTTGGAACTTTCCATCTTTTTGGGCTCAGTTCATATAGCAAGTGTGGGGAGATGTGGTGATTCAGGTGGATGTGATGGAGTTTCTTCAGGTGTTGGCATCTTATCTTCTAAATCTGAAAGCTTAAGCAAACTCACAACACAGTTTTGCAGACAAAATACCACAAACAACACCACAAAGTTCTTGGTTTTAATTGTCAGATGTATTTCCTTAACTGCTGAGCACTCTTCTTTAGATAACAAGCCTATTAAAAGCCTACTCATCTTTAATAATCCATTTCTCTGTCACAAACCCTCTGCAACCTGCTTCTAACTTTCTAATTCCTTTCTTTCCCAGTTGGGACTTTCTTATGATAAGCTCTTCTTCATGCAAAAATGCTTTTCTTACTCTTACACGGTATTTCCTTTCCTTCATACATATATATTTAGAACGTCTGTCCTTTATTTTGTCATATTCATTTCTAACCATGGGTCAGTCTCTGTCTCCATGAATGTTCATACTGAGGTAAAAGTCAACAATCTTTCTCCTTGAGTCTATTGTATTTGGGCAACTAAGTTGTTTATCAACTAAATTACTTTAAGGTCACACACAAGGTTTTTATCTTCTCTGTCTCTAGGCAGGATCACAAGGGTAAACAGAGTTACCTTAAACTGAGCTACCTTACCGGAGTTAATAGCTTAACCTAAATTAGTGATTGGAATGAGGGTCAGAGGCCATTTGTGATTGCTGCAGCTGGAGTGCTTATCACAGCATCTGAGTTCTGGCCAGTTTTTATTATTATTGAGCAGAGCCAAGGACGTTTAGACAAATTATTAGAGAATTTATTTCCTCAGACTCAATTTCTTTCATAGTCCTGTTCTCACATCACCGGAGCAATTCGTGTAGAGAGTTAAAAGAATACTAGAAGAATAATAGTTATGCAAGAATATCTAAAAGTGGAAAGATGCTTTTGGCCAGCGAGCACACCTTCTCTCGGGGCTTATTTCTCACTTTGAGATTTTGCCTATTTAACTGCGAAAATGCAGATGCCGAGAGAGTGTGGCTTTTGCTGGTATCTGCACTCAACAATGTAATGAGACCCCATTTCAAATTAAAAAACAATTAAAATGGCTGTGGTTGTAGCTCAGAGATAGAATGTTCTTGGGTTAAATCCTTAGTTTCCCCCCACAAAAAAAAAAAGAAAGAAAAAGAAAGGAAGGAAAGAAAACAACAAAAACAACACATTTTTTCTTGCTCATATATCTGTGCATCAACTGGGGACTGATGATGTGAGCAGGATTTTGCTTTCAGCTACAGAGTGGACCTGGACTGTTCTACCCATACTTGTTCCTCCTTAGACAGTAGTGTACCTAGAACATATTTTTCTCATGGCCTGCATCACATCTAACCCACTGGCTATGCAAGTCACATGGACAATCCCAAGGCCAAAATGTGGCCAGGAACACTACCCAGCACAGGGCCAGCCAATTTGCATGGCTAAAACCATGCACACTTTCCTCCAGGGTAGAAAAGTTGATTCTACCCAAGAGAGATTACTGAGAAAACAGTGAATACTCTTACTACTAATCTAACCTGCCATTGTAGGTTTCATTCATTTTGGAGTACTGGGGATTAAACCCAGAGTCATTATATCCTCAAACTATAAACCCAGCTCCCTATTGTTTTTTTTTTTTCAGAGACAAGGCTTTTATTTCTTTCTGAGTAAAAAATTTACATTGAGAAATTACTGAATTACATGAATAAATGGTAGGGAAAAATAATATCACATCACTCTATTTAGCTTCATTTTATAAAATCAAGCAGTACTATATTCCTTATCTGGACATTCATGACTTCTGTAATATGGTTCCAAACTACCTTTCTAACCCTTTCTGTGCATTCATCCTGCAATACACAACCAATTCACCTGTTCGGGTGAAGTGCTGGAGATTTTCCTCAGCATAAATAGCTTCATTCTTTCCTCCCACCCAGTAAAGGAGAACTGACTACCTGCTGCTTAACATTCTTTTAGGAAATAAAAAGGAATAAGTCAACTCAGGCCTCTAGAAACAGACACATATCAAGGTGGTGTTAAGTTTTATAAGTCTTAGAATGTGCAAGTCAGGAGGCAAACTGGATACTCTGGTGTTTCTCAAATCTTTCAAGGCATTGATAGATTTCAGGAAATTATTCTTCTAGCAGATTCAGTTCCAAATGGGTGTCTGTGTGGCAATCTGACCTCTGTCAGCAAATCTTTAAAGCCATGAGAAGCCTAAATTGTAATGAGAAAAATCTTAAAAAGTGGAAAATCGAGGTTAGGAAGGCATAATTGCTATAGTCCGATACAGCTCCCTGTTTTTTATCGGTGCATTATGATCATACATCACAACGAAATTCTGAATTTAGAAACATACATGTACACCACACTCAGTGAGCCTCCCCCAACTCTCATCCTGTTCCTTCACCCTCCACCTGCACAACATTGAAACTGGCATTGATAATTTTAGGTATGTACATCATGTCCATTAAAGTGTTTCTTCTCATCGAGTCTCCCTCTTTGAGGATTCCTCACCACCAATCATTCCACAAGAGTTTAATTTTTCAAACCAGCTGAGGCTGGTCTTGAGCCTGTGATCCTCCTGCCTCCCAAGTACTAGAATTAGAGACCTGTTCTACCAATGCTCAGCTCATTGTAGACACTCTTGTCCCCATTTTATACATGAGAAAGCAGGCCGGAGGCAGGGGGATTGGAAATTTGAGTTTCCATATTTTCCCCAGGGCCTGCTCCTGCTGCCGTTTCTCTGTTGCACCAAGTGTGTGACAGGCTGTCTCCTGGTTGCTTGGATCTTCCACTCGGCTGTGATATATATCCACATCCTCCTCCTCTTCACTGGAGACTGATGATTATTTAAATTACAGGGCCATGGACCTCTCTATGCTGGTTATGGCTTAAGCAAGGGCTAAATAGCCCTTTTTGATTCTGTGCCTACAGTTTCTCCAGGGAGCAGGGAGCCCTGAGCCCCTCCAGCCTTCATCACCAGTGCATTTAAGCCATTAAGCTATCCCTGCTGCATTTCAAAGAATGATGCGGGCAATTCGCAGAAAGCGCCCTTTAACTCTTGGATGTATGAATTAATCATTCCAACTAACTAGATACAGAGTTCACCTAAGGTCCCTGACCTCCTCCAGATAAATATTAAACGCATCAGACTTACTCAGTAGAAGCAATGCAAATTACCAACAGTCTCTGGGTCAAGGATCTAAGAGGTGATAAGAAGTTTAAATAAATAAATCAGACCACTGGAAGTCAGGCGAGAATTTTATGGCTGGCATGGATACCGCACCGTTCACATAAGATTGACTCCTGCCAATATCAGCAGGAACACCAGGAAGGGTAAGATGGGCCGGTTCACATCTTGTACTACTGCTCTTACTCTGCAGAATTTTGAACACTAGAAAAGAGAAAGATTCACAACTTGATGAGTATATATCTACCGGTTTAAGAGGAGCTAATAATGTTTTCGATCTGTGAGAGTCTAAAACAGATAGGAGCTCCAACATCGCAATGTTTACTCTTCAAAATCCATTTCACAGAGTGCAAGGCTTCCTGGCAGGGCTACAGGAGCAGCTGCAGGAGAAAACAGAGGGCAGAGGTACAATGCCCTGGGCCTCCCCTTATTCTACCGGAACAGCTGCATATTTATCTGCTTTATCAATTGAACTTCATGTACAATTACATGGAAATAAAAGCAGTCTTCTGCTGGGGGAAAAAAAAAAAGAGATGGTTGAAAACCATTGGTTCTGATCATTTCATACCCTGCTATAATATTCCTTTTACTATACCAACTGGGCTTGTCTTGAACATGGCCTTAGCATTTATTTATTTAGTTTTTGACCCTTTTTACGTACTTTTATTGGTGCATTGTTGTCTCCCACCAAATGTAGTTCAGAGTGATAGTGACGTACATGAACACAGCAGTCGGTGAGCTGATTTTTGGCTCTTTATGTATCAGCAAAGAATGGGATTCCCTTGGTTGCCCTGTTACTAGGCTTTTTCCAAAACATGCCCCATTTTTGTTTTGATGGCATTCATCTTTCTGTTGTTCAGCATCAAAATTGCTATTTTACTCCTAGCTTAGGAAGAGGCCTGTTTGATACCATTTCAAATAAATAATCTAGCTGGAGATTGGAGAGGAAAGCAACGTGATCCCTCAGATCCAGGAATGGTTGTCTTCCATTTAATTTATGCAAAGCCTTTCATACCATGTTCCTGTAGGATTTTTTTTTTTTTTTTGGAAGCCTGACCACTACCTTTCAGGATGGTGGGATTGTATAGCGCACCTGGGAAGGATTGACAGAACCCAAAGGGCTCTTTTACCAATCACTTCCGCTCTCCTTTCTTTCCAAGTGGCATGTATGGATGAGCAGAGGGACCAGGGCACACACACAGGCCCTTCTCTGAAAGCCTGAACTTCTTTGTTTCTATTTGTTTGCAGACAAGTTCAGGCCCCCTTGAACAGATAGAGTGGCTCTTCCTTGAGAACACTTCTGTCTTCTCTTTTAACACAGTATTCCAACCCTGCCTTTCCTCTTCCCATGCTGTCTTTCTTCACGGTGCACCATTTCTCAGTGCCTTGGTTCTCTGAACCATGCCACCCCAGGGCAACAGAGAAAAGACCAAATTTAATCTCTGATGCCATCAGGTAACTCCTCAGGCCCTTGGCACCATTATTGGTGGAAACCTCTGACCTATTTAAACTACTCAGGTTACAGGCTTCATGGAAACATCCTTTCTGACTCTTTCTTTATATTGACAATCATGTTGAAATAAAAGTCATGATGATTTTTTAGATACTACGTTTTAGCAATGTTAAGGAACATTAGTTGGAATACTCATTTTGAACCTTGACTGGTGTCCAAAACAGGAGATCTATATTGACCACAATTGAATAGAACAGGTTTTTCGTTCCATGAAACATAGAGATGGGTCCAGTCAAGACCCTACTAATCTTTAAGTTCTTTCTCTGGTATCATATTATGGGTTTATATACAAATCCTGATTCTCCAAAATATTAGTTTCTTAAATCCTATTAATAGATGTTGCCAGTACGCCACTGGTATCTGTTTGGGTATTACCACTTGGGGCACTTAAGGCCAACTCCCAGTGGTTGAAAATCCCTGTAAATCTGTATCTCTAATGACCACAAAACATGTACAAATGTACAATAAGCAGAAAGTACAGATAATTAGCATGCTTTAGGTGACATCCCCAACCTATGACTGATAGGAATCTGCGATCAACAACTCCAGTTCCATCACCTCTCAGGTAGTATAACTCTGACAGGCTTGCTCTAATTTCAAAGTCCCTTAGGGAGGGATTTCCCACAGTGATCGCTGACTGGATAACCTCTCATTTTTCTATTCTCTTCCTTTCCCTGATATACGCCCCAAATTTCTGGGCTCTGCTCTCAAACAAACTACTTGCACTTAGATCCTTGCCCCACAATTGACTTTCAGGAGGGTAAATGAAACTGACCTATTACTCAAAGATCAAGTCCATCACTGATAAAAGGAGGGACATGGTAACACTCCCTCAGAGTCCTCTGAAAATGCCAGGAAACACTACCTGAGTCTATAAGCAGTTCCCACCATCCCTACTGCCACCGAGCAGGCTTCCAATAAATTATGGCTATCCACAGCTTGCAGCTGTGCACCTTGCCTACCCAGCTCACTTTCTGATTCTGGTCCCTTGGTCTCTTTGTCATTTTGACCTGGACCCAGGGGCCTTCCTGCTCTTCCTGGGATAGGCCAAGCACATCCCTATGGCCATATCAGCCTCTTCCTGATATCTGTGTGGCTTTGCCATCACCTCTCTAAACCTTGTTCAGATAGGATCTGACAGTAAGGACTGCTCTGAACATTCACTTGGAAGGGAGAACTTTCCAGAAGGGCTCATGCCCCCCACCAATCCACTTTATTTTTCTTAATTATACTCATCACTGTTCATGAAAATAGAAAATCCATATGGGTAGGAAACATATCTGTTTTGTTTTCTGTTACATTCCCAGCGTCTATAACAGGGATGATCACATAGAAAGTGCAAAAATAATATTTTTAAATGAATGAATGAATAAATGGTCAAAAATCCTATTAAAAATCCCTTTTAATGTTTGGGGAATTTGGGGGGTGAGGTGTTTGTTCTTTTGTTTTTGGTACTGGAGATTGAACCCAGGGGTAATTCGACCTCTAAGCTACACCCCAACCTTTTTTATTTATGTATTTATTTATTTATTTATTTATTTATTCATTCATTCATTCATTCATTCATTCATTTTTTAGTATCAGGGATTGAATCCAGAGGCACCCTACTTTTGAGCAACACCCCCAGGGCACACACACAGGCCCTTCTCTGAAAGCCTGAGCTTCTTTTTATTTTTTATTTTTTATTTTTTACTTTTTATTTTTTACTTTTTATTTTTTACTTTTATTTGTAAAAAGAGTCTTATTGAGTTACTTCACACTGACCTTCAGCCTATGATTCTCCTGTCTCAGCCTCCGACGTACTGGGATTAAAGGCATGCACCACCACACCCTTTGAGTACTCATACGGGGCGATATATTGAGTAGAGGAATCTTGGATTATGCCAGTGGTATGATGAATCTGCTGGCTTTTAAGTGCTCACAAGCTCCAACTGTAAAACGTTCAGCAATTTTTTTCCAACCACTACTGAAGTGTGGTAGCTTGAAACTGAACATGCTGGAAGTTTTTACACCAATAAAATTAGCAAATGCTAATTTGCTAATGGAGAACCAGTTTTCAAGTACACCATCAATGACAGCTAAGATTCTGGTGCAAATAAAACTGCCTTTCAGATTGGCTAGAACAGGACTTTGGAGTAAGCAATATTTAGTAATATCACTAAACACTATTATAAACCTTGCCACTGAATTGGGTTCTACATGTGATAGAATTATCCTCTGAGCAAAACCAGGCGTGGTGGCGCACGCTCGTCATCCCAGCATTTGGGAGATTGAAACAGGAGGATCACGGTTCGTGGACAGCCTCGGCTACTTAGTGAGGCCCTTTGCAACTCAGTGAGACCCTGCTTGAAAATAAAGACTCAAAAATAAAGCTGAGGGTGTAGCTTAGAGGTAGAACACCCCTCGGTTACATCCCTAGTACCGAAAAAAAAAAAAAAAGAATTATCCTCTGGGCAGATTTAGCGACATTTTCTTCTGTACCATGAATACATTTTTTATAATATTGTTAATGTGACAAGAAGAAAACTTGAAACACTGAAAGCAGTGTTGATAAAGAAAAATTTATCTCTATGAGGAGAAGATATTCTTCATCTTTGTAATCCCCACAGACTAACAAAATTTGTCCATGCTTTTTGATAAAAGTCAGGGTTAGGAAGATTGTCATTAAAAATAAGGACTTACCTAATTGACTTCATAATGCTCCCTTTCAAGGTGCCTTGAATGATGAAGCAGACACCAACCTCATCTTGAGTTAATGAGATGAGTCCATTTTTCTTTGTACAAATAAACTGTAAGGGTAGAAGTTTTCACAATACAAATTCTAGTTAACATTTAGATATAAATTGACTTCTAGCACCATAGAAATATATGATGAAGAACGCATACGATTTTCGTTTTGACTTTGCATGCCATTAATAAAAGAATCGTTGGAAGCCTAAGTAATATTTTTTCTCTTTAGGTGAAGTAGGAGAGGTTATGCTGAGTCACAACCAAACCTAGGATTGTAGTCATAGAGATCAATAAATGTTAGTTTTTCTATGAATCTTAGTTTTATGTTGGAGATGTGAATCTCTTAGGGAAATTTCCTTTTACACATTTCTACCCACTTTATAGAAGTCAACACTCAGACATGCCACAGGACAGGTCACTACATTTACCCCTGGAACAGGAGAAGTCAAATGACTGTTTGAAGAGTAAAGAAAAGAACTGGGAATCACAGAGATTCTCAAGTTGCCAGCTTAAACTAATTTCTTTAAGTATTATAAGTGCTGCTAAGAAATACAGGAAGGACCTGCTGAAAGCATATAACAGGGCAATCTATCTAGATGTATCTAGAAAGACCCCCAGGGGAAATAAATCTTGGCCATGTGAAATCTGAGGTTTTCCAGGCAGATTAATTATCTGGTGTCACTGACATAAAATAGTGATTTCTAATGAGCACAGTTAATAGTGACTTTCAATGACTGCAAAAAAAAAAAAAAAAAAAGCTTGGAAACTAGCATAGGAATTATTATCTTTCTGATTTTAGCTACTTCAAGTAATCTTTCATAAAATTTTTTCTCCTCGTTTGATGCCATCCCATCCTCAAAATGTGCAAGATTTGAATCTCCCTGGTTCATTTTTACTTGACTCTGCCCAAGTGTTAAAATTTCCCATAAATCAATTCTTCTTAACTTAGAAGGTTGATTGTCCCAGACACAGTCACTGCGTACACTGGAGTGACCACAGTGCTGGGTCACTTTCGCAGTCAGTATAAGGCATCGTGACACACGGTGTGGACAATAGGAATCTTAAGATCTTGTCCAAGCCCTTTTTGAAAATGAACAAAAACAATCTTATCTATGTCGTGTAACATATTCTAAAGGGTCCCATGCATTTCGTTACCCGGTGTTAGGGTTGTCTTTGGAATTCGGCCAAAGATGACTGTGTTGAAGACTCAGTCACCAATGCACAATGTTAGGACTTGGGGGAAGAGACTGGATCTTGAGGACCCTGATCTTGTCAGTGGATCAGTTCACAGCTGGAGGGACCATTGGGAGGAGTGGAAACTGTGGGTGGCGGAGCCTAGCTGCAGAGAATGGGTCCTTGAGGGTGTGCCCTTGCCCTAAGCCTTGCTCTTTGCTTCGCCAACATCACCAGGTGAACAGGTACCCTTGCCAGGTGCTCCTGATATCCTCAGAATTTTTTTTGGTACTAGCCTTTTAAGCTAGGGGCGTTCTACTTCCAAGCCATACCTCCAGCCTCTTTTTATTGTTTTTATTATGAAACAGGGTCTTGCTAAATTGCTGAAAGACTTGCTTTCTTTCTCATCCTCTCAAGTATGGGATTCCAGACGTGCACCACTGCACCCAGTTCTGCCATGGTATTCTATCTCTCCTATAGTCCAAAGTTGGACCGAAACCTCTGAAACTGTGAGAGCCAAAATACTTCTTCCCTCCTTTAAGTTGTTTACCTCAGGTATTTTGTTACAGTGATTTATAATTACAAAAAGCTAACATACCCATGCAGCGTGGTGTCTTTCCCTGTGGGGAAATAAACCATGCAACTTTTTCAGTGATATAGAAGAAACCTTTCTCCAGCTTGTCAATAAAGTTCAGTGTTACTGACTTCATCGTGCCACTAATGGATGCTGATCATGTACCTTTTCTTCCTGCTTATAAGTCATAGCTCTGCTGTTTCTCAGGTCAAAAGTCCACTAATAGAGGCACTGTACCTGAATTGAGTGTTCCAATGGCATTTTTAAAAATTCATTTTAAGAATAGGAAAGTTGAAGAAAAAAAAAGAAAACAGGTTTCAGTAAAGATTGTAAAATACAGACATGGGTTCTTCGTTAAAAAAAAAAATGCAATCTGAGCCGAATAGATCTAACCTAGGCCTTTTTATTCTTTAAAAAAGTAATGAACTATCAAGTCTGAAATGAAAATAAAAGACCTGAATTGAAAAGCTGAACAAGATTTGGGAGACTTGGGAGTGTACACAATAGCTATAAAACACCGGGGTCTGGTCCGTTACCAGTGTCCCACAAACTTGACCTACCTGCGTTGTCTGGCCGGGAAAAAAATGTGATGAATCACAGATATCATCACCAGCTCCTTCAACTTTCACGTTGGCATCACTTGCCATTAAGTAGCAACATTCAGGACATTGCTTCAGAACAAAATAACTAAAAATAAAGATTCCTCTGTCAACGCCAGCCCTGCAAATAGAGCTCAAGCTGCAGGACAGCAGGGACCCAAGAGAAAAACCAGAGAAGGACATGAACCACCAAGTCTCCGAGCCAGAAAACGGAAAGAGGTCAGGGTGCTTGTGGTTGGTGCATAGGAGGCACTTCATGGTTGCGTGCTACACAAATTGATGTATGAAATCAGTAAGATAAACTTGATCTGTAAAGTCACTGAAGCACAACAACTAGAGGAAAACAAACAAAACACGCAATGAAAAAATATGACTAAAGAAAATGGAGGGCAGAGAAATAACTGGGCATGGTAAGATGCAGAGAAGGGCAAATTCAAAGCCAGGCTCATCACGCCAGCTTGGTCGCTGGGTGTTTTTATTACTATTTTTGTGTATGTATGACACTAGGGATTGAACCCAGGGACATTCTACCTCCGAGCTACACCCCTAGCCCTTTTTTATGTTTTTGTTTTGAAACAGACTCTCATTCCGTTGCTGAGAATCTTGTTATATTGCTGAGGCTGTACTCGAACCCGCAGTCCTCCTGTCTCAGCCTCACAAGTATTGGGATTACAGGCAGATGTCACTATGCCAGGTTCTGGTCATTCGCTCTTAAAACTAAATGGTATTTTGCACTTGATAAGAGGATGAAGTAAGCTGCAAAGGACTGAGAATTATTACAAGGCCAGTTAATCTTCAAACATAGAAGGCTGGGTGAGAGGATCTGTTCAGTCTTCCCTTAGCTCCTTCTTTCTGATGTTTGTAAGTTTTCTTGTGGAGCAGTTGGGGAGGGAGGTCACACAGCAATAGAGAAGAAATTTGAGAAAGTCGCCGGGCGTGGTGGTGCACTCTTGTAATCCCCGTGCTTGGGAGGCGGAGACAGGAGGATCGCGCAGGTTCGAAGCAGCTGCACTGGTTTAAGAGACCCTGTTTCCAAATAAAAATATAAAAATAGTTCCGGGAGTGTAGCCTGGAGGTAGAAGGGTGTCCAGGAACCCAGTACAAAAAAAAAAAAAAAAAAAAAAAATTGAGAAAGTCTATATCATTTCCTTTTCTCCAGAAACCTCAGTATAAATCATCAGGATCATAACACTAAATGCATTGATGGAAATCCTACAAAACTAGATAGAAAAGATCAGATACATTCTTTTCTCTTTTAAAAACTACAGGTGTCAAGCTGGGCATGGGCGGACACCCTCAGCTACTTAGTGAGGCCCTCTGCAACTCAGTGAGACCCAGTTTCAAAATAAAGAATAAAAAAAAAAAAAAACCAGGGCAGGGGTGTAGCTCAGAGATCTAATGCTCCTGGGTTCTATCCCCAGACCAGCCCCCCCCCAAAAAAAAAAAATACTACGGTGTCTTTACATTTTGTCTCAATGTAATGTTTAAAATTATTTTGACCTAGCTTCTAAATTATGTTCTATAGAAAACTAATCCCATGCAATATTAGTTGTGGTTTGGTTGGAATTTTTTATTTTTATTTACTCCCAAGCATGGGGATTACAAGCGTGCGCCACCACACCTGGCTGATTAGAATTTTTTTTTTTTCTTGTGGGTCTGGGGATGGAACCCAGGGGCATTCGACCTCCAAGCTACACCCCCTGCCCTATTTTTTATTCTTTATTTTGAAACCAGGTCTCACTGAGTTACAGAGGGCCTCACTAAGTAGCTGAGACTGTCCGCGAACCGTGATCCTCTGGTCTCAAGCCTCTCAAATGCTGAGAGTACAAGCGTGCGCCACCACGCCCGGCCTGGTTGGAATTTTTTATCTTTCCCCCCCAACCAGGGAGGTATCAATAGTTAATACTTTTTTTTAATTCGTTGTTCAAAGAAAGTAAACATTTAGTGAAACAAAGTTTAACAAATGTCCTTTTGATGCAACTTTTCAGAATCTTTAGTATGCCAATAAGCACTTTGCTAGTCTTCTAGAAGTAGACACCATAGGCAGTGTCTGCCAAACACATTTGAACACATAACAGTAAAAGCCTTTTCCTCTGTGTGGCACTGTGATGGTTCACAGGCAGGATTTAGGGAAAATAGCACAAGGTTGACTTAACCAGTTTCCTTCTTGTGAGTGTAAACACGGTGGCAATGCATTTACTTTATTTTTTATCCTTTCCCAAAATAACTTCACGTCTGCGGTAATAATTGCTCATTGCAACAGTTCCTGGGAAACAACAGAAAAATAATTAAAATGACTATTTCACATATTAAGAAAAGATGCCCGAGAGGGTTCGACTGTTTTCCTAATGTCACACCACATCCCATCGAGGACTTGGGCCCCTGATTTCATCTATTTTCCTTCTGAATTTTCACTTCTTCAGGAAATAAGAGACCAAAATACTGAGATAAACAACTTAAGGAGGAGAGATTCGTTCTGACTCATAGTTTCAGAGGCTGAAGTTTAACTTTGATCAATAGGAAACACAGGTTTTAATGGTAAAGCCAGGCATGGTGGCTCACTTCTGTAATCCCAGTACTTGAGAGGCTGAGACAGAAGGATGAGGGCTTGAGGATAGCCTCAGCAACTTTGCAACACTCTCAGCAACTTACCAAGACTGTCTCACACACACACAGACAAAAAAAAAATCAATTTTACCCAGGCATGGTGGCCCACACTCATAATATCAGTACTTGGGAGGCTGAGATAGAAGGATCTCAGGTTTGAGCCTGGCCTCAGCTACTCAGTGAGGCCCTCTGCAACTTAGTAAGACCCTGTTTCAAAAATAAAGAATAAAAAATAGGGCAGAAGGTGTAGCTTGGAGGTCGAATGCCCCTGGGCTCCATCCCTAGACCCGCAAAATAAATAAATAAATAAATAAATAAATAAATAAATAGAATAAAAAATAGGGCTAAAGATGGAGTACAGAGGTAGAAGGCCCCTGAGTTCAATCCCCAGTACCGGAAAAAGAAAAAACTCAATCCTATAGCATCTTTACAACCTGTTCCTATGTGTTGACTGGAGCCCTGGGGTGGGGGCGGGATGACATCTGATTAGGCAGAGCTCCCTGGGTCTTAGGTCCAGGGGTAACTAGGAAGTGCTGATTCTGAGAAACCCGTGGCCAATAAAGGAAACCTTTATAAAGCAATCAAACAAAAAGCTGGAGGAGCCCTGTTGGTGGCGATAGACAAGAACAGGCATGGAGTTGGAAACTGGAGCTCTGGGAATCAAGACATCACCAGGAAGTGGTAAGTAAGCCGCGTAGCTCAAATGCACATCCCTTGGCGGCTGCATGGCCTGCGGGGGGGGACATCACATGACCGTCACAGGAGCTAATGTCAGTGAGGGCATGGGCTCTGATTAGCAGCTCCCAGTTCTAGAAGGTCAAGAAGAACTTGGGTGCTGCAAAGAGAAAAGCAAAAAACATGGAGTTAACTGCTTCAGCTTGACTTCCCTGGAGATTTAAGGTAAAAGAAAATAATGTTACAGTTCCACCCCACCCCACCCCCCCCAACCAGGATAAGAAAACGGGTTTGGATTTCAGCTCCAAACACATTCCTTACAGGAAGTCTACCTTCTCCCCAATGTCTCCAAAGCTGGAAGGAATGTATAAGGTTAAGTCCAAACCACAGCTTCCCAGGGAAGAGAATTCTACTCAGCCAAGTCAGTTAATCTCATAATGTGTTTTTGTGTGCTAAGTGGTATTTCGCTGTGTAAGTTGTCTGAGCAGCACACATCGGATTGCCACCAGCCTCTAAAGCTGTAAGGAAAGAAAACGATCGCTTATGTATCTTAGTGGCTTATCAGGGAACATGGAAGAATTAATGTATTTATTCTTTCTTCTGAGATTAAATGTAATTGCTTTAAAAAGATAATCATGCTATTGTTCGAATTGTCGGCATTTCTTATGAAGCACTAATACGTTTTCCTGTAGTCTGACGAAGTTTATGGTCTCTTATCCTTATTTCCCTGTGGATAAATACTTTGTTAATTAATAAAGTATTATATGAGCACTTAGTGTCTGCATTTAACAGTGCAAGGATTTCATTCAGATTATGTTAATAGATTGTTCACATTATTTCTTGCATTAATTACAACTTCTTTCTGTGGTTTCTTCATAAGAGCATTGTCTCTGCGAAGACAGAGGGCTCTTTGGATTATATTCTTGTTTGACTGTTGAAGTAACGCTAAGAAAATATTATTATATTAAGAACCACTTTCTAGGACTTGGATCAAAAGATGAACACAGAGATTCAATTATTTCAAAATCTTAGCAGCAGCACAATTAGCCTGCCCTACTTGAATCAAAATCAAATTGGGAATTTTTCTAGAAGCTGCAATGTCTTAGGAACAAATTTATGAAATTGCTATTCCATATCATACCTTAGGCATAATTATAAGAAAAAAAAGAAAAAAACCTTATCGTGATTGGTAAATGCAAAATCCAAATGAAGTAAATATGTGGTGTGACGATAAATCTCAGGTCACAGGTGTACGGGAAATTTTCTTTTATTTCCTCAGATAAAATCAACTTAATTCTGACTCATTCTGCTGTGCTGGTGGGGCAATTTAATTATAATTATAATGTGGACCACTCCCCTTCGGGCCCAGTGGTAAGTGGCTCTGGGGTCTTTGGTCACTTCTAGAAGCCAGGAAGCCCTGGGTCACCTGCCAACATTCCATCATGGCTACCAGCGAGGCATCTGTGCCTGGAGCTTGGAGCACCTTCTGGTTGGCCTGTTGCCTGAGCAACTTGACACACTCAGAAGCCCCCGGCCTTATCTGTAAGAGGGCATTCACCCGTCAGCCTGCAGGGGGAGCACTGTCACCAGGAAATACCTGCATCCCTATTTCCCCATTCTCCATCTCTTTTCTCTTTCCTAGGAAATAGTTCTCCTGCATGGAGCCTGTTTCTCTGATAGCCGTCGACTTCCGTGGTCTCTAGCTGCCCTCCCCGGCAATCTTAACATTTATCTTTGTAGGCTTTACTTTATCAGGTAAGCAAGTTCCAGGGAACCAAAGATGTCTGCCAGTCCTAACCATCTCAGAGGTCTATTCCAAAGAAGTAACTAGGTGCTTCCAGCAAAAATGAGGAAGAAAACACAGGGCAAGCGCAATACATTATTATCTTGATAACAAATTCTGAAACATAACTATATTGCAAGGACTTGAAGGTTCTTTTTTCTCTCTTTTTCTTTTTCTTTTCTTTCTTTCTTTTCTTTCTTTCTTTATTCATTTATTTATTTTGCGGGTCTGGGGAGGGAACCCAGGGGCATTTGACCTCCGAGCTACACCCCTGCCCTATTTTTTATTCTTTACTTTGAAACCGGGTCTCACTGAGTTGCAGAGGGCCTCACTAAGTAGCTGAGGCTGTCCGTGAACCGCGATCCTCCAGGTCTCAGCCTCCAGAACGCTGGGATTACAAGCGTGCGCCACCACGCCCGGCTTTATTTATTTATTTATTTATTTATTTATTTATTTATGGTACTGGGGATTGAATCCAGGGGCATTCTACCTCTGAGATACACCATAGCCCTATATATTTTTTTTTAATTTGGAAACCAGGTCCTGCTAAGTTACTGAGGGTCTCACTGGTTTGCTGAGGCTGGCGTCAAACCTCAGATCCTCCTGTCTCAGCCTCCCGAGTACCGGGAATACAGGTGTGTGCTATCACACTCGGTGTAATTTGTTTTTTAAAAAATTAAACTTGATCCGAGCATGGTGGCGCACACTTGTAATCCCCGTTCTTGGGAGGCAGAGATGGGAGGATCGCGCACGTTCGAAGCCAGCCATGCTGGCTTAAGAGACCCTGTTTCCTGTATATATATATATTAGGTCTGGGAGTGTAGCCCGGAGGTAGAAGGGTTTTCCAGGAACCCCAGTACCACCCCCCCAAAAAAATTAAACTTGACAAAATACAGTTTGGCTGTCATTATTTCATATGAAAGGAGAAATGATTTGTAAAAACCAAAGTAGTTTGAATTCAGAATTATAAAGCCTCAGATTTGGTGTTTAAGATAATAAGGTGGACAAAGCATTAACATTTGATGTTTTATCTTTTGAAATTATTTTATTTCTTTACTTTTTTTTTCAGTACTGAAGATTGAACCCAGCAGCACTCTACCTCCAAGCTATATCCCCAGCTTTATTTTTTTCCCCTTATTTTGAAACAGGGTCTCACTGATTTGCAGAGGGCCTCACTAAGTAGCTGAGCCTGGCTACGAACCTGCAATCCTCCTGTCTCAGCCTCCCAAGTACTAGGCTTACAAGCGTGCACCACCACATCTGGCTGATGTTTTACCTAATTGCATTTGTTTATAAAATTGGTTAGGCTGTTGTCGTTCTGTTTTTAAAATATTCCCATGAAGCATAACTCCTGAAATGGAGGAGCATATTTTCCATGTCTTTATACACACGCTCACACTGTCGTCCTCTGCTTGTCCTCGTTTCTCTGAACCAACCCCTCAAGATGCACCCAGAAGAGCCCAAGGATAGATCCAACCAAGGTGTCTGTCAACAGATGAATGAATAGCAAATATGTGGTATCTACACTCAGTAGGATTTTACTCTTCCCCAAAGAACAAAATTATGTCCCTTGCAGGAAAATGAGAAAATGGATGGAACTGGAGTATATTATGCTAAGTGAGATCAACCAGTCTCTAAAGGTCGAGGGTTGTATGTTTCTTCACATAAGTGGAAGATAGAAAACAGGAAACACCAGGAACTGAAGATAAAGGAGGAGAGGGACCAGTAAAACTGTGGAACAGGAGGGGGGAAGAGGAGATGAGAAAGGGAAAAGGAGGATGGAGGAAGGGAACACTTCATTTCATTTCAGATGCCATGCCCCTACGTGCAGGTATCACTGCCAATCTCAGGAACATGGGCAGGGAGGATACACCAAGTGCTGTGTGCAGGTATGTTTTTTTTTTATCACTTTGAATCTCACTATGATACAGAATTACAGTACATTTATAAAAGTTATAAATAAATGATGTGCCCAGCACCATCTGGTCTACCTCACTCATGTCTTCCTCTCACTCTTTGTGTCTAGACTTCTTCCATATCTATAATTGAAGACTTAGGAGTGTGTTTGTGTGTGTGCGTGTGCGTGTGTGTAGGAAGAGAGGAGAAACAACAGGAAAACTGGTTAACTTTGAATTTTAAAAAGAACAAAAAAGAAAATTTTGGTAAGAATGTGTCCTAATATTTCATAGAACATATTTGAGAGTTCAGAGTTTAAATTTTTCCCAAAGGCCATATGCTAAAGGACAGGTCCCCAGAGTGTTGTTATTAAGAGGTAGAATCTTCAAGAGCAAGGCCTTGTGGGAGTTCATTTGGTTATTGGGGGTGTGGCCTTAACAAGGACTGTGGAACCCGGTGCTCTTCCTCACCCTACTTCCTGGCTGTGAGGTGAGCAATTTCCTTCAATCCATGTTTTCCAGCCCAGATGTGCTGCCCCAACACAGGCCCAAAGCAAGGGCCAATCTATCATGCACTGGGACTTTCCCAACTGAAACCTTTCCTCTTTTTTTTTTTTTTTTTTTTTTTGGTAGTGTTATTTATTGGTGATTGAGCCATGGGCATGCTACCACTGAGCTACACCCCCAGCCCTATTTTTTTTTTTTGAAACAGGGTCTCACTAAGTTGTGGAGGGCCTCACTAAGTTGTTGAGGCTGGCTGTGAACCTTCGATCCTCTTAGCTCAGCCTCCCAAGTACTAGGATTACAGATGTGTGCCACCATGCCCAGCTAATGTTTTCTCTTATATGCTATCTCTGGTATTTATTATAGTGATGGAAAACTAACTAATGTAATATTTACATAAAATTTTAAAAAAAATTTTTTTTTGCAATACTGGGGATGCAACTCAGAGGCATTCTCCCTCCAAGCTACACCCCCAGCCCTAATTTTTATTCTTTTTTTTTGAAGCAGAAGCTCACTGCATTGCAAAGGGCCTCACTAAGTAGCTGAGGCTGGCTACAAACTACGATCCTCCTGTCTCAGTCTCCTGAATGCAAGGATTACAGGCCTGCATCACCACACCCAGCTTATTTTTATTTTCTGAATTTGAAAGATAACTAGAAATGTTATATTTAACTGTCGATGCTACTCATATGCCAAGCTGCATCTTTCCCCCTAGCCTCTCCATGTTACTAACCAGTAAGCATAAAGTTTCAGTATAGCAAGATGAATAAGTTCTGGAGGGCGGCTGCACCGCACTGTACCTATAGTTGACAATACAATAATGTATTATGCACTTAAAATTTTAAGAGGGCCATATATCATGTTAAGTGCTCTTACCACAATAAAATAAAATTAAAAAGAGAAAAGCCATTGTAGTAAGTGTGAAAGAATCTTCAGAGAAGAGGCACTTTGGTTGAATATCTCAACATCTCTGAGGAATTTCCTAACCTGTGCTCCCAGGACGTGAGCTGTGTTAGAAACAGGAAAGTAGCCTCAAAAGACATGTTCTTACAACCTCAGGATTCCACATTTATGGTGGAAATAAAGAGTCAAGGAGTTACAGTTTAAGTTAGGTTAAGACAGCTTGTGTCATGTAAGAAAGAAAACTGGAAGAGTTTATAATCAGGAATTTTAAGCTCATAAAATAAAGACTAATTCAGAGTGCTATTGAAATGGAAGAAGAGTTTTTCTTAACTTGATAGAAATAGAGTTAGAAAGGAGGGTTTATCAAACAGTTCTCTTTAGAAATTATCACAGGGAACACAAAGACCCTTATTATACAGCGAGGCACGGCTGGGGAGACGAAGGTGTTGGACGGGGTGTTGGACAGTTGAACGGGCATTGACAGCTGCGTCTTGTCAACCAGTAAATGTGATCAAGGAAAAGGTAAGGTAGTCATGGTTGTTTCTACTAGAAAACAGATTCATAAGTAAGAGTATGAGGTCAAGAAAAGTAGAAGCTGAGTGTGGTGGCGGTGCATGCCCGGAATCCCAGTACTTGTGAGGCTGAGGCAGGAGAATCATATGTTCAAGGGCAGCCTTAGCAAATTAGCGAGGCTCTCAGTAACCTAGTGAGATCCTGTTCCAAAAAATAAAATTAACTGAGTCTCGAGGTGTAGCTCAAATGTAGAACACCCCTGGGTTTGACCCCCAGTGCCCCTTCCCTCATACACACATACAAGAGAGGTAAAGGCTTTTATTTCAAGGCAAAATCAGCAATGTATAGGATACAGCGCTTCTGAGACAATGCTTTCTGCTTGAGCATGTTTCTGAGCATTGCAAGGATATTTCATAAGTGGTTGTCCCTAGGTTCTTGCTTATTAAATCAAATCTGCATCTGGCAAAGTAACAGTGCAAGGCAGGAGAAAGTCAGTAGACGATGCATTAATGCAGCCTTGAACATAATTTTCAAGTCTTACTCAGCCACGAAATTTGGTTATACCCTGCTTCATATGGAATGATTTCATTCCTTTGTTTTCTTTATCTGTCTGCCTTCCGCAATAGCCATTTAAATCAAGCATTAAATTTATCGAACAGATACTCCTTGCTATAATTAATTCTAAGGGATAGGAGAGTAGCACCTTCTCCGGCAAACGCAGCATGAGAACTTCTGCAAGTCAATAATGTTTATGGAGAAGGAAATTATTGTCTGTAACCAAGAAAGAGAGAGAGAAAAAAGAAAAGGAAGGAAGGAAAAAAGAAAAGAAAAAAGGAAGGAAAGAAAGAAAAAAGAAGGAAGGAAGGAAGGAATAGAACGAAGCAGATCTGCCTTTAAACCCATGCCAATCATTTACCAGCTGTGTGGCTTTAGATAGAACCATTAACACCTCTTAGTTACTTTTCTTCTTTACAACATGCAGTAATCATATCTTGCATACATGGCAGTCAGGAATTCAAAATAATATGTTTACAGCACTCCCTACATAATAATACTTACCATCTAATGAGGTCTATTAATTTACCCTGAGGCTCAAAATTGAGAATTGCTGAGACTTCTCAGGTAGCATTTTTCAAAGTATATTGGGAAAACATTGATCCTCATGGGTGGGTCTATTTTTAAAAGACGATGAGCAGCACTACAACTTAAATTTTTTTTTTGTTTTAGTTTAGTATGCAGTTTTCCAGGCTTAGGAATCCCACCGCCTTTTATTGGGTATTGTTTCAGTCTGCTTTATGTGACAGAATACAGGGATTGGGTAAATTATCAACAATAGCAGTTCATTTGGCGCTCAGTTCTGGACGCAGAGAAATCCATGAGCGGGACTCTAGCATATGTGTGTCCTGCATGCTGTTTCGTAAGATGGTGGAAGGGCAGGTGAACAAAATTAGGAAAGAAAAACAAGATGGTGTTAAACTCATCAGTACAGCAGGGGCCCAGTCCCCAGGGTACCACATTGCAGGTGGTTAACTGCCTCTTAAAAGCCCCACCTCCATCCAGGTGTGATGGCACACACCTGTAATCTCAGTACTTGGGAGACTAAGATAAGAGGATCACCAGTTTGAAGCCAGCCTCAGCAACATAGCAAGGCTTTCAGCAACGTAGCAAGACTTTGTTTCCAAATTAAAGTAAAATAGGGCTGCGGGTAGAGCTCAGAGGTAGAATGCCCCTGGGTTCAACCCCCAACAACGTAGGAAAAAAAATAGCCACCTTCTAGTACTGTCACAATGGAATGAAGTTTCCACTACACAAATCTGGGAGACATGTTTAAACCCTAGCAAATATTAACAGAAATTCCAGGTTTGGGCAGACTTTGCACCCAGCATTGTAAGAGGGAGAAAAAAAGGAAACGAAATATTTCCCACTTGTGTTGATTTCAACATTGTGATCTGCTTTTAACCACAGATTTAATTAATAAAAAGAAATTGAGAAGCCAGACATGATGGCACATGCCTATAAGTCCAGTACTTGGGAGGCTGAGGCAAGAGGACTGCAGGTTAGAGGACAGCTTCAGCCACTTAGAGAGCAACTTAGTGAGATCCTGTTTTACAGTAAGAAAAAATAAAATAAAATAGGGCTGGAGCTATAGGTTGGCTGTAGAACACCCCAGTACCACAAACAGGAAGGAAAAAAGGAAGAAAGGAAGGAAAGAAGGAAGGCAGTCAGGCAGGCAGGCAGATAGGAAGGAAGGAAGACAGGAAGGAAGGAAGACAGGAAGGAAGGAAGACAGGAAGGAAGGAAGACAGGAAGGAAGGAAGGAAGGAAGGAAGGAAGGAAGGAAGGGAGGGGAAAAATTTTGAAGGAAACATTTATTAAGTGTACTAATGTATGTTGTCATGGAGGGACTTGTGCAAAAGTTTAAAATTTTTTTTGTCTGACTTGCTTCATTTTTTTAAAGAAACTATCTACCACCAAGAAAATGCACTAAAATAGAAAATCTAAGCCGGGCGTGGTGGCACACGCTTGTAATCCCCGCGCTTGGGAGGCAGAGACAGGAGGATCGCGCAGGTTCGAAGCCAGCTGCGCGCGCTGGCTTAGGAGATCCTGTTTCCAAATAAAAATGTAAAAGTAGGTCTGGGAGTGTAGCCCGGAGGTAGAAGGGCTTCCAGGAACCCCAGTACCACAAAAAAAATAAAATAAAATAAAATAAAATCTAAAACCTCTTGGGTAACTTCTTTGTCTTCTTATGAATGAAACGTGCTACACACCCAATGTCTATGGATAGATCCTGGGATGCCTACGTTTATACTCTGAGCCTTCTTCCTCAATTCATCCCCTCGAGCTCCTTGGTTTCCGTCCTTCCTTCTCTCTTCATCTCGAATGAGACTTCATCACTGCAACATAAATATAATCTGCCATTTTATTTATTTTGCCTGGACACTTTATATCTTCCCCAATGAGATGCTATATTTCCATGAACAGCTGTCTACAGACATCTGTACAGAATGTCAGTGAATCAGGCGATCTCTGGATTTGACATTCGATGACATCCTTGCTTTCTAAAAAGGTCCTGCCCCAACAGAAAGATGCTCAGCTGATCGATCCCAGCTTCAATGGTCAGATCTAGGGATTTTTCAATAACCCAGAAGCAAGTTGTTGGTAACCAGAGAACCTAGTACTTTTGGCAATAGTTACATGGAATATCAGTAATTGCTATATGGCTCATAAAGTACTTACAACCTTGTTATACAAGGCAAGACTTCTCTGCTGGCAGACTGACAACACAGTCTTTCTTGGTGCTGTTTTGGGTCTGTAGAAAAAGTATTCTGTTGGTAATAGACTATAATTCAAAACTACCAATTTAAGCATTTCATACCTGGCCACCATGCAATGAGCCCAGAGACCAGCAGCTCTGATCCCACAGGCCTTGTAGAATGCACTGGTTGTGCAATGTAGCCAGAGCACTCGGCTCTTATGCTCAATATCTAGAGCACTAGGCTATCAAAAGGCCTGCTGGGTTGGCAGGGGCTGCCTTGATGGTGTTCAAGTCCGCGGCTGCGGCAGCAAAAGGGCTGAGGTGTTTTGGCACCAGGGATGGGGAATGGTTTCTCAGCACCTGCCCACAGCATGCTTGCTTCCAGGTGCTATGATAAAAACCCAGGCTTTTTGATGACTCCCTAAAATTACTCTTTAGTCCAACATACGACTATAAACCAAGGGAAATATGGATGAACTCCCTGGATGGTAAAACATGAGATCTCTGTTACAGCAGAATGCAATACACAGGCTCATAATCAATCTTTGGTTGTATTTTTCATATTGTTATTTTCATGCATATGAAAACTCATTGCAATAAAATTCAAATTTAGGGTTTTTTTTTTTATTATCAAGTTTCAGCTTCCCAGAGCAGGAGGGTTTTGAATTTAAAAGTCAAATAGTAATAGCTAACACACTTGGCATTTTTTCTAGTATATGCATCATTCTAAATTCTCCACATATGTTAACTGCCTTAATTCTCACAACCACCCTGTAAAGTAGATATTATTATTAGTCCCATTTTAAAGGTCAAAAGTAACTCTAAGAGGGGACACTGAGGCACTGTGAGGAAGTAATTGGTAGACATGATAAGGACTTGACCTTGGAGACCCCTGACATTGTCACTGAGGAAATGACAAAGAAAGATACTGGCCTCTGTTTTTCTGTCTATAAAATGAACCTATGTGCCTCTTTCTCCTGTGTACTTGAATGCATGTTTATAGACATCATGAAAATCTATGACACTTTGAATAACAGGTGATCCACCATTAATTAATAACCTAAGGCCATAGAGATGGAGGAGCCACTGACTAGAGACAGAATTGTCTGATCCCTTTGCAATATCATATCTCCTTTAAGGAAAGTTATAGAATAATGTAAACAGTACTTTTTCTGGAACGATTCCAGGATAAACCTTTTAAAAATGTATTTCTTTGATGCATTGTAGTCTCACATCATAATGTTGTTCAGAGTGACAGGATGTTTAAATCAGGATAGACTATTAAAGAAGAGAGGCAGTCATAGCTTATTAGTTACTTTCTACTTTGGGCCAAATATTAAGATGAACCAAAGAAAATTCTCTATATTCAACCACTTGGAACTTTAAGAAATAATTTATTATGTGTCGACCTAACATAAAACCTTATTTTATGGGGGAATCTTGAGAAAAGAATGTTTAATTAGGAGGTAAATCTGTTACAACTCTAGGCTGAAGTACCTAGCCCAAAACAACTAACCTTTACCTGATCTACAACCACCTTAAATATGTGAAGCTGAGGTGGGTTCGCTAAGTGTGATTATTTTTATGGAAATCTGAATCATTCCACGAGACCGATCACAGTTATCACAGGTGACACACCTGGAAACGTAGGATTTTTTTTCCTTAGTTCTCAGGATTCCAGAAAACTTGATGCAACCATGCTCGACCTTTCCCGGCAGGAAATTTTAAATGCAAATTTTCTAGAAGTCCTCTTGCAAAACAACAAAATAAAACAACAACCATAAGTCCTTCTTCCTAAGATTTTTTTTTTTGAAAGACAGTGAGGTAATGTAATGGGACTCTGTAATATGCTTCTGCAACTGCAGACTGTGAGATATCTCTACAAAACCAGATTTGGAGCCTCTCCAGCACATGCTGTCAGTTTGGACTAAGACAAGTGGTACAAATGGGCAGACAATTTTTTGATAATGAAATCTAGAAATTCACTTGGAAGACCCTTAGCAATTCCATTGGTTCTGTTTGATGCCACAGTACCATCAACATGAACTGGAACATTTCTGTTTAAAGTGCCTGGCCAACAAAAAGGTACATGTCTCTGAATCTCAGGAGCATAAGCCATAAACATCATGTTACTGTAAATTTCATTTTTTATAGCAGGGGTTAATAATGCATGAGCGCACATTTCTTATTTTCATTCTAATGAATTGCCTTAAGATTTTGAATCCTAAGGGGGAAAAATGTATGTGCACATTTGCTATGTTGTCATGTGTGTGCAATACATGTTGGAAGAGATACAGGCATATAAATTGAAAAGAAGAATGATGGCCCTTAGATGAGGTATCGCTCTATCTGTAGGCATTTTATATGTCTCCGGAGAGATCAAAAGTGTCTTTGCACATATTTCAGAAAGTTAAAGACACAGAAGTATAATGATGTTATATCTTCATGGGGATTTCATTACTTGCAGGCGCACCGTGCAGGTGAGTACAAGGGACCAGTGTTCCTGAATCTCTTTGAAATTGGACATTAGTAAAAAGTTAATTCTGGAATACTTGTCCTGGAAAATGCCATTTATTTAAGGATGCATGTTACCTCCCACAGGCACACATGCAAATCTACAAACACACACACACACACACACACACACACACACACACACACACAACACAGGCACTAACAGAATGTGCCGGCTAGCTGGGGGTTGTGGAGCACACTTGTAATCCCAGCATTTGGGAAGCTGATAGGAGGATCACGATTTGAGGACAGCTTCAGCTACTTAGTGAGGCTCTTTGCAATTCAATGAGACCTGTTTCAAAATAAATAATAAAAATATAGGGCTAGGGGTGTAGCTCAAAGGTAGAATGCCCCTGGGTTTCATCTCCAGTATAGTTAGAAGAAAAAGAAAAAAAAGAATGTGTCGGCTAACATGTCCTCTCTGCTGTCAAGATAGAAGGCTTTAAATTGAGAATTTTATTTTTCAGTCCAGAAAGTCATTCAGCCTCGTTTCCTTTCAAAAATGATGGGGACTCGCATTGAAGAGGCTCATAGAAAAGCTTTTGTTTTCGGTGATGAAGTTCAGTCAGCTAAGCTTTGGGGTGAAATGACTCAACTGTTCTACTACTTGGCTTGTCAGGAGGGCTTTATGACTTCTGCTGGTTCTTCTGCTTTTACCTCTCCTTCTCTTCTTTATAATTACAATTACAGAGTTTGAAGCCATGTTGCTGTGATCCTAACCAGCAAAAGTGGTCAAAGGTTTCTGGGAAAAGTTAGATTTCCTGACATAGGTACTATTCCCTTCTGTTTGACCTCTCTGCCCATGATGCACTGTGATGCAGGTGTGACAGCTACCTTGCCATCAGGAGGCGGCAAGCATCAGAGAAAAAAAGGATGTCTGAGCAAAACGGCAAGCCAGTGTCTCAGTTCTCAACCTCACTGCTAACCAGTTGCAAGAGAGTTAGACTTGCTATGTCTGCACTTTTTATCATTTGATAAACATTAACCTGATATACTCAAGTGACTATTAAGTAGGTGTGTTTGCAGCTGGCCGTTTTTCCAGTTGGCATACCTGACATTTCACTAACAATTTCAGGTACTCCAAGTGTCCTTTGTGGGTTACTTTGACACCAAGTAACTGATGAAGAAAAATAATCAGGAGACCAGTCCATTTTTTAGATTCCTCCCTTCTAAGCAAGCAGACCTACAATACCAAAGGAGGGCACTCGTGTGTGTGTGTGTGTGTGTGTGTGTGTGTGTGTGTGTGTGTTACTTGAGATTGAACCCAGGGGTATTCTACCCATGGAATTGAACTAAGAGGTATTCTGCCCATGAGCTATAACCCCAGCCCTATTTTATCTCTTATTTTGAAACACAGACTCACTAAGTTTCTAGTGTCTTGCTAAGCTGCGGAAGCTGGCTTCAAGCTTGCTATCCTCCTGTCTCAGCCTCCCTGGTGCTAGAATTGCCAGTGTGCACCCCCTAGGCCCAGCCAGGAGAATACTCTTTATTAGAGTGGAGACCACTCCCACTGTCCCTTCCACTCTTTTCAGTTATTCTCTCCTACTTTTAAGCTCTCTTTCTCTCAAGGCTTTTTATTTCAAGTTGAACAAGAAAACAGACCAATCAGAGAGGCCCTGAATTGAGGATACAAATATATTATATTGGGGTCCTCTGAAGCTGGCTTCGAATAAAGATGTAGTACAAATAGTTTATTTGAGAGGTGATTCCAAATGCACTTGTAGAGAAGTCAGAGAAGTGATGTGGGGAGGAGAAGGCAGCACACATGGGTAAGTAATTGTGTGGGTATCCATCAGGGGAAACAGGCTCTGAGAAATGGCTGGAGTAAAACGTGCCTCGGAGTTTCCCAAACACAAGCAGTGACCTTCACTAACTTCTCTGTGCTGGTAGAAACTGCCCAGCCTCTACAAACATGTGAGCCAGTTTTCTATCATAGATTTCTTTCTCTATAGATTCACAGTCCATTGGCTTTCTTTTTCTAGAGATCCCTAGCACACGAGCCAAACGTATTTGTGAATCAGGCCCAGGTGCCTTCTTTATCCAACTGGCAGGTATTTAATCCTAATAATGCACCCATAGATTAAGAAAAGATCATAAGGTTTAACTGTGGACACACTAGAACCTCTGCAAGACAGACTTGTACCTAAACTCGATTTGTCAGCTTTCCAAGTTTCTGTTCTATCAAAAAGGCTATTCCACCACTTTTGAGCCATTTTATGTCAGCGTAAGCTGAGACCGTATATCTAATAGTCACTGAAATTCCTCAGTGTTCTCAATTCAAGAGCCACTCTAGCAATTAGCCATAAGGCACTTCAGGGGAAGACTAAGAGAATGACTACTGTATATTCTTGCTGTGAAATTGTAGGGTTCTTTCTCAAGGGGACCTGGAATGTTCTTCCATAAAAGGGAAGAACTGTCTGGAGTCTTGGTCTAAGAAATGGCTCATGTCAGAAAGCTAGGTGAAGAATTATAATTTTCTTTTTCATTTCATTTTTATGACTCTCATGAAACTTCTTGGTCAGTCGCTTTTGATGTTTTGTGGTTGTATTAGACAAACACACTCTCATTGGCTGCATGGCTCTCTTGCCTTGGGCTCCCCGCGTCTAGATGCCGCTGTCGCAGGGTGCTATGGGTAAAGCTCCTTGGTCCCCTATGGCCTGATGCCACCATGTCATCACCTCGGCCTTGCCTCTGATGTCATTCATATATGTCTGTACAGTAGTAGCCCCCACAAGAGGGAATAAAGTTAGGTGGTAATAAGGTTTCTGTATCTCAGGAGAATTTAGTGTAAATCTGAAAATATATTCTTCTGTGTGTGTGGGTGTATGTGTGTATGTGTGTGTGTTACTAGCCATTGAGACCAGGGACATTCTAGCTCTAAGCTACATCAGCAGCCCTTTTAATTTTCATATTAAAACAAGGTTTTGAAAAGTTGCTGAAGGTCTTACTAAGTTGTTGAGGCTAGCCTTGAATCTGCAAGTCTCTTGTGTCAGCCCTTCCCAAATACTGGGATTATAGGTATGTGCCACTGTATTCAGTGAAGATATATGTGTGTGTATGTGTGTACATATCATATATATATATATATATATATAGTATATACTACATATATACTATACTATGTATATAGACATAGTATATATGTATATGCACTTTATATAGTATGTATACATACTGTATACCAGTGATATATATATGTATATACCAGTGATATATATGCATATATACATATACATCCATACAGGAGATTGAACATAGAGAAATTCTACTTCTGAGCTACAACCCCAGCTCTATTTTATTTTTTTATTTTTAAACAAGATCTTGGTAGGCCCATGAGAATCTCACTACTTGCTAAGGCTGTCCTTAAACCTGTGACCCTTCTGTCTCTGTCTCCCAAATACTAGGATTACAGGCATGCACAACCACACCCAGTGAAAAACTATTTTTATAGTTAAAATATATATGGTAAGCTTGAGAGCAAACACTGAGAATATACTTTTAAAATATAGGACATTACTATTGTTATAATTGAAAAAATTCATTTAATGCAAATGAAAGCTGGACTGGGTATACTAATATTAATCTAAGAATATATTTTGTTTGGCAGGTCTGGGGATGGAACCCAGGGGCATTCGACCTCCGAGCTACACCTCCTGCCATACTTTTTATTCTTTTATTTTGAAACCGGGTCTTACTTGTAGAGGGCCGCACTAAGTAGCTGAGGCTGTCCGCGAACTGTGATCCTACGGTCTCAGCCTCCCGAATGCTGGGACTACAAGCATGCACCACCACGCCCGGCAATCTAAGAATATTTTAAAACAAAAATGCTATAGATAATAAAGGGTATTTTATAATAATAAAAGGGTAATCCATGAGGAATTTATAACAATTGTAAATATATATACACCTAACAACAGAGTATATAAATATATAAAGTAAAACCTCACATAATGAAAGGGATAAATAAAACTGACACACTTTAGCTAGAATAACTAGTAATTAAAAAAGAAAAACCCAAAGAAGTCTCAAATTATCAAAATCAGGTATGAAAGAGGATAATACTACTGACCTTAATGAAATAAAAAGTATCACAAAGGGAAAACTATGAATAATTATATATCAACACATTAGAATGCCAAGATGAAATACTCAAATTCCCAGAAAGACATAAACAACAAAAATAACTTAAGAATAATTCTGCAATTTGAATAAAGTAGTCACAAAGTAAAGAAATTTGAGATAGTGGTTTAAACAAAATTCTACAGGAAAGTCCCAGGACCATATGTCCTTACATGGAAATTATGCTAAATCCTTGATACAAATTCTTCACAAACACTTCCAAAAAATACAAAAGCAGACAAAACTTTCCAGTTCATCCTATGGGAACAGTATGACCCTCAGATAAAAACACCACAGAAAAGAAAATTAAATATGATCAGCTCTCATAAATAAAGACTTAACAATTTCAAACAGAATTCTACTGGATCAAACCTATCAATATATAAAACATATTTCATCAGAAAGGGGGATCTATCAGAGGAATGCATGGCCCATTCAATGGTCCACTGAATGGACCATTGAAAATCAATGTAATATCTATTAACAGAATAAAGAGAATAACTATTTAGTCAGAAGAGATGCAAAAAAAGCATTTGATAAAATCCACCATTCTTTTACGATGAAGTCACTCAACACACTGAGATTATAGGGGGCTGGTTCAAAAGAATAAAGGGCATCTGGGCGACACCCACAGCTCACTAACCCTGAAGGACAACAGAGTGATGAGCCTGCCATCTGGGACTAGAGACAGTTCTCTGCTGCAGCTACTCCCATCCAGGGTTATACAGGTAGTTCTAACTCGAGAAAGTAGGCAAGAAGATGAAATAAAAGTCATCTAGAGCCGGGTGTGGTGGCATACACTTGTAATCCCAGCATTCAGGAGGCTGAGATACGAGGATCCAGGTTCATGGCCAGCCTCAGCTACTAAATGAGGCCCTCCCCAATTAGTGAGACCTTGTTTCAAAATAAAGAATAAAAAATCGATCTGGTAGTATATAACTGGGAGGTTCAATACTCCTAGGTTCAACCCCAACACCACACACACACAAAAAGAGATAAGTCATCTAGATTCAGAAGGAAGAAGTAATACTATCTTTATATTCAGAGGGCATAATCTTGTACATAGAAAAATTGTCAGAAATCTTCCCAACAGGTTTAGGAGTAAATAAATTAGTTCTACAAGTTGGTAGGGTAAGAGCTCAAGTGTGTTTCCCTTCAGTAGCAATAAGAGAACAAAAGTGAACTAATATAGGTACATCGTGTATATAAATCATATCGATTTTTTCTCTTCAATAGAGTAGAAGAAGCCATGTGTGCCTATCTACATTTTAATTAGTTAATATTAGATGTAATTTAAATTTTGGCTCTTTATTCATAGTTACCACATTTCAAATTGTCCATGCCCACAAATGGCTAGAGGCTCTGTATTGACCAGTGCACACCTAACACATGCCCATCGTCTCAGATGTTCTTTGGGACAACACTGATGTTTATAATCTACATATCACACATGCATTTCTACATTTTTCACATTAATATATACTTAAGAGCAATTACTTACTTTGATGTTTTTGTCCTTTCTGGTTTTAAATGACTGTTTCTAATAATGGATACTGTGTTTGTTTGTTTGTTTGTTTGTTTGTTGTTTGTTGTTTGTTGTTTGTTGGTTGGTTGGTTGGTTGGTTGGTTTTTGGTACTGGGAATTGAATCCAGGGACTTTTGACCTTTGAACTACCCTCACAGCTCTTTTATGTTTTTTTACTTTGAAACACAATCTCTCTAAATTGTTGAGGGTCTTGCTAAATTGCTACTGCTATGCTATCCTTGAACCGGCCATCTGCTGTCTCAGCCTCTCAAGTACTAGGATTGCAGAAATGTGCCATCACACCAAGGAGTTTGTTTTATTTTAAGCTTTTTTATCTTGAAAAGAAATAGTGCACGCTTGTAATCCCAGCATTCCGGAGGCTGAGACAGGAGGATCATGGCTTGCAGACAGCCTCAGCTACTTAGTGAGGCCCTTTGCCACTCAGTGAGACTCTGTTTCAAAAATAAAGAATAAAAAGTAGGGCTAGGAATGACTCGGAGGTAGATTTCCCCTGGGTTCCATCCCCAGGACCTCAAAAAATAATAAATAAATAAATAAATAAATAAATAAATAAATATAATAAAATAGGGCTGGAGTGTAGCTCAGAGGTAGAATGGCCCTGGGTTCCATCCCCAGTATGGCAAAAAAAAAAAAAAAAAGATTCTTAATCCATGTTAACTCTCACTCTCGTTTCCAATCTACACACACACACTGGAATCATTAAGTATAATATTTTCAATAGCACCTCAGTTTGCAAATTTATGCAGGAAAAAAGTAGTTTATACAAGTGAAAGTAAAGAAAGATGAGAGTCTTGGCATATTAAGATGCATCTTATTGGTATGTAAATATTGGGTATTAATTTAGAAACAAAGGTGGTTTTGACAGTGAAGTGCTAATATTTCAACCTCATCCGAGGCTCAAACATGCAGTTGATTGAATCAAAGGTATTAAAAAAAAAAAAAGGATGTTTCAATTTCTGTGTCACTGGAGAATAAGAAAAAGGTAAAAAGAAAATATTCTATTGATATGTGTTGTCACTGGGGTTTTCTTTTCTGTAGTCATCTGTGTGTGAATTTGATTGTATTTTATGTCACCCTGGTGAACAATACCACAAATGTTAAGACCACTTAGACTTCAACAATAAAGGAGCTAAGAAAAGAGTTCTGGTATTCATGTCAATCAGCATCCTCTGCTTAGATAGGGAGGCCTTAAAATTAACTCAAGCAGTATTTAAAAAAATCAGACACAACGCATAACAGGAAGACTCACAAAAGACTTCCTTGTGGCTCATCAGAATAAATTTCCTGTCAAAATACTCCCTGTGCTAAGTAAAGGTGATCTATTCATGTGACCACCTGACTTATAAAATCAATCAGGCACAATAAGAAAGATGCCTTGCTCTTTGCAGACTTTCAAGTTTTTGCTCCTATTAACTTCCTAAAAATATATTTCTTTTTTCTCACTCTGCTCTGTATAACTCATTAACATCATAATCGCCAGCAATAATTGCCAGAAGTAACGAAAGTCGAAAAAAATGAAGAGTTAAATTACCACTTAATGAAAGAAGAAGAAAAAAAGAAGACAGTTTAAATCAACAGTCCACGCCACCACCGTCACTCCCTTTCTTGGGAAAATACAGAGTAATTGTTGTTTCTTGGAGCCTGTTGTGTTTACAAATGAGGATTCTCAGACAGTGAATTCTCACAGTGATTCTGTGGATTTAATTGATGATGTGAATCAGATAAATTAAGAATATTTGCTCAGGACACTAAAAATGTTGTTTTTGTAGCAAATTGCAAAATAAAACTATTTTTTAAAATGTTTTCAAGATCATTTCTATGGTAATCAGAAGGCCTGGCTAAAACAAAATGCTTCTTCTTAGTTTCCAAAAGGTAAGGGATCTCGGAAAGAAATGTTCGGTCTGTTTGAGGTTTTGATGTTTGTTCGTTTTAACCAATACTTCTCAGTTGGAGTTAATTTTGACTCTCAGAACGTTGAACAATGCCTGAAGAAGCTTTTGTAGGAACAACCCAGAGGAAGCCACTGGCGTATAGCAGAGCTCGCTGCAACAAAGGAACACCTGGCCCCAAAGCTCAGCAGAACAACGTTGAGAAGCCTTGATTCATACCAACAAAATGGCCTGAGATTATTATAAAAGGCAGACAATAAAATAAATAGGTGGCTTTAGGGCTGGGGATTTAGCTCAGAGATATGGCACTTGCCCAGCAGCTGCAAGGCCTTGGCTTCAACCTCCAGCACTGTCAATAAAATAAATACAGAAAAAGAAATGTCCTTTGCTATGTGTGGTAGTACATGTCTGTAATCACAGTCCTTGGGAGGCCGAGACAGGAGGATCTCAGGTTGGAAGCCACCTTAGTAATTTACCACGACTCTGAGCAGCCTAGAAAGGCCCTGTTTATATATATATTCTGAGCATGGTGGTGCATGCTTGTAATCTCAGTACTTGGGAGACTGAAACAGGAGGATCATAGGTTGGACGCCAGCCTCAGCAATTTCCAAGACTCTGAGCAAGCTAACAAGACCTTTATTAAAACTATATATATAATATAAAGAGCTGGGGGTGGAGGTGGCTTGGAGGTAGAATACCCCTGGGTTGAATCCCCAGTATCAAAAAAATAATAAAAAGAAGAAGAAAAGTCTTTTAATAACAAAACATGAGAAACAGATCAAAGCTAAAAATCTAATGCAGTGTTTTGCCAAAAAAAAAAAATAATTTATTTTGTGGTTTAGAGAGCAGGCAAACAGTGATGACACATCACTCCAGCTGCCCTAATTGGTCAAAGCCTCCACTCATGGTGATCTGGGGTCTGACGAATGTGAAATAATCAGCTCTAATTGTAATAAAATATAATGATGGTCTATAGCTTGGAGGTAGAACGCCCCCGGGTTCCATCTCTAGTACCGCAAAAAAAAAAAAAAAAAAAAAAAAATTAGAGCAGGGGCTACAAAGTTCTTAACCCACAACAAAGATATAAACAGCTATAGTCTTAGAGATGAGAAAGGTGAAGATTATTTTGGCTGTAGCTCTAAAACTTGTGCTCTTGAGTCCCATCCCTCATAGATGGGAGGGCTGGGGCTGGGGATGCAGGTGGCTTCTATCCAGACAAGGGAGAAAAGCTCTCATCCGGCCAACTAGAGATAGAAGTAGAGTATCGCAACTACCCGTAGCCTACCACACAGAGTGGACTCATTTGTCTCTCTTGTTTGAGAAATCTAAGCAAGAGGAGAAACTAGGTGGTCAGCAGATTAATGACAGGGTGAATGTTAAGTGGCTGGGATGGTGAACTTAATCTACTCTGTTGGAGTTTGTCAGGGAAAAAAGATGGATAAGGGTTTCCCAGGTATAGATCATCTTGGCCTTTGTGCAAGGATCCCAGCATGAGGTCGTTTCAAATTCTGTCCAAATTAGTAGCTTGCAGAGAGCCAAGGGACCTAAGTGGAAAAGGCTAGAAAATTTGCTGAAATTATAGAGACTGGGAGAAAGTAATATGGCCACCATAATAGAAACTGTATTTCTTTCAACTAAGCAATTGAAAGGCAGGGGCTCTGTCCAAGAATGAGAAGGTAGGACATCTCCAACAACCCATTTAAATGACACCAGACATTTCATTTTTAAATGCCTGCCACATTTTAGAGTACTCAAACTAAATGACCAGAAGACAACCCTATAGCGTCATCCCTCCTGCTAACATTGGAAAGGTCAGAAGCAAATGTTTAAGGAAAAGAAAAATTAACAAATCTTGCTTGCTCACAGAAAGATTCATGAAGCAGGCAGCAATCAAAACCACAGTTCCAGAGAGTGCCATCCAGCAGCGTGAGCAGGTGGCTAGTGAAGAAATCAGCTGCTTGACTACAGCCAGGCATCTCCCTCATTGGAGCACAGTGTGATTGGTAGCTTGCCCATGATTGGCTAAAGCTTGGCTGCTTGTGATTGGCTCAAATCTGGCTATTTGTATATATATATACACACACACACATACACACTCACACACACACACACTTTGGGGAGGGGGTGGTACTGGGGATTGAATCTAGGAACATTCAACCTATGAGCTTCACCCTCAGCTCTATTGTATTTTTTATTTTGAAGCAAAGTCTGGCTAAGTTGCTGAAGGAACTCTCAGCAATTAGTGGCTGAGGCTGTTCTCAAACCTGGGATCCTCCTGTCTCATCCTCCCCAGTACTGGTATAACGGGCATTCACCACCATGCCCCACTTGCTCAAAAAATAAATATATTTAAACTAGGTTTTGTTTTGTTTACATATTAAGTTAGGTTACAGTTTGTAATATAGAAACTGAAAGCACAGAGACGGCTCCAGGCTGAGAGCTTCCTGCCCATTTCACTGGGCACCTCTCCCCTTTTCAGCTAGAGACTGACCAGAACCTTGGGTGTGAGTGGGATAAGGACTGTACTCTTTATCATCATAATGGCCTTGTTTTATTTTATTTTATTTTATTTTATTTTATTTTATTTATTGGTGGTACCTCCGGGCTACACTCCCAGACCTATTTTATACTTTTTATTTGGAAACAGGGTCTCTTAAGCCAGCGCGGCTGGCTTCGAACCTGCACGATCCTCCTGTCTCTGCCTCCCAAGCACAGGGATTACAGGCGTGCGCCACCACGCCCGGCATAATGACCTTGTTTTAGCTCAGTGTGGAAGTCACAAGTCATAACATGAGGTCAGTCGAATGATTCTTTATGTTCTGTGTTTTTCTTTTTTTTTTTTTTTATATAACAATTTTTTTATTGAACATAAATAGTATACATTTACACTGTATTTGGTGCCCTCCCCCCCCCGCCCACATTTCCCCCCCCACACACACCAATGGTTGTCCAGGTTAACCATGTCTTATTCATAATTTTACACATGTTCAAGTGTAGACCCTTATTAATCGAGACCGGCCTTCCTCCTCTCCTATCTTACCATCCAAACTTAGCTAGTATTTCCCCTTCAATATCTGGAGTCCCTCTGGTATTCTTTGTGTTTCCTAGTTTGGGCATATTAGAGGAAACATATGTATCTTCTTCTTCTGTGCTTGGCTGATCTCACTTAACATAATGTTCTCCAGGGCTTTCCATCTTCTTTCAAATGATATAATTTTGTTCTTCTTTTTGGCTGAATAGAATTCCATTGTGTGTATTTCCCATAGTTTTGCTATCCATTCATCTGTTGATGGTGATCTGGGTTGGTTCCATATTTTGGCTATTACAAATTGTGCTGCTATGAACATAGGTATGCATATGTTGCTGTAGTTCTCTGAATTCAACTCCTTTGGAAAGATACCCAGGAGTGGTATAGCTGGGTCATATGGTGGATCTATTCCCACCTTTCTTAGGAATCTCCACACAGATCTCCATAGTGGTTGAACTAGTTTGCATTCCCACCAACAGTGTAAAAGAGTTCCTCTTTCCCCACATCCTCGCCAGCATTTGTTGTTATTTGATTTCTTTATGCTTGCTACTCTGACTGGGGTTAGATGGAATCTCAGTGTAGTTTTGATTTGCATCTCCCTGATGGCCAGTGATGAAGAACATCTTTTCATGTATCTATTAGCCCTTTGTGTCTCTTCTTTTGTGAAGTGTCTATTTAGTTCATTTGCCCATTTCTTGATTGGGTTGTTTGTTTTGCTAGTGTAGAGTCTTTTGAGCTCTTTGTATACTCTGGATATTAGCCCCCTATCAGAATGGTGGCTGGTAAAGATCCTTTCCCATTCTGTAGGCTTCCTCTTTAGGTTATTGATAGTTTCCTTTGATGAGAAGAAACTTTTTAGTTTGATGTTATCCCACTTGTTTATTCTTGCTTTAATTTCCTGAGCTTTGGAGGTTTTGTTGAGAAAGTTACTGCCTGTGCCAATATGTTGTAGTGTTGAACCTATGCTTTCCTCTACTAGCTTCACAGTCTCAGGTCTAATTTCTAAGTCTTTGATCCATCTTGAGTTGATTCCTGTGTTTGGTGAGATATAGGGGTTTAGATTCATCTTTTTACAAATGGTTAGCCAGTTCTCCCAGCACCACTTGTTGAAAAGGCTGTCTTTTCTCCAGCGTATGTGTTTGGCCCCTTTGTCAAAGATTAATTGACTAAAGATGTGTGGGTTTGTTTCTGTATCTTCTATTCTAATCCACTGGTCAGTATATCTGTTTTTGTGCCAGTACCATGCTGTTTTTACTACTATTGCTCTATAGTATAGTTTGAAGTCTGGGATTGTAATGCCTCCTGCGTGTTTCTTGTTATTGAGAATTGCTTTGGCTATTCTAGGTCTTTTCTTTCTCCATATGAAATTCATGATTGATTTTTCTAGGTCTCTGAAGAATGTCACTGGTATTTTAATGGGAATTGCATTGAACCTATAGATCAGTTTTGGCAGAATGGCCATTTTGATGATATTTATTCTGCCTATCCATGAGCACGGGAGATCTTTCCATCTTCCAAGGTCTTCTTCAATTTCTTTCTTTAATGTTTTATAGTTTTTGTTGTAGAGGTCTTTTACATCTTGGGTTAGGTTTATTCCTAGGTATTTTATTGGTTTTGAGGTTATAGTGAATGGAATTGTTGTTTTTATTTCTTTCATTGTGGATTCGTTGTTGGCATAAAGAAAAGCCACTGATTTCTTTAGGTTGATTTTGTAACCTGCGACTTTGCTGAATTTGTCAATCAGGTCCAGAAGTCTTTTGGTTGAGTTCTTTGGGTCTTCCAGATAAAGGATCATGTCATCTGCGAATAAGGATAATTTTAATTCCTCTCTTCCTATGTGAATTCCTTTGATTTCCTTCTCTTGTCTGATTGCTGCAGCAAGAGTCTCAAGGACTATATTGAAAAGGAGTGGTGATAGTGGGCATCCTTGTCTTGTTCCTGACTGTAGCGGAAATTCTTGCAGTTTTTCCCCATTCAATATAATGTTGGCTTTGGGTTTGCAGTATATTGCCTTAATGATGTTGAAGTACTTTCCTTCTATCCCAATTTTTTGCAGTGTTTTTAACATAAATGGGTGTTGGATTTTGTCGAATGCTTTTTCAGCATCTATTGCTATGATGATGTGGTTTTTGTTCTTGGTTCTATTTATGTGGTGAATAACATGTATTGATTTGCATATGTTGAACCAGCCTTGTTTTTCTGGGATGAAACCGACTTGGTCATGATGTATTATTTTCTTGATATAGTTTTGAATGCGTATAGCTAGTATTTTGTTTAGAATTTTTGCGTCTATGTTCATTAAGGATATTGGTCTGTAGTTTTCCTTTCTTGAGGTATCTTTATTTGGTTTGGGGATTAATGTGATACTGGCCTCATAGAAGGAATTTGGAAGAGTTCCATCTCTTTCAATTTCCGGGAACATGTTATGCAGTATTGGTATTAGTTGTTCACTGAAGGTTTTGTAGAATTCAGCTGGGAACCCATCTGGGCCTGGGCTTTTCTTTGGTGGAAGAATTTTTATTGCCATTTCTATTTCTTTGGTTGTTATTGGTTGGTTTAGGCTTGCTATGTCCTCTTGGCTAAGTGTAGGAAGGTTAACTGTGCTTAGAAATCTATCAATTTCTTCCAGGTTTTCAAGTCTATTGGAGTATAAATTTTTAAAGTAGTTTCTAATAATATTTTGAATTTCTTCACTATCTGTGGTGATATCTCCTTTTTCATTTCTAATTTTGATAATTTGAGTTGATTCTCTTTTTCTTTTGGTTAGGTTGGCCAGGGGTTTATCAATTCTATTAATCTTTTCAAAGAACCAACTTTTTGTTTTATTGATTCTCTGAATTGTTTTTTTGTTCTCTATTTCATTTATTTCTGCTCTAATTTTGATAATTTCTTGCCTTCTGCTGGCTTTGGGAATAGACTGTTGCAGAATTTCTAGATCCTTGAGCTGTGTCATTAGGATCTTTACTTGGTGGTTCTCCGTCCTTTTTATGTGGGCACTCAATGCAATAAACTTTCCTCTTAGTACTGCCTTCATGGTGTCCCATAGGTTTTGGTAGGTTGTGTCTCTGTTTTCGTTTGTTTCCATAAATTTCTTTATTTCTTCCCTAATTTCTGCTCTTACCCATTCGTCATTCAATAGTGTATCATTCATTCTCCATGAATTTGAATACTTTCTTTCGAGTTTCCTGTTGTTGATTTCTACTTTTATTCCGTTGTGGTCTGAAAAGATGCAAGGAATTATATTACATTTTTTGAATTTGCTGGTATTTTCTTTGTGTCCCAGGATGTGATCAATTTTGGAGAAGGTTCCATGGGCTGCTGAGAAGAAAGTGTATTCTGTAGTTCCTGGTTGAAATACTCTGAAAATGTCTATTAGGTCCATTTGGTTTATGGTTTCCCTTAGTTCTAAAACGTCTTTACTCATCTTTTGCCTTGAAGATCGATCCAGTGGTGTGAGAGGCGTATTAAAGTCTCCCAGAATTATTGTATTTGGGTCTACTTGGGATCTTATGTCCAGAAGGGTTTGTTTTACAAATGTGGTTGCACCCATATTTGGGGCATAAATATTTACTATCATTATATCTTCTTGGTATAGTGTTCCTTTTAGTAAAAGGAGGTGCCCTGATTTGTCTCTTTTGATGTGTTTTAGTTTAAAGTCTGTTTTGTCGGATATTAGGGTTGCTACCCCTGCTCTTTTTTGGTCACTGGTGGCATGGTATATCTTTTTCCATCCTTTCACCTTCAGCCTGTGGATGTCTTTGGCTGTGAGGTGTGTTTCTTGCAGACAGCATATATTTGGATTATGTTTCCTAATCCACATTGCCAATCTATGTCTTTTGATTGGTGAGTTAAGTCCTTTGACATTAAGAGATATTATTGATATATGATTTTTGTTTTCTGCCATTTTGTGTTCTGTCTACTCTTGGGTGGTGTGATCATTCTTCTTTACTTAAGTGGCCCACTTATTAACTTCCTCTCTTCTCTGATTCTGAAGTCTGCTTCTTTTTTCTTCCTTATGGTTTATTTCTTTAAGAATTTTCTCTAGTGTTGGCTTTGAATTCATGAATTTTTTGAGATTCTGTTTATCGTGAAAGACTTTGGATTCACCATTGATCTTGAATAGTAGTTTTGCTGGGTAGATGAGCCTTGGTTGGAAGTTATTTTCTTCCAGGGTCTGAATCACATCATACCAGTCTCTCCTAGCATTCATGACCTGGGTTGTATAGTCTGGGGTGATTCTTATTGTTTTGCCTCTATATGTCACCCGTCCTTTTGTTCTCGCTGCTTTTAAGATTCCTTCCTTGGCCTCTATATTGGTCATTTTGGTTATTATGTGGCGTGGAGTGGTCTTTCTTTGGTCCTGTCTCAGTGGAGTTCTGTATGCCTCCTGGACTTGAAGATCGAAGTCTCTTTCCAAATTTGGAAAATTCTCTGAGATTATTTCCTTGAAGATATTACAGATGCCCTTGGTCTGTACCTCTATCCCTTCCTCAATGCCTATTATCCGTAGATTAGGGCGCTTCATATTATCCCATAATTGCTGGATGTTTAGGTTTTGTTGCTGTAAAGATTTCTGTATATCGCTGACTGTGTTTTCGGTTTGGGATGTACTGTCTTCTAATATTGATATTCTGTTTTCCATTTCATCTAATCTTCCAGAGTTTCTTTCAATTGCTGTCTTCATTTCACTTATTGCCTCTTTCATTTCATTCCAGACCTCTTTCTGATTCTTTTTTAGTGTTTCTAATTCACCTTTAACCTCCTCTATACTTGTTTTGAATCCTTTCATCATATTGAACAACAAGATTCTGAACTCCCCTTCTTGCATTTCTAGTAGGTCAGTATTCGTGATTTCTGCTGTCTCTTCGTAATTCCTGGTTCTCATATTTGTAGCGTTCTCTGTCCTGTTTTTCTGGTTTCTACCCATCGTTCGTGAGTATTATGCTTAGTCAAATCTTAATATTAGGAGTTGGGGTATCGGCTAGTCAGCAGAGCCTTTCCAGTGTTGAGGGTGGGTGATGTGGGAGGAGCTGGGGTGATTAGTAAAGGAGTCAGATTAGGTAGAGGATATGTTTAGGTTGAGAAAGACTTTGAGTATCGTAAGGTGAAATCTTGCTAGGAATGAGAGAGAGTTAACTACTAGGACTCTTGTCGTTCGTGGAGTAATTATGAATGTAAGAGATACTTAGAGTATTAGACCAGGAGGTATATTATGTGGAAAAGTTTTGGGGGGGAAAAGTATGTAGGGTTAGTGTGGGAAGGTTTGTAAATAGGGGTGATGGAAGGAGCAGACAGACACAAAAAAAGAATAGAAAAAAAATCCACACAAGATACCAAGACTATTATGTAATCCTAGAAAAAGGGAGGAAGACCAATCAAAGGAGGAGAATGAAAATAAAGGAAGGAAAGAGGAAGAAAGAGGACAAAAGAACAAGAATAAAATAAAAGGAGCTAGCAGCTGTGTGAAATAAAAAAATAAGGCAAACTATCCAATATATATATATATAAAAAAACAACATGTGAAAGTAAGAGAAGTATGGGGTGAAAGAAAAAAAAATAACACAGCAATAACCATACCAAAACAAAAGCACTGTAAAAGCAATATAAAACAAAACATCCACATTAAAAGTAAAATAAACAGTCCTCCTTATTTACGCATATGGGGTCAGGCCTATATAATATGTGCGTATGTGATTGCTTTAGTAACTTTCAGAATACCATCCAATGTCTCTTAGTTTTCTTTGTACTCTATTTTTTTATCTTCTTAGGTCACTCTGGGTGTTTGGACACCTTCTCTCCTTTAGCTGCTTTAGGTTTATGTGTCCGGATGTCTGGTTTCACTGTTATTTGATTCTATACAATTCACAGGTTCTGAGAAATTCTACCCTGTGGTCAGTACCTCTGCACTCACCACCCTAGACTCCAGCCTGTGCTTCCCTACGACACGGGTGGAGCATGACCAAGGTATAATTAGAACCTCCCCCTGAGGTCCTGTGCAGATATTGTGGCCCGATGGATTTTCCTGTGTCTCTGGAAATTCCAGCTGGGTTAGCCGGTGTGGTCCCAAGATGTACCCTGGGCAAATGGGTGCTGGTTCCTGGGTGCCCACGCTTGCTGCCAGAGCTCTGCCTATTCCAAGGGTGCAGGCTGGGTGTGCTGCTTTTACTGGAACCAGGAGTGAGTGGATGCAGCTGTCTGTTGCTGCTGGTATGCTCTTCCAAGGTGTATTGAGCTGAGTTCTCGTTCTCGCTTAGAGTTAAGCCTCTGGCTAGCAGGAGGGTGGGAACACCCAGCGGTGGGCCAGGAGTGCAGGATAGGTGCTCAAGGATCCAGTGCGTGGTGCCCAGTAAAGGCCTCTGCCTCCCGCGGGACGTAGAAACTGGGGGTGCCCCAAGGAGATTTCCAGTTTACACAGGGCTTTCGCAGCCTTGAAGGCAGTCTCTGGCAAGGTGGCGGGGGGGGGGGGAGCTAGACACCCAGGTAGGCTCCAATTTAGTGGAGAGAGTTGGACAGGCAATGACTGCTAGCAGGGAACCGGGGCGCCGACAAGGTGCACAGAGGGGAGTGCTCGGGTCTGAGGCTTGGGCGTGCTGGGGGGTTGGAGTGCAGCGCACGCTAGGGTCCGCACTTCCCGTTGCCCGCAGGTACCTGTCTTTCTTGGTCCAGGATTCGTGGGAGTCTCTATGCTGTTGTGATCCAGTCGCTGGTGGGCACACAAAATTCTGACGTGGGAGCTGCTCGCTGTTTTCAGTCCCGGATTATCTTGCTGCGGGACTATCGGGGCTATCGGGCAGGCAGCTCCGCGGGCCCGCGAAAGCAGCCCGCGGCCGCCGATCAGCGTTTGTGTGTTTTTCTTATTTTAACTAAAGTGAGACCATCTAATGCACCATGGATAGTTACATACAAACATTTGTGACTCTAGAGGATTCAGCCCACCAAGGAGACTGCTGTGGTGACTATCAGGTGGATAAAAACAGAGACTGAAATATATTCATTAAGCCAGGCTTTGGTAAATCAAACCAATTAAAATCAAATTGAATCAAAGAATGATCCAGAAAATGAATCTACTTGCTTTAACCAAGAAATTTGGTTTTTTTTATTTCATGTAACTGAGTTTCTACAATACCAGATGCATTTGATTTATTCAGGTATGGCATAGGTATTAGCTACTGTATACACTCTGCCCATTTAGACAAGAAATAGCACAAAGCAATCCCATTCTCTAAAACAATTTGAGTGAGAAAGTTCAGATAAGTTTATTGGGCAACTACAGCTGTGAGGTAGAGTCAACTCTAGTAACCAGTGTTTGAGACAACTCTCAAATAATGGCCTCATTTACATTTATTTGAAGCCAAAGAAGGAGAATTCTACCCAAAGATGCCCATATAGAGGGCTTTATGCCTTCTAAAATTTTTTACTTTATTCTATAGTGCAAATTTAGAGGTATACCAGGCATGGTGGCGCACCCTTATAATCCCCACGCTTGGGAGGCGGAGACAGGAGGATCATGCTGGTTCGGAGCCAGCCTTGCTGGCTTAAGAGACCCTGTTTCCAAGTAAAAAAAAATATAAAATAGGTCTGGGAGTGTAGCCCGGAGGTAGAAGGGCTTCCAGGAACCCCAGTACTACAAAAAAAAAATTTCAGAGGTATAGGCTAATGTTTAGTTTAATTAGTTCTACAGCAATAGTGATATGACTAGAATCCTGATCTACATTGACCTCTTACTTATCCCTTGTTGAAACATGGAACTGGCCACATGTATAACCGATTGTTAAATCCTCCATGGATAAAAATATATCCTGGGAGGGGCAAACACACAATGCACCTGGTATTTACACCTTTGGTATTAGGGCTGACCAGTAGTAAAGCAGTAATAATACTGATTCAAGGATCTACTATTGAATTATTGCCTGGTTGGAGGGTGCCAGGAAACAGAGAATTTGGGTTACAAATTTCTCTGTAGACTGTCAAATTCTTTTTTTATTTCTTTATGCAGCATGTGGCATAACTTAGCTGCAAAATTCTCACTACAGGTTTTGTCTACTGTTAGATATAAATGAGGAATAAATACATGATTATAAAAGGTTAACTTTAAAGAAAGGACCAGATGCACACATTGAATACATAGTTATAAGAGTATACTACAATTTCGTCAAGGTCATGGAAGGATTTAGGATCAACATGACTATCTACCATTCAGTTAAGTCTCCCGCAAAAACTATCAAATGTAATTTCCAAGTGAGAGCATTCTCTAGTCATTTTTAAACAGAAAATAAGCACGTGGAAAAGATATAAGGTTGTAGTTTTGTGATGATGGAGAAGAGAAGTCTTCATCCTTGATTTTGGGAAAGATATTGACATCCATGATAGCCTGTTTTTAGAAAGAATCCTTCCTTCATCTTAAGGTCTCCAATGTATAGACTGTGTCATAGGGTCTTGGAGGGGTTCTCTTGAGGTAAGAGATAGAGACCCAAGACACAAGGCCTTGAAAACATGTGATAGTGCAGGTGGTGAGAAGAATTTGTTTTGTTGTTGTGGCTGTGTTTTGTTTTTTTAGTACTGGAGATTGAACCTAGGGGAATTCTACCTCCAAATTATACCCCCAGCCCTATATCATTCTTAATTAATTAATTAATTAATTTTGGTGGTACTGGATTCCTGGAAACCCTTCTACCTCTGGGCTACACTCCCAGACCTATTTTATATTTTTATTTGGAAACAGGGTCTCTTAAGCCACTGAGGCTGGCTTCAAACCTGCGCGATTCTCTTATCTCTGCCTCCCAAGCATGGGGATTACAAGCGTGCGCCACCACGCCCAGCCTTAATTTTATTTTTGGCTATAGGGATTTAACTCAGAGGCATTCTACCTCTGATCTACACTCCCAGCCCTATTTTTTATTATTTATTTTTGAAACTGGATCTCACCAAGTTGTGTTGCAGAGGGTCTCACCAAGTATCCGAGGCTAGCCATGAATCTGTGATCCTCTTGTCTCATCCTCCCAAGTTCTGGGATTATATATGTATACCACCATACCTGGCCATGAGAAGAATTTTTATGGTCCCTGGGATTCAAGAGCAGTCCCCCTCTGGTATTTATTCTAAAAGACCCAGTCTCTAGGTTTTAGGTCTTAAAATGATCAGTTGTCCTCAATTGATGGATCATAAAAGGCTTCTTTACCTGGCAAAATACCTTTTGGTATGATACATTTAAGTTTTGAAATGTTTAATAATGTCATAATTTATATAATTTATAAAAGCAGGAGACACATGAAGTTCTATGACTAGGGGCATACGTGCTTTGTGATATTAAGGATGGAACCCAGGGACATTCCACCTCTGAGCTACACCCCCAGCCTTAAATATTATTCTTTATTTAGAAACAGGGTCTCACTAAGTTGTGCAGGGCTTCACTGAGTAGCTGAGGCTGGCCACGAACCTGCCATCCTTCTGCCTCAGCCTCCTAAGTACTGGGATTACAAGTGTGCACCACCACGCCCAGCTAGGGGAATACATTTCTAGTAATTCTGTCAGAAAAGGCTGTTTTATGTTTCCTAGTAGAAGTGGCTCTGATGGCCGTAAAGGTCAGTGATAGTACCTTTAGTTAAAACAATCCAATTGATTCAGATAGAAGATTCATTTTGTACCAACCTCAAGCCAAGTTTTATTTTCTTATTTCTTGACAACTTTCACTTTATACTTAAAAGAAAGAAAGATGAAATTCCTTCTCTTTGGCATATCTGAACTGTCAGCACCACGATTCTTATGTGTTCTTATTAAGTTAAATAAGGGTTATTTGAACACAAGCACTGTGATACTGTGACAGTCAATCCAATAACAAAAGTGACTACCCAGTGGTGAATGTAAGAATAGCATATATGACAAGGATATGCTGAGCTCAGGGGTGATTCACGGCCTGGGAGAGATGGGACAGGACTGCATGCGATGGATTGAGTCATGCTACTCAGAATAACACACAGCTTAAGACATGAGTTGTTATTTCTGAAATTCCCCACTTCATATTTAGAATCATAGCTTACTCTAACTGAAACCTCAGAAAATAAAATCATGTAAAAGGGAGAACTACTGCAATGATATGAAAATTCTGGAAGGAATTTGACTATTGCATCAGCCAGTTTCACCAAAGAAACAGAACAATCTATATAGACATAAAATGTGGCATTTATGTGTGTGATGTGTCTGTATTAATATATATGTTGTGTATGTAAATATAACATATAGGTGTGTTGTACATGTGTGTATATGTATATTGTCTATGTATGTGTATGTTTTTATATATGTGACATATATACTCATCTACATACACCCGCCTAAATGTTTATAGGGACTGAATAAACAAGTCTGAAGTCCACAGGGCAGAACATTATGAAGTTGGGGGATAGCAGTTTTAGGACATGAGCAAAAGCTACAGTCTGCAGAGAATCACTTCTTCATCAAGGAAGTCTCAGTTCTGCTCTCGAGATCATTCAGTTGGCTGGTTCATGCTCCCCAATTATCAAGGATAACATTCTCCACTTCATATAAGCTAATTTTAAGTGTAATCATACCTACAAAATACCCTTACAGCAAAACCTAGATTAGTGTTTGACTGACTAGCAGGAGACTATAGCCCAGCCAAGTTGACATTCAAAACTGACCATCCCAGCAACATTATTAAGAGGTTTAAGTAGCTTCTTACCATTTGACACAGATTTCTAATTTCTGAAATCTGTTCTAAAGGAAATATGAGTAGATTCACATAACTGGTTATATATCTTAGTGGTCCACTCCAATTACTGTCATGAAGCAAAGCTCTGTTCCACCCACCATGGATGTATTCACTGTTTGTACCCCAGAAACACTCCTCATATGGCAAGTTCAAGCCAAAGTCATTTTGGAGTCACTGATTAATATGTTTCTAGAAGAAAATGATTAAAAGTGTTACATCTGCATATTGTGGTTATTTACCTCTTTTTAACATTTCCTGAAGATTCAGTGGTAAACATGCACACTTTATACTCTGAAAAATAAACACTTTAATATATATATTTTAAACAACTGCAAGAGACATTTTAAAGCACCAATAAAAGCAAAAACAACTTTGTAATTAAACTAACTACAGCACTCAAAATATGACAACATAATTTGTATTTATCACAATGTTATGATCTTAGTTCAGTGCCTAACACACCACACAGTGTCTAATATTAGAAAATCATAACTGGATATTAGAGAATTGAGTTCCAACCTCTCGGTTCCACTGTGGGATGAGCCAGTAAGGACCAAAACAAATAATATAATGACCCAGCCTTCTAATAGTTAGCAGAGCTTGGATAGAACCTGCTGCTCGTGTCCACTAGGCCAAAGAGAAAGAACATTCAAGTACCAGCATAAATAGCTATTGCCACCCAAGTGCATGACAACTGCTCTCCTTATACCATCTTCCAGAAAATAAAATAAGCCTTCTTTGCAAGCCTTTGAGGGTGCTCCCTTCTAATCCAGAGACAGAAAGCTTCCCACTACCTTACTGCAACATTCCTTTCTTCTCTTACCACCAGAAGAGGTTGCGATGGGTCACAACCCACAACCCCTTTGAATCATGTCATATATGACAATGGACAGAGCTGCGGTACCTTACTTGTATGAGTTTAGTTTCTCTTCTTTACCTCGACTCTGTGATTTCAGCCTTATAGAGGGGCTGACCCATAGAACAAGTCAGCCCGTCTTTTAAAATTCCTTTTATATTCCACGTTGCTGGACAAGGGGACTCAAAGTCCTTTCAGGGGCAATACCTGGGGCACTCAGGCAAACGCACACTCTATCTCTCACTTTGTCTTCAAATTTGTCTGCCCCCAATTTTAGACCTGAAGTTGGGAGAAGAGCTGGTTGGACGTTAGTGAGGTCTGCTGAGGCCTCAGGCTCCCATTCTCCTGTTTGGTTCAGAGATCGATCAGTGTGGCATTGAATATTCTCCTAACTAGCAATGAGGGGCTAGTCTGAGTCTACATTTTGTTATTGTGTGTTTTGAACACAGCTCCTTTAGGAAGTCAAAGGGATCTAAAGTCATTGTCAGGACAGAATTCAGGCATCCTCAGATTTCTTAACCTGATTCAGATATATATTATTTAATGGAATGAAAATCTCCATCTTAACCTTTAGGAGTGCTTAAGATTAGGTCTTCCCTTTTATTTCAGTTTCACATACACTATTTTATCACCATGCCACTCCTGTTTTGAAACTGGATAGAATAACAGCCCCTATTTGTCTATAAATTTCCCTTCCTTCTCTTTCTTTCTTTCTGGGTGGGTACTGGGGACTGAACCCAGAGACATTCTACGACCCTCCTATTTCAGCTTTCCAAATGCTGGGATTACAGGCATGTGCATTGCAGCCATTTCTAGAAATAATGCCTGTGTTCTGTTCTGACCTTCTAACCTGAAATGCCTTCCTTCACTGGTCCTTCTGGGTTACTGTTTCAGTGTCCTCTCTATCCAGGTCAAGCTCTATTATCTGATATGAAGTCTCCTCTGGGTAGATTGCAGTGTTCATCTTTTTTACTCCTCCTCGGCCTTAATGACTTACTCAGACAATTCATTCTGAGTTGTGTAATAGGCAGAATTATAAGATATCCCCCAAAACAACTGACCCCTGATGTACACCATTTCTACATAATCCCCTCCTATCAAGTGTGTATGTGGGGAGATGTTGGCTAGGGGATATGATGATGTCACTCTGTGATTAGTTTGCATTATGTGTCAAAAGTTATGAGCTTTTGCAGGTATGATTAAGGTTTAATTTAGCTGATTTTGAGAAAAAGCAAAAGTCAGATGGTCCTAAAAAGGGTCTAGAAGTAAAAAAATATGTATAGATTCCTACTCCTACTGTCAGCTATAGAGAAATAAACCACCCTGCTGTGGAGAGAGCTATATAGCAAATAACACTGAGTGGCCCCCAGGAAACCAGAATCTCAGTCCTTCCACCCCAAGGAACTAAATACTGTAAGCTCTGAAGAAGAATCCAAGCTTTAGAAAGACAGGTATCCCAAGAGCCCCTGGATTGCAGACCTGTGAGTTCCTGAGAAGAATGCCCATTTGATTTTGTTTTTGTTTGTACTGGAGATTGAGCCCAGGGGCATTCTACCTCTGAGCTGCACTTTCAGCCCTTCTTCTATTTTTTTTTTAATTTTGAAACAGGGTCATATTAAGTTCCTAAGGGTCTTGTTAAGTTGCTGAGGCTGGCACTGAACCTGTGATCCACCTATCTCATCCTCCCCAAAAATTGGGATTATAAACTTGTGTCACCATGCCCAGCTCAGAATGCCCACTTAAAACACACGTAGAAGCCGAGCATGGTGGCACATGCTTGTAATCCTAGTACTTGGCAGGCTGAGGCTGAAGGATTGCAGGTTCAAGGACAGCCTCATCAATTTAGTGAGGCTCTCAGCAACCTAGTGAGACCCTTTTTCCAAATAAGAAATAAAATTGGTCTGGGAATGAAACTTGGAGGTAGAATGTCTCTGGTTTTAATTCTGAGTGCCACACACAAAAAAAACACAACAAAAACAAACAAAAAAACCTTAGATTCTGACCCTTAGAATTGTGAGATAACTAAAGCATGTTGTTTTTAGTTGCTAAATTTGTAATATTGTGTTTCAGAGCGACAGAAAGCTAATATAAATTGCCAGGATATATATATATATATATATTGTTGGTACTGGGGTTCCTGGAAACTCTTCTACCTCCAGGTTACACTCCCAGACCTATTTTATATTTTTTGTTTGGAAACAGGGTTTCTTAAGCCAGTGCAGCTGGCTTCAAACCTGTGCGATCCTCCTGTCTCCACCTCCCAAGCGCGGGGATTACAAGCGTGTGCCACCACGCATAGCCAAGGATATTGTTTAACTGAACTCTATGGTATTTAAGCACATGTAGTTCAAGGGTCAGCCAGTAATCATTTTAGCAACACTCCCCTCAACACTCAACACACACACACACACACACACACACACACACACACACACTCCTCTATCTCAAACTCAGTATCTTCTCTACTCTTGAAAGACCTGAATAGACTATCCTGACTATTCTCTGAGTCCTGAGATAAAACAACATTGCCCTTGGGCTCAGCTGGAAACATTACTGCCATTAATTACAATAAAAAGAAACCTCTTTGTTGAGGTCTCTGATGACCCTGGACTTGGGAAGAGAGGTCTGAATGAGGCACGGACAACTGTGCTGCAAGACAACTGACAATCTTTATTTCTTAGATGGCTTCTTTTATATCAGTGGTGTAAGTGCAGCAAGAGAGCTCAGTACATCTGTGGCAATACTTTGTAGACAAATCAACAATAGCATAGTCATAGAGTTATCTAAGGCTGGAACATGCTGCGACTAATCAGAACAAATGCATCCTTGAGTCTGCTGGGAACAAGATGCATTCTCAGGCCTGCCCAAGGTCAAGGAAACATGCAGAGCAGGATCTTGAAGATCTTGGCCCTTCACCAAGGACATCAGAGGACCCAGAGGACCTTCTCCTCTTTTAACTCAGCTCTGTGTATTCCGCACACCTCTTTCTTATGATACTGTGATGTGTGTTTTGAAAGTCTTATTCCTCTTAAAAATTACTACCCATTATGCATTATAGACAAATCATTTTACTTAGAAGCAAAAACCATGATTTCTTCTAAGCTGAAGGGTCCTTCCACAATGAAAGTAAATAAACATCACCAAGCAACACTGCTTCTCCTGAAGCTAGGCTACTCTTGCACACATGGGGGGAAAATGGACAAATTACCTATAAATATAAATGGAGAAATATGTCTCTGAAAGCAAGAGACATCTCCCTGTCTGTCCATTTCTATGAATATGTTTTTCTTGTTTTGCTTATAAAATGGGAAATAATATACCATCTGAGTTTCTTCTTGTGACTAACTATATAATTCATCACTTCAAAATCTAAATCTTTCTCTCTGACCTGTAATTCTTCATGGCCTCTACCATAAAATGGTGAAATCAACTCACTGTGTCTCAGCTATCCCATGCTTTGTGACATTCCTGTTCAAAATCATTTTCCGCTCCTTGACACTATAGTTTCTTGATATATGCAATACCATATTTATAGCTGTGAATTGTATTTGCTGGATAGACTCCGATGATTTGTACAGTGATTTGTAATGTGTGTCCCTGAAAGCAACCATACAGAAATAAATTGCATTCTAAAAACCACATTCGATGCTTCAATCAAGCCCATTCATTATCATTTTGAAAATTCCACCACACATCGGGCAGAGCTCCTGCTTTGCATATATCGGTAGTTTCCATCCTCACAGATTAGAAATTTCTGAGTTTTATGTTATTTTCTAGGCCTAACTGAATATCAATAATCAGAGAAAAACGATATAGTAAAATAGCTTGTCTGATTACAAATAAATAATCTTTGGTCAGAATTCTTGCATGAATATATAAGCACTGACATAGGTAATGTGTCAAGGAGGGTAAGGGCTTACTATGGAATCCGATGGAATAGAGGTGTTTCCTTTCTGTTTTCCACTGTCTTTTCCTGTCATGAAGGGTTAGGAATGAGAGTGTGCTAATGTGCTATGTAGTCACTGACACACATAAATAAGAGTGAAACTAAAGAGGTCCTACAAAGCCTCGAGTTCCTTTTACAGCCTTGGATGTCAGACTCTCACTAAATGTCTGTCCTGTGTCTAGGTACTAAGGTTGGGATGTGGTCTCTCCTCTAAGAGTTCATCTGCTAGACCTCAGTCTGGTCCCCACATTGGTGAGGTAATGGTGGTAAAGCCTTTAACAGATGGAGCCTAGTTGGAGGGCCTCGGGTCACTGGAGTGCTGTACTCCAAAGGAACTGAGGTAGTTCTCATGGGAACCCTGACTTAATGCTCAGGAAAGTAGGCACACCTGTGATTCTAACAGCTCAGGAGGCTGAGCGGGAGGATTGCAAGTTCGAGGCCAGCTTAGGCAACTTAGAGAAACTTTGTCTCAAAATACAAAATTAAAAGGGCTTGGGGTGTAGCATAGTGGTAGTGTACCCATGGGTTCAATCCTCAGTGCTGCAAAAGAAAGAAAGAAAGAAAGAGAGAAAGAAAGAAAGAGAGAGAGAGAGAGAAAGAAAGAAAGAAAGAAAGAAAGAAAGAAAGAAAGAAAGAAAGAAGAAAATCAGTTGTTATAAAACTTTGATCCTTATTCTCAAAATTCTCTGTGGCTGTCTGGCAATATGATCCCTCACTCTTTCACATAGAGCCATCTGCCATGAGATTCTCATCAGAGAGAAGCCAGTGCCAGCGCCATGCCTTTGAGTCTCCAGAACTCAGAGCTAAATAAATTTCTTTTTTTATAAAGCTATATAGCCTCAGGTGTTTTGTTACAGTAATGAAAATGGACTAATACAATAGAGAGGAAATCATTTTGAAATGGCCAAGGAGCTAAGTAAAAACATATATTTGTCCTTCTCCATATCTCCTTTAGTCCCTGAATGTAGATTATTGTGATATTTTTCCTTCCTTTGCCATGCCTAGGAGATCACAGTTTCCGTGGAGACAGGAGCAGTGGCTTTCCTATTCATGTTATACTCCCTGTTCAACAGAGTGCCTGACATTTAATAGGTGTTATGATTTGAATCTCAGTAGCGTCCTCCAAAGCTCCATATGTTAAGGAGGCTTGGTCCCCAAGATGCTATGGTGGTGATGGAATCTTTAAGAGATGGGGTATAGTGGGATTTCCTTAGGCTATTGAGGTATACCTTCAAAATGGATGGTGGAATTCTGCTCTCTCTCTCTCTCTCCTTCCCTCCCTCCTTCCCTCCCACCCCTTCTTTTTCTCTCCCTCTCTCCCTCCCTCCTTCCCTTCCTACCTCTCTCCCTTTTAATCTATTTCTCTCTTCCAATGAGAAATACGACTGTTTGCTCCAACACGAGCTTCTCCCACCATGATGTGCTACTATACACTACCCTTGCCAAAGCCCAAATCGATGGATTTGCCACTCAATCTTGGATATTGAAACTCCAAAACTGAACTAAATGAACATTTTCTATTTATAAACTTAGTGGCCTTAGATATTTCATTGCAGTCATGCAAAACCAGCCAATACAATAAAACCCTTACAAATGCCTATGGAATATAAGCATAGATCTAAGCATTTAAAAATTTGGGACTTAAAAAATTAGAAAATTCATTTGGATCATCCATATATCAGTTTTACATCACTATAACAAAATATCTGATGCAGGCTACTTACAAAAAAGAAATTTACTTAGCTTACAGATTTGGAGGCCCAGTGCCCAAAAGTACAGCACAGGTACTATGTAAAGAAGACCATCTTCCTGGCTGTATCACCTCATAGCCAGTCACGCTGGCAGGAGCATGGGTAGGAATATGTGCGAGAGCAAATGATTACATCTGGAGACTGGAAACAGAGAGGGCTGGTTTCACACAATTTCTTCTTAGGACACACTCTCGGTGATCAAAGGAACGCCCATGGAGCCTCACCTCTTGAAAGTTACAATACTTCTGGACAGTCCTACCCTGGGGACCAAGCCTTTCACATAAGAATGTTTGAGGGGACACAAGTTATATTCAAATAACAGCACTATATTACGGTAAAACTTTCTCAGTACTCCTCTAACCAGTGTTTCAGTAATCACTAAGCTCTATGGACTCAGAAATTATCTACAGCAAGCCAAGCTGAGAAATGAAAACAAGAACTAACAGGGAGAGATACAATTAATTATCAGGATCATTTTGATCTACAGAACTAGTTCAGGGAAGTCACGAAATAAGTAAGTCAGGAAAGAAAAATAGAATTGACAAGCTCTGAGAAAGATAGAAATCAGAATCTTGAATATACAATATATTATCTAAAGTATGCTTTCAACAAAAAGAGTATGTGGCCAGTATGCAGGAGACCTCCCTCTTAACTTAAATGAAGTCAAGCTTAATTTAAAAACTCTCTTAGAAGGCACAGATGTTGGACTTAGCAGACAAAGATGTGGCTGTCAGATATGTTCAAAAGAAAACTTTTTCTTTCAAAGACTTGAAAGGTTCAAAGACTTGGAAGATAGTGTGATGATGGTAATGGCTTATGAGTAGAGAATATCAACAAAGAGATGGAAATTATAAAAATTAAATAAATATAATTTTAGCAATTGAAGAGTATAACAAACAACAAGAATCACTAAACTACATCAACAGAAGATTTGATCTGGCAGAAGAAAGAATGAGCAAATAAAAATAAATCAATAAAGACCTAAAAAATAGAATAAATGAGCGGAGAAAATAAATGGATAAAGCCTCAGACACACATGGAACCTCATCAAGTCTACTAACATGTGCATAGATAATGTCAGAAAGTGAGAGAAAAGAGAAGAAATACAGAAAACAGTAATGGCTAGCCATTTCCAAAACTACCTCTTACCCTTAAAAGTGTTAATCTACTTATCAAAGAAGGCTAAAAACTTCAATCAGGAGAAATACAAAGAGCTCCACATTGCACTATTTTCTCCATGCTTGATTATGTCAAAATTTGACTCCCCAGATTGCCCAACCAGATTGCCTCACAAAACCCCATGGGTGCAGCTGAACTCATTTAAGTCTGCAATGAGAACAAAAGAATGATGGCATTTAAGGGAAAAGTAAGAATCACTCCAGACTTCTCAACCCAAGTCATAAAAGTGAAGAAGAACTGGTATGATGTACTCCAGACACTGAAAAAGAAATCCAACTTCCAACCAAGACTGCTGTATCCAGCAAAGATATCATTCAAAATTGATGGAAAAATAAACTTTCCAAGACAAGCAGAAACTAAAATAATTTATTACTACCAAGTTAGCACTAGAAAAAATAGTTAAAGAAATAAAACACAAAGAAGACAAAAGTATATACCAAAACCAGAAAAAGAGGGAATTCTACCAGATGGGCAACTAATGGAAAGGAGAAATAATACTACATCAAACAGAAAACATAACTCAAAACAAAGGAAAACAAAAAGTATCTCTCATTAAGAACACTGCATATCAAAGGCTGAAACTCCCCAATGACTGGCAGTGTGGATTAAAGAACATAATACAACTATATGCTGCTTTCAAGAAACTCATCTTTCAACCAAAATTATCCATAGGCTTAAGTTGAAAGGATGGAAAAGGTCACACCATGCAAATGAAGACTGAAAACAAGCCAAGGTAGCAACCCTCATATCTGAGAAAGCAGCCTTTAAGGTAAAACATATCAGAAGAGACATTAATAAAAGGAACAATCCAAAAAGAAGGTATAATGATAGTGAACATATATGCTCCAAATATGAATGTACCAACTTTTATAAAACAAACACTTCAGGACATCTGGTCTCAAAATAGACCCAAATACAATAATATTTGGAAACTTCAACACACCACCCATGCCACTAGATTGATCTTCCAGAAAAAAAAATATGTGTAAAGACTCTTCAGACCTAAAGAACACTACAAACCAAATGGACCTAATAGACGTATGCAGACTATCCTAACAAACAACAGCTGAATACACATTCTTCTCAGCTGTTCATAGAAACTTCTCCTCCAAAACAGGCCACATTTTGGGCCACAAATAAAACTTTAACCAGCAAATTAAAAAAGTAATGTAATATAATTCCCTGCATCTTTTCAGATGAAATATAATCATTGAGACTCTCCTCAGAGTGATAAGACAAGAGAAAGACATCAAAGAAATTCAAATGGGCAGAAAGAACTAAAATTATCTCTATTTTGAGGATGACATGATTTATTTAGAAGACGAAAAACTCAAGCAAAAGACTACTAGAGCTGATTAACAGATTCAGGCACATAGTGGGATACAAAATCTATCTTAAAAAAGCAATAGCTTTTCTATATGCAAACCATGAATCCACTGAAAAAATTTTCAGAAAACAATTCCTTTCACAATAACCTCAAAAACCAATAAAGTACCTAAGAATAAACCCAGCTAAGAAGGTAAAATACCTCTACAATGAAAATTATTGAACACTAAATAAACAAATTGAAGAAAATCTTAGAAGATAGAAAGCTCTTCCTTGCTCTTGGATAGGCAGAGTAAATATTATCAAAATGGCCATTCTACCAAAAGTGTCCTACTGAGTCAATGCAACCCCTATCAAAATACCAATGTCATTCTTCACAGACCTAGAAAAATCAGTCATAAATGTCATATGGAGAAAAAAAATTCTCCCTATAGAATGAAAGAAGAGATTTGTCAATTATGCCTCTCGTAAAGGACAAATATCTAGAAGACACAAACTTAAAAGACTTTACACTAAAAAACACACACACACAATCAGACCATGGGCAAATGTACTAAGTAGAAACTTCACAAAAGAAGAGATACAGATGGCCAATAATACATAAAAATATGTTTGACATCCTTGTCAGGGAGATTAAAACCAAAACAATATTGAGATTTCATCTAACCTTAAGTAGAATGGTAATCATCATGAAGTAAAATAAAACAATAAATGTTGACAAGAATTTGGGGGTATAGGAATTATTCTGTATTGTTGTTGGGACTGCAAATTAGTGCGGCTGCTATGGAGATCAGTGTGAGATTCCTCAGAAAACTGGGAATGGATCCTCCATATGATCCGGCTATCTTTCCAAAGGGATTGAAATCAGAGAACTACATCAATATATGCATACCATGTTCATAGCAGGGAGCTCTTGTTGGTCTGACTCCAAAAGAGTTAGCACTTTTGGTGGATTGGTAGCTTTGGAACATTGTTTTATGTGTGCATTTGTTTGTTTGGGTTTGTTATTTTGCTGTACTTTTGTTGTTGTTTTTAAAGCTAGTATCATCAATTGCTATTGTTGCTTTAGATGGACAGTGCTAAGAGAAAGAGTAGAGAGGTCAGGCCAGGCTTTGTGGCCAGTTCTCCCTGTGAGAATGTCTTCATGGACAATCATAAGGCCCTGAGGTACATTGGCAAGGGCAGTTTTGCCTGGGTCAAACTGGCCCACCAGATCCTCATAGGGACTGGGGTGGCTCTGAAGGTCTTGCCTTTGTTTAGGGACAACTCCTTGTTCGATTCAAAATTGCTATCATGAGGGCAGTGGAGCACCTAAACTGTGCAGCTGTTTGTGGTCATAAACAGGGCAGACTTCATCTACCTGGTGATGGAGCGTGTGAGAGGGGGGCTGCTGTTACACCTTGTCACTGAGTCCAGTAGCTTGGGGGAGGAGGACGCAGAGAGGGTGTTTTTCAGTTTGTGAGTGCAGCATGCTACTTCCACAAGAGAGGCATCCTGCACAGGGACCTGAAGCCACATAACATCCTCCTGGACTCAGAAGGGAACATCACAGTCATTGACTGTGGGCTGAGCTATTGCTTCAAGGCCAAGCACAAGTTGACCACTGCCTGTGGTGTCACTCCCTGCTACTACACCCCAGAGGTCTATGGGGCCAAAGATATGGCCCCAAGGTAGACCCCTGGAGCTTGGGGGGTCATCCTCTACTTTATGCTTATAGGCTGCATCCGGTTCACCGGCACCAGCCGGGAGCAGCTGCAGAAGAAGGCGCTTCAGGGAAGACACTGGGTGCTCCCTCACATCCCCATCCAGCCAGTTCACCTTCAGCCTCTTACTTACTGTTAAGACAGATGTGAAGGCCCCTGTCTGTGAAACCAGGGAGCACTCAGTCATAGCTGAGACAGGATAAGGAGCACCTAACCTCCTCTTAGGGAGCTGCTCCCCAAATGCCCAAACCCTGTAATACTGAGAGTTTGCATTGCCTGGATCATGACCTACACCAGACCTGGCTGTCAGTGTCAAACAGGACATTTGACAATGCAATGGAGACATATCTGTTGATCCTATGCCATGTGAGCCACAGAGCAGGAGACACCTTCCAGGCTGGGCCTGAGATTTGGTGAGTAGCACCGCCTCCATCCCCAGGAGATCCGCCCGCCTTTTCTCTGCCACCCAAGGCGACAGCTAGCCCGACCTTTGTGCCTTCTGGTTCCTGTCCTCTAAAAAGAACACACAGTCCAGGAAGAAGGGCAGAAGTGACAGCCTGCCTGCCATACCCTCAGCTGCCCATTGAAGAGGATCCCCAACTCCAAGCACAGCCCCCCAGTATGGCCCTGAGGTTCCCCAGGCTCAAACCCAGCAACCCCATGATGAGCCCCCCTCCAGGACCAAGACGACAGAAGGGCTGGAGGTGGGTCACCAGGAGGATTGTCACCTGCATCATCCGCACATGCTGCTGCTGTGTGCTGGCCCCTGGAGCCATCAGAGTCACTCCAGAGAAAGGGAGGCAGCCTGGAATACTGAGCAACAGAATCGCTCCAGAGAGACCAGACAGATGAGGTGGATGAAACTATCTTCTTGGATCCTGACTTCAACCAGAGTAGATTCAGTTGCAGGAAGACACACTCCAACTGCCAACTGCTTCTGTGTGGCTTCTCCGCACAGTTGCCAGGCGAGAGGCTCCTGCTTGGGAGAAACCAGAGACAACTGTTCCCAGGAATCTCACTTCTTTTTCCCTGAGATGATTCTCAGTAAATTTTTATAATAATAAATAAATAAAATATAATGATAAAGATTTTTTAAAAGAGTAGTAAAAATTTACTACACATGAGTAAGTAAAAATATGGTTTTTCTTAAGTGATTTAGTACACAATTGCATATAATTATTATAAAACTATTTTGGGGCATATTATATAAAGATGAAGATATCTGATAACATAAAGGAGAGAGAAAATACGTGTTGGATAAAGTTAATGGCACTGGAACTAAGGGGCAGGATGAGGTCTAGAAACAGATATTTTAGGAACTTCTAATATTTAGGACATGGTTACTTAGGAACTAAATAGGGCAGTAGCAATACACTGAATAAAGTCTGAGCGGAATAAAGAGATGTGATGAGCAAAATTTGAAGAGGATTATTGTACCACAGCTACGGACAAGTGGAAGCATAGGTCAGAGAAAACTTAAAACGGATTGAAATAAAGAAGTTTCCATTGACATATTCCCAATTGTGTCACTTTACTATAGATTTATTTATACTGTCTCCAGCCTGTGGACTAAGTCAAACCCATGTCTTTAAGGAATGGGAGATAAGCCAGGTACGTTTTAACAAGCTTCAATTCTCCACTTCACTCTATGTTAGCTATTTTCCTGAAACCACATTTGAGCATACCAGGAGGATAATGACTCTCAGCAGAAACAGGAACTAAACCCCAAAGGTGCCAACTTGCAGTGACAATATATAAACGTTCTCCATATTTCTTAATATTGTCTAGCACTGCACCTGTTAATGAGAATGACTCTATTTCAATTTGAGTTTCGCTAGAACCTTCCAAAAATAATAGTATGATAGTTTAATGGTGACTATAAAGAAAATTTCTGCTATTTCACATTCATTTACTTCTTTCATTCTTTTGTGGGTGCAATGTAAGTATACATCATAGTGAGATTCAAAGCGATATAAACATATGTGCACACAACACTTGGTATATTTCCCTCCACAATACCTCACATTTTAAAGAGACTAGCTGAGATAATGAGGAGAAAAAATTGAAAAATGCAGTTCTGTTGGGAGGTTGAGACAAGGACCAGCCCTCTGGTCAGGACTCCTCCTCCCTTTGACTCTGTTTTCTCCTATCATACTCTACAGGTTGAGTGATGGACTCATTTTTTCTTGCTTTCTTTTCAGTATCAATGATTATTTGAATAGTTTTCTAAATTTATGAAAACATGTTTAAAATTCGGGGCTCATTCTTATTATACCAAACGGTTTTTTGTTGTTGTTTTTGTGGTTGGTGGTGTTTTGTTTTGTTTTGTTGTTTATCCACGAATCCTATACTCCCTTAAGATGACCTTGAAATTTTTGATTGAATGACTGCGTTTCTTGCACTCACAGATAAGCCACTGAAACTTAGAAGTCCTGAATCTTTCTCTGGTTTGCAATTTCTCACTGTTACACAGAAAGGATTTGTGTAAAACGATAAGCTCTTTTTTGAAGATTAAAAAGATTTAAAAAATAGACAATTGCTATGGAACCTAGAATTTATACAAATGAGCAAGAGATAATATTAGGATTAATAAAAATGGCAAGCAGTATCTCCACAGAACCAATAATTCAAGTAAGTGACTTTCTCTATTTCTGTGTCTTCTTATCTCATGACTCTTACTATTCCTTTGAGTCCTTTGTTTATATGGGGAAATCTTGCCTTCTCAAAAGTTGCTTTGATTACCAGTCATAGCAGAAGTCACTACAAAGACCTGGTCAAGCAGCCTGGAGTCAATGGTCTGTCTTTTTAAAACACGGTAACTCCCAAAGAAGACAGCCTTGGCTGAGGACAAGAAGACATGGACTGTGGGTACTGACATGATGGAAATCCCCAGGCACTGTTTAGAGATGTTTATGACTCATACCTCTGAGGACATCCTGCTTTCCCAACAAATGCCTGGCCTTGTCTACTTAATGCCTACAAGACAAATTACATCATACCTATGATAGGTTAAGAGCTTTTTTATTATCATATAGATCTAAGGTGTGCAACAGTATGTTTTGAATATCATAGCTTTTTTGTGGTACTGGGGTTTCTGGAAACCCTTCTACCTCTGGGCTACACTCCCAGACCTATTTCATATATTTTTTTGGAACCAGGGTCTCTTAAGCCATTGAGGCTGGTTTCTAACCTGTGCGATCCTCCTGTCTCCACCTCCCAAGTGCGGGGAGTACAAGAGTGGGCCACCACATAGTTTTAATGTTATATTAATTTGGAATATATTAGCCTGCTTAAAAAAAAAAAGTATGAATGGTTCAGTTTACTGAAGGTGGAAGAATACTAAATGGTGTCACATTAGTGATCATTTGGGACCAAGGATCTTACAGATGGTGCCTGGTTTATGCTGGTTTGATTTACAATTTCTGAGCTTCATAATGGTGTAAAAGTGATATGTATCCATACTTCAAATTGTGGTCTTTTTTTCTCACCAGCGATGTGCAGTACTAATATCCTTATGATGCTGAGCAGTGGATTCAGTCAGAGCTTCTAGGCAGCATGTGGTCACAAGGATATTCAACTGATACCTGCAATGTGTGTGCTGCTGAGCTACGATGGATGTTCAGTGGGTCTAGTGTATTTTGACTTCTGATATTTTCAACTTAAGATGTTTTAGGACATAACTCTATTGCAACTTAAGGAACATTTGTATTATTATTATTTAAATCCTCTTCAAACTTAGAAGATACAGCTACCTACATCCTATCACTGAGGTGGCCTAGTCACAAAATAACTTAAATAATATCCGTGGGATCATGCAGTAAGCCATAGTTTAAAGGTTGAGAAATCTGGAGATCCTGTGTTTGTATCTAACACCAGGACATTATCTAAGTATTGAGAAAATTTTTCAGCAATTAAGCCAAGAATTAGCATTAGATTATTAACCATCCCTTGGGATACATACTTAATCCTTGAGAGGGAAAGAAGAGGAAAGTGAAAAAATAATAAAAATAACATGATAATGGTGTTTAACTCATTATTGTGGAGTAAATACTAACTGAACATTAAAAATGTTTTTTTAAAAATAAGCTTACAGCTGGACTTGGTGGCACACGCTTGTAATCCCAGTACTTAAAAGGATGAGATAGGAGGATCACAGGTGCATGACCAGCCTCAGCTACTTAGTGAGACTCTGTTTCAAAATAAAGAATAAAAAATAGGCCTGGGGGTATAGCTCATAGGTAGAATACCCCTGGGTTCAATACCTAGTACCAGTACCACTAAATAAATAAATAAATAAATAAATAAATGAAAGTTTACATTATTGGTTTTACAAGGACCTCATCTGTCTTGATAAGCCTGACTGTATATCGTAGGCTCAATTTTCAGGAGATAGACTGAGGTGAAGTTAATGGGCAATTTATTAGAGCATATTTTTAATATCAGCACCTATAAACTGTGCATGGTGGCACAAGCCTGTCATCCAAGTTCTTGAGAGGCAGTGACAGAAAGAACATAGGTTTGAGGTCAGACTCAGCAATTTAGTGAGACACTCAGCAATGTAGTGACACCTTGTTTCAAAATATAAAATAAAAAAGGCCTGGAGTTATATCTCAGAGATGGAACACACCTAGTTCAATCTTCAGTATGTAAATTAAATTAAATAATAAAATAAAAATGATCAACATCTACTGCTGAAACCAGGTGTGGGCTAAGGGATTATAGCTCAGGACTCTAAAAGGCTCAGCTCTAGCCCCTGATCATTCAGGTAGGTATCTAGCTCGTATCTCAGGAACTACCTCTCAAAGGAGCAGGACCAGAGAAGTTACCTCCTTGGCTCTTACTTTGCTCTGCAGTGTTTCTGCTCTTTGAAGCTCACAAAAAGCTCCTTCCTGTCTATGTTAGCAAGCATTCTCACCCTTAGCAATTGTTTCTTGAGAGCATTTGTAGGCTGGTTGCTTTGAGTACTGATTGAACCTTCCATGAATCAGGAATGAGTTATTCCATCTATTCATCTCTTCGCATCCTCAGAAAATATCGCTAAGAAAATACCTGCTAAGAGAAGCAGAAGACAGGAGATTATGTTACTACACAGTGTGTGCAAAGCTAGGGTAGATTCTCCTAATTACTTCTGTTTTAATTAGTTGACCTGGTGAATAATTATCATAAACACCAGTGGCCTTTAAAAATGTCAATTTAGTTAACCATGTTGTCAATTTGGTTTACACATATTCGGATGTAGCTCCTCGTTAATCGACCTCATTGTCGATTAACAATCGGCCTTCTTCACTCATTGTTGGGAGTGGGAGGGGAAGGAGAGGGGAGAGGGCACCAAGCACAGCCTGAATGTATGCCATTTTTAATAAGTTCCGCATAATAAAATAAATAAATTTTTTAAAAGTTATACATGAAAGAAAACAAAAAAAACCATGGACCTTACTGATGTATGGGACGTGGCTTGCTGGATAATGAAAAGGAAGACTGATATTCATGCCAGCATTGGCCTATCTCTATAATCTTCAAAAAATAAAAAGAAAGTGCTCAAAAAAATGTCAATTTGGTCAGGTATGGTGGCATAAGCCAGTAATCCCAGTACTTGGGAGGCTGACAGAAGAGGTCAAAGATTAGGGGATATCCTCAGCAATGTAGCCAGACTGTCAGTGACCTAGTAAGACACTGTTTCAAAAACAAAAAAAAAGTGTTGGGAGTGTATACTAGGAGGTATAATGTCCCTGGGTTCAACCATTGTAACACATACATCACACACACACACACACACACACACACACACACACACACACACACACATTATTTTAGTGACCTTTCAACTTGTCTGCTAAAGTTGGCCTCTAGAGTTAGACTTTACCGCTAACTTTGCTACTACTTTGTATTTCTATGTTTTACCTGTAAGTTCTACGATATCATTATATGATGAAATAGGCTTCTATTTCATAGTTTTTCAATTATTCAGGCAGTTGAAATATGACATTTCACTGCATTTTGATTCATTGAATATAATGCAGTAAAGGGTGGAGAGAAAGCACCACTCTGAATAGATGCTTTTCATTGCAAACCAGTTGGCTTTTTTCCTACTTTTTGAAAAATTCTGATAACATTCATGCTTTCAGATTTCTTCCCTTCCCACTCTTTTTTGGCCATTTCTCTACATTGAACCTTGAAATGTAATTTTTCAGCATCAATAAAACAGGCCGCCTTCTTTGGCTGATGTCTAGAAAAGAAAAATAAACTTAAGGATAGGTTTTAGGCTTCCTTTCTTTTAAGTATCAAGTGTGTAAGTCTAAATACAATAACACAAATTTATGTAAACATAAATAAAATAACACATTTTAACATAAAGGCTGGCTCTCATTGGTTATGAAATAAAGGCTACAAAACTTCCATTCTTCTACACTGTACTTCTTTGCACACGTAATTCACTTTACTCTCATGACATCCCTTGTGTAATTGCGATTGCTAGCCTCATCTGCCGACGATGAAGCTGAGGTGTGTAGGCATCTGATCATACCTAAATGGTCTATACAGCAATTACAAAGAGAAGCTAAGATTGACACCAGGCAGTCTAGTTCTGAAAATCTAGGCACTTGTGCATGCCCATAATCTCAGAAACTTGGGAGGCTGAGGCAAGAGGATGACAAGTTTGAGTCCATCTTTAGCAACTTATCAAGACCCTGTTTCGAAATTAAAAAGAAAAAAGGAGGTGGGGTGTATCTCAGAGGAAGAGTACCCCTGGGTTCAATCCCAACATCCCCCTTCAAAATATACAGGTACTTTAAACAGCATTGTATGCTGTTTCTTAGCCAAAGCTCTCTCCATAGTCTTTGGTGTGAATTTAAGGCTATCTTGTCAACCATAATGGAGTTAAATAGACTAGTGCTATTATAAACCATTTAAATTAGTTTGAAAATTAGTAAAGGAGAAAAATTTCTGATTCTTTGTGCACATGATCTAATCTCAGCAATACTGATTTCTCCCACGAATCAGAATCCAGGGATATACCTGTGTATTTTCCTCTGATACTACATGGTACCCCCCCAAAAATGAGGCTGACAGTTTGGAGAGATCCTTAATTACAGTACATAAGATGTCCTGAAAAATGAGAATCTTAGACAGGTGTAGTGATACAGGCCTGTAATTCCAGTACTTGAGAGGCTGAGACAGGAGGATCATATATTCGAAGATAGCCTCAGCAAGTAATGAGACTTTCATCAACCTAGCAAGATCCTGTTTCAAATGTTTCAAAATAAAAATAAGATAGGGGCTGGGGTGTATCTTGGAGGTAGAATGCCCCTGCGTACCATCCCCAGTACCACACACACACACACACATACACACACACACACACACACACACACACACACACATGAGAGTCTCTTAGCAAGGTTTGACCTGCCAACGTCTTAAAGTCACCAGAAACCCTCCCTACTCTCATTAACCTCAGCTGCATGTCGGCATCCTTCCTGCAGTTCTGCTGCTTCTTTTTCTCTGGCTTTATGATGTAATGCGGTACGTGGCACACTAGATGGTAGCCTTGCTACATGAGCCCAGGAACAGGCTGCGAGCAAAAGTAAAACCGGTTCTGGTTTCAAAGTACGACATTTTGGAAGGTGTAAAGGCAGAGCTGATAACAGGCCTGTTCTCTGACTTCCAGGGAGAGACCAAGACCTTTGGAGAAAGGATTAGCATAGAGGCGGGAGATTTGGCCTCTGTTCAAAGCTCAGGAAGTGTCCACAGGAGTTGTCCTTGAGAGATTTTCCTCTGTGTATTTAGGAAAGATCACAGTCTGATCCTTAGTTGGAAGCATGGTATAAAATTTTTTTTTGGGGGGGACCTATTTGAAAGACACAAATACTTTATTTGCAATAAGTTACTAAAATAATGGGCTTCTTGAAGCTTTTAAAGTTATATGATTAATTTATGCCTATACAACTATGAATAGGATATACATGTTAGACATGGTATGTGCATATTTTTCTACACAACAGAAGAGATTATTTTCTTCCAAAACATAAGAGATTTGAGGGATGAATAAAAATGTAATAGTCTCAATATTATCAGATGCAATCCTTTAAAGTCACTGAATTATCTCCCAATCCCATCTTTTTATTAATTTTTTATTTTTTTGCTGAAGAAATGCATTTGCTACTCTTTCTCTGCTCAAATCAGTCCAAAGCCAAATATTCAATACTAAAGTTTCCAATGAATGTGTCTTCTTCAATGCTGAATGGGAGTTGAAAGAGTTTGAAGGGAAAAATAAATTCCTTATTTCAAGAAATCCCAGAAGTCATAGTCCTGGGGAAACCCAACCACACTGCCCTGTAAATACACTGGCCATGTCCACTGCACTCAGCCATCGAACAGGCTTTTGTGGGTTGGCTTTGGAACCAGCAACCATCTGTATACAACAGTGTGCTTGTGATAAAGAGATTTCTTGAGCAGAGTAAACTATTCAAATGACTAGGCTACAACCAACTCTTAGACTGGGGACTAAAAATAATGTTTATCTCTTTCATTTTCCTTTGACCTCCTACAGTTTTAATAAGATAGCCCAAGTCAGATGGCTGCTGATGTTCTTATTTGTCTTGCTACAACTATTTATTAACAAAGTAATAATTATGACATGACATAGGCTCAGTAGGACAATCCTGCATTATGATTATTTTCTTGGAGATAAAAACAAAAAGCTTTCTGTAAAACCCCTCATTTTTCTGGTCAAAACCTAGGTGAGTATTTAATAAAGACAAATGATTCTGAAATATTATCATCAAACTGTACTTTGAAGAAAGATAGCAAAGCCTTCATTCACATGATAACATACTTACAACTAATTCTGCTAGCCCTTAAGTAAGTTACTGACTATAGGCTTTTTCAATTTTCTATTATATCAGTCTTCCTTCCTTCCTTCCTTCCTTCCTTCCTTCCTTCCTTCCTTCCTTCCCTCCATCCTTCAACAGAAAGTTACTGAGTTCCTCTGTGTCAGTTACTATATAAGGGCCACAGTAAAGATATGACATGGTCAACATTCACCCTGCTGTAATCTAAAACAACTGGCCACACAACTTAGAGGAAGGAAGATTTATTTGCTCACAGGTTTTGAAGATTTAGGGTTCAGTCTATATGAGGATGGGTTCTGTGGATCTCAGGGTATGTCAGCAGGAAGCAGAGAAAGGGGGAGAGCAAGGCTCTGTTTTTATGTTATGGAGGCCAGAAATAAGAAAGAGGCAGCAAGGGGATTCAGAGACACTAGCACAGTCCCTAAGGCCACACCCCCAGAGATCCGCCTTCTCAGCCACACCCTGCCAGCCTAGGTTACCACCCAGTAAATCCATTAAAATGGGCTTATCCACTGATAGATTAGAATTCACATGACTTAGATACATTAAATGAACATTAAAACATGAGCTCTTCAGGGGACATTCTAAACTGAATGATAACAGGATACATATCATAAAGGCATGGAACTCTTTTCTAATACCTAGTAAATGATTTTAAATGATAGAAAAACATATATATATATATATATATATATATATATATATGTTATATACATTATATATATTTGAAGATTTCCAATATTTCCAGTTTTTTGCTGTGTTATCATGCATGATATAGCATTCGACTCTCAGAATAACCCTTGAGTAGAGGAAAATGAGATGCAAGAAATTTGAGGACCTTGTTTGAGAATATGTGGGGAATTCTAGAGCAAGGATTTGACTTTAGTTGTCTTACACTGCTGTCCAGTCATAATTGAATGCCTAGACATTATTCCTCTTCTAAAATGAAGCCCCACATAGCTACTTGCTTAAGTTTCTAATCCTGATATCTGGGGGTAGAAGCATCTGCTCACTTACTAGGTGTCAGGCAGTGGCTTGGCTCTCATCTGAGGCTGCGGTTAGGGCTAGAAGCCAGAACACCTGCATACAGAGCATCTCCATGTAGCCCATGCTTCTGCTTAGTATGATGGCTGAATTCCATGTGTAAATGCCCTAAAAGAGAACCAGGTGGAAGCTGTCAACTTTCATAAATTATCTTCAGATTTCCCATTGCATCAGTTCTACTACAATAACAAATTTATCTAGATTTGAGAGGAGAGAACATAAACCCCATCTCTCCATAAAAGGAATATTAAAATCATATTGTATGAAAAGTATGAAGGAGAAGAATGTTTCTAATATTACTTCACCAAGTCAATAGAATTCACTATCTCACTTTTACCACCATTGATTAGTTAACTTATTTACTTTAAAAAAAATAAACTTAGAATGGATATAATACTAATATATTTTGTTTGATTCTCTGAGTATTACATAATTTGTTGTGTTTATGCAAACAAGTAACATTAGGACAAAAAACAAAACCCATTTTTGAATGTGGATGTGATATTTATTAACTGGTTGTAATTAAAATATAAATTCTAGACCAACTTTACTTAATTTTATGTATTAACACCTCTAGAAAAGAATATGTCTACAAAATGTATACTCAGACATAAAATATTAGATTCTATTCAGTCATTAGTATTATTGTATAAAGATATACAGTGGAATAATTGTTTTTAAATTGGGTATTTTTTTCTTAAATAGTTGGGTAAGGAATAACATTTTCATGTTTCCCCATAAATTTCAAAATTAAATACATAATTATGTATTACATAAAATTAAATACATAGTTATGGCAGATAATTAAGTTACACGGAATTTGGGTATAAACTGGATATATTCCATATCTCTCTGAGTGACTCATTCTTGTTTCATGCACAGTTTTCATCTGAAGGAAAAGAAAACTCTTTCGGGATTAGATTCAATCCTGTTAATGGTACAACTCAAAATATTAAAAAAAATTTAACAGTTAACACTTTACATTGTTCTATTTTACATAAGCAAATGACAGCTCTCTTCTTAGAAAAACAATTCAATGATCAGGGCTGAAAGGTTTTAAAATCCTCGAGAAAACATTTGGACAAAAAAATTAAGAAGCTATTATATAACAACCATATACTGGTATATCAAGAGATCTAAGCAATTTTTATAGAGAATTTGGTATACTATAATAAAGATAAATGCTTTCATATAAAGGCCTTGTTGTGTGTTTGCTGTAAATAGTAATAGCAAAATATTTCTAAAAATATGAAGAAGAGACTAGGTATTGAGAATAGGCCTATTGAATCAATAATTAATAATCTTTCAAAGTAGAAAATTTTAGGTTCAGATGTATTCACTGATAAATTCTATTAAACATTTAAGAAAATATTTACATCAATTTTCTACAATTCTTCCAAAAGATACAAGCAGAATGAGTGGTTCCTCTTCTTGAAAACAGAATTGTATTAATACAGGAACAAAACAGAAATGGTATAAGAAAATAATACTACAAGCCAATTTCTCTCATGAACAAAGATTCAAAAAATTTCAGTAAGAATACAAACAATAATAAATTCTAACAAGTATGTGGGGAAATAGAATGTTTTATACACTGATGGTAAGATTGTAAATTAGTACAACCAATATGAAGATCATTATGGAGGTTCCTCAAAAGTCTAGAAATAGAACCACTATATCATTCAGCTATACCACTCTTTAGTATTTCCAAAATAATTAAAGTCATTATATTATAGTAATACATGCATATCCATATTTATACTAGCATAATTCACAATACCCAAATTATAGAACCAATTCAAGGCAAAATAAAACACAGGTATAAATCTAACAAAATAGGTATAAAGTCTATATGAAGAAAACTATAAAAGTTGATGAAAGAACTCAGAGAATTAAGTAAACAAAGAGCTATCCCATGTTCGTGGATAGAAAGTCTCAATATTGTAAATGTCACATTTTTCAACTTTATCTACAGATTCATTGTAAACCAAATGAAAATACCAGAAAATTTATAAAGTGACAACTATATAATCATGACATAATATGGTGAGCTCCATTAGAATTAAAGAATTCGCTTTGTAAATAATAATAATAAAAACACTGTCAAGAAAATGAGAATAGTCATAATTTGGGAGGAAATATTTGAAATAATACATATTTTATAAAATACACATCTAATATATACAAAGAACTTTTAAAATTCAATATTCTCCAAGTCATAATTACCAGTATGACAGAGAGACCCAATTCACAGAGGTATTCCTTTGGTTAGTTTTGACATGATAAATAATATGCCCCAGGTGCTTCTATCACTTGAAAAGGCCTTTGTCATAAAATGAAAAACACAAAATATCTCCCCCATACCACTCCCAGCCATATTTCGCTTCAAAGCATATAAATTTAACCAGTAAATGAGGTAAAGATAGCTTAAAATGGGGTATTTGAAACTCAATCTTCTACTGGTAACTCTTTAAAAAGTATTGTTCATGTATGAAATATCTTTCAATTCCTGTGTTCATTTTCACTTATGACTTTGAAGATATCACTTTAAAGCAAAGATGCTTAATTTGCAACTATTAAATTTTAATATTCACACAAATAAAATGGCACATATAAATACCTTTTAAAAATGCATATAAATACAGAGCATTGCCAATTTGATCCATAGTAGGAATCCTGATTCCGAATTTGGCTGGATGAACCACATGCTATTCTCATTTTCAAATGGCACATTAAATAGCTTATTGTCACTAGAAAATTGCTTCCTTTTTGAATGCCTAGAGAATGAGCTTGCATCTTTTCAGTCTGGATTCAGGAAGATGCTAATGTATTCTCTTAAGCACAGAAAGAATATATTTTCCCAGGGAGTAAACAATCAGGCTTCCTTTTTGTTCGTTGTAATTTTGTGAAGGTATTTTCCTCAAGCTTAATGTCCTTGACTGTGCTTCAGGCTTTTCAAGGTAACTCCTGCCACCTCTCGGTGACTTTCTACCCCAAAGAAAAAAGCTAATGCAAGTTAAAGGAATACAAATGGATGTAAAGAGTGAAGGAATAAACCATTGTTCACTCCCTGCAATGAAACTTCACCTTGGTATATCCTCCCACTTACTGGATGCTGCTCCTAGATTTTGTCAGATCTGGTGTGCCTATGAACTCAGACTAAACTTTGAGAAAACTTTAATGCTCTTTTATCTTAATTCTTGAATTATAAAAGAAAATCATTCAGACCTGAGTGGGGCGATGCCTGCCTGTAGTCCCAGTACTTAGGATGCTGAGACAGGAGAAAGTGACCAATGTTTTTTCATTCATTCGAAGGTTCGAGGCCAGCCTCAGCAAATCTCTAACCCCTGTTACTAGTTTGTTAAAAAGTGCTCCAAAAGTTATGCTTCTATCATTCTATACCCCAATATGATGTGCAATCACAGTGCACCAAATTAAAACAATATAATAAAATAAGGATGGGGGTGTGGCTCAGAGATAGAACATCCCTGGGCTTAATCTCCAGTATATTCTATTTTATGTATCAATAGACTTAGATAAGATGATACATCTCCATATCACGTTGTAATTTATAAAGCACCCTCACCTGTTGTCGCCTGCCTGAGAATCCAACATCTCCACTTAGCTTTTTGCAGACAAGGACATTATAAAGTTTATCCCAAGATCATAAAGGAATTTCATTGCTGAACCAGCACAAAAAGTCAGATCATTCAGTGTGTTTTGTTTCTGGTTCTCAAACTAGAATATGCATTATTATCACCGGGAAGAACACAGGGGTTGTAGAGCATAGATATCTAAATTCCAGAAATCCTGATTCAAAAGGTCTGGGGAAGAGCTAAGCATTTGCATTTCAAACAATTCCCAGGGGAGGGGGGTTGGTCAGAGCCATCTGGGAAGAGAGAAATGAAATGTGCAAGGATTGCCCAGATCCCAAGCCCAGGGGAAAATGTACCTGGAATCCTTCTTATGTTATCTCACTAAGAGTCTCAAAAACTCTAAGGCAGGTGCTTTTGTTAACCCCATTTAACATCAAGCTGAAACTATCCCCTATATCCTGGCCAATAAATAATGGAGCCCAGATGGGGTCCCAGGGGCCCTGTGTTCAGCATTGGGAGCAGATATCTGCAAACTGTAGCTCATGGGCCAAATGTGTGCTACTTATTTATGAAAATAGTTTTATTGAGACACACACACACACACACACACACACACACACACACACACACACGTTCCCAGGGGATGCTGCTTGCTGCTGGTCAGGGAACCACGCTCTGAGAACCACTGGTCTAAGAACGTGCTATGAACATGTACCTGCTCAAACCAGATCCAAATTCCATGATGTAAAAACAAATATGTAATAAAACGGAGAGAAGATTGTTATTAAAATATCTTTAGTCCTGCTGCTTCCCTTCCGACCTCTTACCATGGAGTCCAGGGTGATCATCATCGCTGTCTTACTATACTGTCCTGAGACTGAGGTGGTTGCAGCCGGAGGCTGTGGGGTCAGGAGCCCCGGGTGGGCTTCGTGTGTACAAAATGCATTTTCAGAGTATGATCATTTTGGTCTTTTCTTCCGATTTCACCGCACGCTGTTCTCTCAGCAGGCTTTCAGCATCTGGCCTCGGCAGGAAACTCCAGCTTGACTCTGAATGAGGTAAGTCTTATTTTTAGTAAGAAAAGATCTACCATTGCTAAACGTGTTCAGTTTTTGCTTTAGATTTAAAAAAATAGATTCGTTTAAAAAGACACCGAGGACAAAGCAAAAACAAATAGCCTTGCCCATGTTGGGGAAGCATGGTCAATAAAAGAGAAGTCGGCCCGCGGAAATTGCAAGTATTTTTCAGAGAAATATACTATGACCTTAGGAAGGCACTCGGATATAAATTCTAGAATATTCTAATACTGCTGGTTGCTTACTATATGTCGATGTTTCAGGAAATATTTGTATGGAAGAATTCATTCATTAGTGCATGAGCTGTGATTTGAAAAGAAAGAGTAGAAAAGCATACAAGTAGAAGTCGTGGCGATGGAAGAGGTCAAGAACATAATCTTGAAGAGAAAATGTCATTACAGAGTGGACAGGAGTTCGGTGCTTGATTTCAGGCGTGAGTGAGTGCTGACTTCAGGTAGAGACCAGGGTAGAAGTCAATCCCAGAGTTAGGTTGCATGAGACAGAAAGATCAGCAGTTCCCTGAGCCCATGAATCCAGGCACTCTGAACATGGGATATTATCTGCCAGTTAAAAAGTAGAGCTTATTATATACTTCATATTTTTTTTTTTAGTATTAGTAATGGAACCCAAATGTGTTACTCCTGAGCTTCACCCCCAGCTTAATTTGTGTGTGTGTGTGTGCGTGTGTGTGTGTGTGTGTGTGTGTGTGGTACTGGGGATGAAACCCAGGGGCATTCTATCTCTGAGATACATCCCCCGCCCAACTTTTTATTTTGAAACAGTCTCACAGAGTTGAAAAGGGATTTACTAAGTAGCTGAGGCTGTCTATGAACTTCAATCCTCTTGTCTCAGCCTCCTGGATTGCTAGGATTATAAGCGTGCATCGCCTGGCTTTATTTTAGGTCTTGATAAGTTGCTCTGTATCTCACTAAGTTGTTGAAACTGACCTCAAACCAGTGATCCTCCTGTCTCAGCCTTCCAAGTACTGGGATCATGGCATGTACCAACACACCCAATTAATCATAACTTTTAATCCTGTTTTTTCTTGATCCTAGAAAATAGTAGGAACTGATGCTAATGACACATTTAACCCCTATGAATGGGTTTTGAGATATACCATTTTTCTTGATGCTTGTAATCAAATCATTTATAACATTTTAGAAAAAATATCTGAGAAGTACTTTTGTTAAAATTAAGGTATTCAGCCAGGCATGGTGGTGCACACTTGCAATCCCAGCATTTGGGAGGCTGAGACAGGAGGAGCACGGTTCGCAGACAGCCTCAGCTACTTAGTGAGGCCCTTTGTAACTCAGTGAGACCCTATTTCAAAATAAAGAATAAAAAAGTAGGGCTGGGGGTGTAGTTCGGAGGTAGAATGTCCATGGATTCCATCCGCAGTACTGCAAATAAATAAATAAATAAATAAATAAATAAATATTGAGGTACTCGAAAAGAAATAAAAATTTTAATAATTTCAAAAAAATCAGTGAAAACCTTCTTATAAAGGAAAATACCAGGACAAAAGTAGTTTTACCAGAAAATTTTAGGACTCCTTCAAGGTACAGATAACTTGAATCTTACATAATAGGTAATTCCCATTAATTAATTTCGTGAGAAAGTGTAAACTTGGTACTCAAATTAGCAAGGACATAATGAAAAAGAAATTTTGCAAACAGATTTCAATCAATATTCATGAAAAAAATAATAAATGAAATATTAGCAAGTCAATTCCAACAATGTACAGCAAAGATATATTATGCCCAATTAGTGTTTATTCAGGATGTGCAAAGAACATTTAAATTAGAAAATCAATTAATGTGATTCAGAACATTAACAAAATAAAGGGGGAAATGTGATCATCTGAACAGATGCAAAAAACATTCAATAAAGTTAATGTATATTCATGAATTGAAACACACATGCACACTTGCGCGCGCACGCGCGCGCGCACACACACACACACACACACACACACACACATCAAAAAATAGGCTGGAACTTCCTTAACGTGGTAAAGGTCAAGACTTTATTGTGAACGTATTAAACATTAGCCTCTTCTTTCTTACTTAAATAATCTCAATTTGGAGAAGACATCAGTGTGGCCTACAAAAACATTCCTAATTATGCTCTTATTTGATTGTCCATGAAATGTGAGGACAGTGCCTGGGAGACTTCTCGGGAGCCCTCTTAATAACAACTGATTCAATTCCATCCTCCACCTCTTCACCTTCCTTCTTTTTACTTCTTGAATAGTTGGTGTGATGACCAGGAAACCCAACAGCCATTTGGGGTCATGAAATCATCTTAAAGGCCAATCCACACAAGAAATGGTGGTGAGGGGGATCAAAGAGCTACATATTTGATGATTTTATGTAGCTGCTCTTTTTTTCTTAAATTGCTTACTTAATAGACCCTCGGGTAGAAAAGCTACTTTTATTTTGTATTTTCTAAGAAAATTGTGATTAATTTAGCCTGAATACAATTCTGATAAAGACTTTGAAAAAAAAAAAAGAACAAGTCTGGAATAACCACTATACTTGAGTTAAATATTGAAATTACCTATTTAAAATAGGACTCGAGCCGGGCGTGGTGGCGCACGCTTGTAATCCCCGCGCTTGGGAGGCAGAGACAGGAGGATGGCGCAGGTTCGAAGCCAGCTGCGTGCGCTGGCTTTAAGAGACCCTGTTTCCAAATAAAACAGTATAAAAATAGGTCTGGGAGTGTAGCCCGGAAGTAGAAGGGTTTCCAGTAACCCCAGTACCACCCCCCCAAAATAAATAAATAAAATAAATAAATAAAATAGGACTCAAACAAGAATGCCTATTATTTGAACTTCTAATTAATATTGTATTGAAGATTCTAGCCAGTTAGTGAGAAACCAAAATGTAAGATTTTCAAAAGATGGAAAAAATCCTAATATTTGTGGTTGAGCTGATTTCTTATATAGAAGAGCAAGTGATCTACAAATAAATTGTTAGAATTAGAAAAAATATCTGGCAGCATTTTTAGATCCAAACTCAATCCAGAAAAATCAAGAATACTGCATACCAGGCCAAAACTAAAATAATCTAAAAGAAAATAGCATAAAATATAAGGAACTTAGAGATAAATCTAACAAAAGTTCAAAAAATTGGGGAGTAAATTAGAATATTTAATTGAGAACTGTCTATTCTGTTCAATTGGCCATATTTTTAATTGGGTCTTTTGGGTTTTTTTTTTTATAGTGTTCAGTTTTTCAAAGTTTGTTGTATATTCTAGATATATTAGTCTTCTATCAATTGAGTAGCTGGCAAAGAAATTTTACTTAGCTATAAAAAAACAAAATTATGTCATTTGCAGGAAAATGGATGAACTAGAGAGTATTATGCTAAATGAGATTAGCCAGTCTCAGGATGCAAACAGTTGTATGTGAAAGCCAGAGAGAAGCTGGATAATCAAAAGGACTTCAGATATAGGACAAGAAATTCCAGTGGAGCGATGGAGGGGTTTGGAGAGGGAAGGAGACTTGATGCTGGCAACAGGTCAAACAATGCTATGTACAAATATGAAATTATCCATCCTCGTCTCAATGACATGTGCAGGGAGGAGAGAGAGTGGGGTAGGATCTGGGGAGAAACTCAGTGCTGTGTGCTTCTCTGTTCCTATCACTTGATATGTCATTATGATGTATAATTATAATAAAATAAATTTTTATAATAAAAGTATATTTTAAAATCTTATTGAAAGACATGACAGAAATTCTAAGTAGTGAAGCATCCTAGCCTTTTCCTAGAGAGGAAGGCCTAGTATTATAAAGATGATCATCAAATTTATCTTAGTTCAAGGTAATTCTAATAGTTTCCAATAGTATTTTGTTGATCTTAACAAAGTCTTAATATAGACAAGCAAAACACCAGGAAGGGATAAAATACCACTAAAGATGAAGAACAGCCTGAGAAGTTAGTGTTTAAGACAAATTGATAATTCAGAAATAAACAGGATAGTGGAAACAAAATAAGATACAAATGAACCTGTTTCATGATAGAGCTGGAATTTTATATCTGACACGCTAATTAAAAATTATACAGGATCAATTTGTTATTTATATGGCGGAAAATAAAATTAATTAATTAAAAGTGTATTGAGGGCCTAAGTGTCAAATTGAACATTTTTGGTGCTTCCAGAAGAAAATAAGAGTAAAAAGTATGATCTCAGGAAAAAGAATCAAAGCATTCAGAACATTATAGATATTTGACATTTCAATGAAACATTTTTTCCATCAAGAGGTCTTATAAGGAAATGAAGAAAGAAACTGCACACAGAGAGCCTTCTACGATGTTGGTACATGGATGTACTCAGTTTTGTTTTGTGTGTGCTGGGGATGGGACGCAGAGCTTCCCCATGCTGAGCACCTGCTCTACCTCCAGCTCAGAGATGTACTCAGTCTGAAAACCCATCAAATATATAATTTGAAAATGTACACTTTTTGCCAGGTATGGATGGCACATGCCTATAATCCTCGTACTTAGGAGGTCAAGACAGAAGGATCGCAGGTTGGAGGATGGACTCAGCAACTTAGTGAGACCCTGTTTAAAATAAAAAAAATAAAAAGATTTGGGGATGAGGCTTGGAGGTGTAATGTCCCTGGGGCACAATAGGAAGGAAGGAAAGGAAGGAAGGAGGGAAGGAAGGAAGGAGGAAAAAGAGAGGAAGGAAGGGAGTGCACTTTTATGTACACATAGTAGACTTTTTAATAAAGAAAAAAAAATGTTGTAGCCCATGATGACTTACAGTCTACCCAGGTGGGAACTTGCTAATACAGAGGACTGAGGAGCGTAGGGTAGCAATTGTGGAATCCTGTCCAATGTGGTGCAAGGTGACAGGCAGATCTACTATTAAGCAAACAGAACTTCAGGGCTTCTCAGTTGCAGGACTTCTTCTCAAGGCACCGAGAAGGGGACCCAGCAGCATATTTTGTTAAATTTTTCTGAAGAATCGGCTTTTCTCTCCACTTTAAGTCATCGTGATTTCATAGACAGTAGAAATCTGTGTGCATCAGAAATAGTTTCATACCTACTCCCAAGTTATCCACTCCCTGGCTTCCTATATTGCAAGCTCTTCCCAAATCCCAGCACACACAAAGCATCATCTCTCATCCCTGCCTATCCTGCCAGGGACGAGGCAAAGAAAGCATCCCCGCTCCAACCCTCCTTAAGATGCAAAGGAGGCAGAAACTTCTGGAAGAACCTGTGGACAGAGTTAATTGTTCGAAGGAGGCAGAATTCCTTCTCCGAAGACTAGAACATAATTATATAAACATATCGGGCTATATCGAAGGCTTCTTATGAAGGGAAATAACACTGTTAGAAATAAACTTGTCATGCAGTCATAAGAAAAGATGCATGTTTGAAAATGGCTCAGCAAGGCAATTTTATTTTATTTTATTTTTTTGCATTAAAGGATGCTGACGCCTTAGGGAGCCAGGTATGCAAGTACACATGGCGGGAGGTTTGCATAGCTTTTATCCCTAAAGCAAATGTCTGCGTTGTATTTCTATTGGTAGGAACATTGCTTCAGTCTTATGTGATTGGCTAATTTGTCTAGATTGGAATGCCAAGGGAGGGATTGGCACTTGAAATTTTCAGGAAATGCTGGCTTACAAAGGAGCAGGAAATTATACAAGATTACAAGATGATGGTTTTACAAAATGGAGTTACTTTAAATTAAGCTACCAATGAAAGCACATTATAAAAATAAATTAAGCTAATCCTTTGATAGAAAAGACTTAATTATATTCTCACAGCACTATGAGCTGAATGTTGTGTTTTTCATAGACAAAAGGAAAACATCCTCAAATTAATACCTTTCACAGAGAATATAGGCACACCTATGGCCCAACCTGGTTTTCTTTGTTCTGGGCTTACTTTCTTTTAGAGAGTAATGTCACCTAAACTTAGGTCTGAAAATCTTGATCTATCTTTAAGAAATCTCATCTCTTACTCATAGGTTATTAAGTGTTGCCCTAGCCCTCATTTCCCTTCCTCTAAGATAACATTCATCAATTTTATTTCAGTACTAGGTAAAGAAAACAGAAGGCACTCTGCCACTCAACTACAACCCCAGCCTTATTTATTTATTTATTTATTTATTTATTTATTTATTTATCTACGGGAGTACTGGGGATGGAACCAAGGAGCTTTTTACCTTTGACCTATACCTCCAGCCCTATTTTATTTATTTATTTATTTTCAGCAGGGTTTCACTAAGTTGCAGAGAGCCTCACTAAGTTGCTGAGGCTGTCCTTGAACCTGTGATCCTCTTGTCTCAGCCTCCCAAATACTGGAATTACAAGTATGTGCCACCATGCCTAACTTATGCTGAAGCTGGCCTAGAACTTGTGGCCTCAGCCTTCCAAGTAGCTGGGATTACAGGTGCGTACCACTGTGCACAGCTTTCTTTGCTTAATTCTGAGTTATTCAATCTAGGATCCGTCCCCGCAGACTCCTAAGAGCAAGCAGTTCAGGTTGACGTTGGTCCTCTAAGGCCCCAACACAATTGGGACTGTGTATCGCTCAATCAAATTATTTATTTTTTTTAAGGTAGCCCAGTTACTGTGCATTGCAGCTGTACCTCTTTATTTTTTTTCAAGTTTTCCTTAGGTAAGTGATCACATGTAAGTACGCTTACACAGAAACTGAAAGTGTATGCTTCTCCAGGACACAGACTAATTCTCATAGTTTTCTAATTCAGAAAGACCAGACTCAGAAGAATTTTTCAGCTGTTTCACTATAGCCCGTATCACATTTTTTAACAAGGCAGTCTTTTCCCCCACATCCATATTGAGTGACTTGTACCTCAATGTCCGTTGCAATACAAAGGTGTAACCCAGGATTCTTCTTGTGCTAACAACGTTGGCCCAGTTAAGTCATGCATGTTGAAATCGATCACTGGAGGGAAGACAGTCCTGAAATGTTCATACAAGTCTCTTTCTCATCATCACAGCCTCAGGAGAAAAAAAAAAAACCAATAAAGTGGTTATTAAGAAAAGAAAGAAGTTGATGAGCCAGAGAAGATTAAAGTCATATCAGTGATCAGTTTGAATGTTGATCTGTTGCCCTCTTACGGAGCTTGGACTACTTTCTCCTTTTGTAATGAACCAGTCTTTGTGCCATGGGAAGGCCTCAGACATCAGCTCAGACATATGTTGGGCCCCATATTGTTACCTTCCAAAGGAATCATGGGGTCAGCTGCTTGTGAGCCAAATACAGCCATTCAAGGTAGACTTGTAAGCAAAGTGTCATTGTCCCAGTGGACATGGCTTCTCAATGGTAAGTTACATACTTTGTGGTACTTCAGAATTCCTTTCCAGCTAAATAAGTATAATTGGAAAATTATTGCTTTAGTGAGTTAACAGGATTTTTAAGAGAAAATACCAAGAAAGCCAATTCTACAAGGATTCCTCTCAGGATCTATTATCTGTGTTGGTAAACCGTAGCTGAGTATTTGTAGCCATATCAGAGATTGCCGCAAATCTATTACTTCTTATTTGTGTTTTGTATTGGAAACAGTTCTATGAAATGTTTGCTGTTCATATGCTTGGTCTTTTGTGTGGTGGCCAACTAGACAGATTTTTCTTGCAGATGATGTTGTTGAAAAAAATTAGGCAAACTTTCCATGGCTCATCTCCCGGTATTTTAAAGAAAATGTAGTGTTTCCTTGTCATTAAAGCTCATTACTTAGAATTTTATTGATAATGAGAAAGAGCAAGAAATTCTCATTGATAATGGGCAACAAAGAAAAGGACCCATAAGATATTCCTAAACCATTTACAAGCCATCACACAATTTAAAGTATGCTATTATATACTCTAAACAGTAGAGATAAGCATTTTTCATTACCTCTGCATTTTTCTACATAGAATTTTTATTATTTTTAAAATAAATGATAATAAGACATATCTCATTATACTATTTTAAAAATTAATAATAAAAATAATGCCCACCCATTTGGATAATGAGAAGCGTGAACATGTAAGAAAAATATATTATATTTTATCCCAACATTATGGGAAAATCTATTATTAATATCTAGTGAAGAACTCTCTAGTAATTTATCTATAAATTTGCTTTATTTTCAATTGTGGGCTCATAATGTACTATGCTGCTTTAATATTGTTTTATTTATTTTATACCTCAATCCATAATTTGTATATTTTCTTTTTTAAATGTTATAAAGTGATCATAATGTTTTAAATTTTATTTTATACCATAATTTTAAATTACTTCAAAATCATTAGAGGTGATTTTGATTCAAGAAAGCATCTCAGAGAAGAAACCATAGCTCAATGCCATCCAAGAGAAATGTAAACCATGTTTACAACTAAATTTGTCTTCACAAGTCGAAATAAAGCTAAAATTAATATGATTAATATTAATAATTTGAATAATATATTTAATTTAATAGACTATATTTCCAAACTGTCACTTTAAGATAAATCAGTATAAAGTATTTTAATGCGATAGCTTACATTCTGTCTACATTTTCAGTCTTTGAAACTTACTGTGTACCACACACACAGCACATCTGAATTCTAATTAGCCCCATGTCAATGACAATGTGACTAGGAGCTGCCATATTACAATGTGGTTCTGTATTGTCTCACATTATATCTTTTATTTTTCTTTACCTTACAATAGACAGCAAGCAAAATATTAAAGCTAGAACACAAAAGAACATGATTACATTTTTGCTCTTTTATAATTTCATTTCTAGTATCATGTTTTTCCATAAGATTCAAAGAGAAGATTCACATGAGAATTGTTCTCTAGAAGTAAAATCTCCTCAGTACCCCCACCCTACCACCCTACTTCATCCCTGCCACCTCAGCCTCCGCTCAATCCCCAGCTGCCCAGATGCTCAGACTTTGGTCCTGAACTGCTAGCCTCAGCCATCTGTGCCCTGTTCTAAGCAATTCCTTGGGCTCCAGGCCAATGAGTGCCTTGAGGCCATGCCTTGCTTCTAGACTGGATTTTTGGTTACTACGTTCATGTATCTCCCTACACTGTCTGCAAACTGTCCTCTTAGGAAGCAGTCTTCAAACTGGGGTCTGGACAAGGGGCAAATGGACACATGGATGTTTCTAAGAGAATTAAATTCCAATCTGCAAGTTCAATATGCATTCTCATCTAAAATTAACCTGCTTGAAAATATTTCACACAAATTCTCCTTATTCATCTTCCTTTTTTGTATTGTATGTGGTACTAGGGATTAAACAGAGGGGTGTTCTGCCTCTGAAACCTATTTTATTTTTTTTTAATTTTGAGAAAGGGTCTCACCAAATTGCTGAGGGCCTCACTCAGTTGCTGAGACTCGCCTTGAACCTGTGTTCCTCCTGTCTCAGCCTCCCCAGTACTGAGAGGACAGGTGTGCACCCCCACATCTGGCTTCACCTCCCTTTTAAAAAAGACGACCCAGTGTACTCTGCACTCATCTCTACATTGCCCAGGTGGAAAGGCCTCCAGTGCATATATTATAAAAAATTATTCAGCCATAAAAAATAGAATTCTTTTATTTGTATCAAAATAGATGGAACTATGGGACATTATTCTAAGTAAAATAAGCCAGGCACAGAAAGACAAATACCATGTTTGCTTTCATTGGTGAAAACTAAAAGAGTTGATCTCAAAATACAAGAAAAGAGAATCATGATTATTAGATACTGGGAGGAGGAGGAAGGAGGGAGGATGAAGAGAGATTGGACAATGGACGCCAGAATATGGTTAGGTGGAAGAAATACTTTCTAGCATTCTGCAGAATAATAGGGCAACTATAGCTTATAATAACCTATGATATATATTTATGAAGTAGAAAGGAGTTCCATGCCTCCAAAATAAAGAACTGATAAAAAGAGACTATCGGTTAATTTGATTGGATATATATATATATATATATATATATATATATATATTATATATCATTTTATATATATATGTACTGTATATATATATATGCATTGAAATATCATACCATGCCTCATAAATTTGTACAATTTTTATACATAAATTAAATGAGTGAGAAAAATAGACATAAGAATTACAGCAGACATCGTGTCCGAAACTATATCAGCCAGAAAACAATGGAATGAAATCTTCAAATTGTTTAAAAGGGGAAAATTTGTCAATTCAGAATACTATCATTGATTTTAAAATATTTTAAAAATAAAAGAGACAAGCCAGGTGTGGTGGCGCATGCTTATAATCCCAGCATTTGGGAGGCTGAGACCAGAGGATCTCGGTTTGCAGACAGCCTCAGCTACTTAGTGAGGCCCTGTTTCAAAATAAAGAATAAAAAAATAAAACAGGGCAGGGGATGTAGCTTGGAGGTCGAATGCCCTTGGGTTCCATCCTCAGACCCGCAAATAAATAAATAAATAAATAAATAAATAAATAAGAGATAAGAGAAAAGAATTTTCAGACAAATATAAACTGAGTTTCATTACCAGCATACATGCAGTACAAGAAATATTAAAAGAAGTTCTTCAAGCATGTGTCTAAAAATTGGATAGTCATGAAGAAAAAAGTGAATCATGATCCCAAGGATGAACAGAAATTAATTATACCAATAAAACCTACCAAGGTTTTAGAAGTAATGTAAAACTCAAGAAAAATACCTTCTAAGACATAATGTAGGCAAATATTTATTGATTAGACCAAGCATTGAAATGAAGAACTTTTGTCGGTGATTTTGTTTGAAGCACCGTAAAATTCCTTTAAATTTTTAAAAAAAAATTAAAAAAGAAATTAAGAACTTCTGGTCCTGAAAATACCTAAAATGAATGAAAAGAAAAGCCACCGACTGGAAGAAGCTAGCCACGGTGTGCTCAGCTGAGACGTCACCTTCAATTCAGTATAAAATCTCACGGAAACTCTTTAAATGAGGAAGCGGATGAGCCAGGGGCAAAATGAACAACAGACTTAAATATCACTTTACAAAAGAAGTTACACAACAGGCCAAGAAATATTTTAAAACATGTCCAACTCATTAGCATATCATCGAAATGAAATTTAAAAGCAAATAGGATGTTACTAAGATGTGTCAAATCAAAATAACTAATAATAACAAGTGCTTATAATAAAGATAATAGATGAATAACAATGGGAATTTTTGTAACCTATTCAGAACATTGTAAATGGTACAGTTACTTTGGAAGAATGTATTTTTCAATCAAATTAAACACACCTATTTTATGATCCAATCATCCCAAAGTCTATTTCCATATAGTCATGAAAATTATTTTTTTAGTGAGAAATACTGGGGTTTGAACCCAAGGACATTCTGCCTCTGAACTATAGTACCAGTCATTTTAATTTTTATTTATTTTTATTTTTATTTTTCTGGTGGTACTATAAATGGAACCCAGGGGCATTCTACCTCCAAGCTACATCCCCAGCCCTAATTTTTATTTTTTATTTTGAAACAGGGTCTCACTGAGTTGCAAAGGGCCTCACTAAGTGGCTGGGGCTGGCTGTGAACCATGATCCTCCTGTCTCAGCCTCCTAAATATGCCACCGTGTGTGTGTGTGTGTGTGTGTGTGTGTGTGTGTGTGTGTGTATGGAAACTAGGTGCCTTTTACCTCTGACCTACACTCCCAGACCTATTTTATATTTTTATTTGAAAACAGGCTCTCACTAGGTTGCAGCAGGCCTAACTAAGTAGCTGAGTCTGGCTTCAAAACCACGTGATCTTCCTGTCTCAGCCTTCCAGGTACTGAGATTTCAAATATGCACCCCCATGCCCAGATGTTTTTTTGTTTTGTTTTGTTTTGTTTTTCTTTGTTTTGTTTTGTTTTTTTTTTTTTGTGGTACTGGGAATCGAACCCAGGGGTCTTCTACCTCCAGGCTACACCTCCAGATCTATTTTACATTTTATTTGGAAACAGGGTCTCACTAAGTTGCTGAGAGGCTCACTAAGTTGCTGAGGCTGGCTTCGAACCTGAGATCCTCCTTTCTCAGCCTTCCAAGTGCAAGCTTGTGCCACCACACCATTTTTAGGTTTTGTGTTTTTGTGTTTTTTGTTTTGTTTTGTTTTGTTGGTGGTACTGGGGTTCCTAGAAACCCTTCTACCTCCAGGCTACACTCCCAGACCTATTTTATAGTTTTTTTTTTTTAAACAGGGTCTCACTAAGTTGCTGAGGGGCTCACTAAATTACTGAGGCTAGCCTTGAACCTGCAATCCTCCTGTTTCAGTCTCCCAAGTGCTGGGATTACAGGCATGTACCGCCATGCCCAGCCATAAAAACGACTGACATTGTATACTTAGTAACCATAGCCTTAGATAGAAGGCAACCTCATTTTTATAAAAGTATAATGAAGAATAACTAATAGTGATATTATAAAATGCAATTCTTTGCATCGATGAAAGAAGTAAATATGGCGACATGTAACACCACAGGTGAATCTCACAACCAAAATTTTAGTTAAATTCAACAAAGGAAAAAATGATTTCTTGTTGTAAAGTCCAGATAGAGGTAATCTTTGTGGAAGAGAGGCGCCCTGGAAGGGGCCATGAAGGGGGAGCCTAGCCTGCTCTGCTTGATCTGTATGGCAATTATCAGTGTATTTGCATAATCAATCCTCGAAAACACACTTCTGGTTCATGAACTTTCTTTTATGTGTGTTAGAACTCAATAATATGAGTATATATATATTTGTACTTTATAGGTGTATTGTAATATATATAACATAATATGTTTAATATAAAATGTCAATTTATATATAAGTATATTTAAATTATATATTATACGATATATGTAAGCATATATTGTATGGTGTATCCTGATGAAATTCAGAGTGATGGAGACACCCACGTACATGAGCACCCCATGAACCCCCCCGGCCCCCACCCACTCCCTCCTCCTCCCCGTGCAGGAGACTAAGATTGGCATTGATAGCGGGCGTGGTGGCTCACACTTGTAATCCCAGTACTTGGGAGGCTGAGACAGGAGGATCTGGGTTCGTGGCCAACCTCAGCAATGTAGGGAAGCCTTCTGCAACTTAGTGAGACCCTGTTTCAAAATGAAGAATAAAAAAATCGGGCTGGGGGTGTAACTTGGAGGTAGAATATCCCCGAGTTCAATCCCCAAACCACAAAAAAATTGATGTTGATAAATTTGTGTATATACATCACATCCATTGAAGTGTTCTCCCCCCCATCCTCTCTCCCTTAGGTCCCCTCTTTCACTCCACTAGGGCTTCGCCTTCTGTGTCTAGAGTCCCTAAGGTATCTCAACTTCTCCCTAGCTTCCGCACAGGAGGGAAAGCACCCAACCTTTCACTTTCTGTGACCGACTGATCTCAATTATGATATTTTCCATTTTCATCCATTTCCCTCCAAATGACACTTTTGTTCTTCCTTATGCCTGAGTAGAATTCCATCGTGTGTATACCCCATAATTTTGTTATCCACTCATCTGTTGATGGTCACCTAGGCTGGTTCCATAATTTGGCTATTGTGAACTGTGCTGCTATGAACATAGATGTCCATGTATTACTATGGTGGTCTGATTCCAATTCCCTTGGATAGGTACCCAGAGTGGTATAGCTGGGTCATATGGGAGGTTCATTCCCATTCTTCCGAGGACCCTCTCTACTGCTTTCCAAAGTGGCTGCACTAATTTGCAGTCTCACCAACAATGTGTCAGAGTTTCTACTTCCCGGCATTCTTGCCAGCATTCATTACTACCTGTGTTTTTAATGATTGTCATTCTAATTGGTGTTAGATGAATCTCAGTGTAACTCTGATTTTCATTTCTCTGATTACTAATGATGTTGAGCATTTTTTATGTATTTAATCACCATTTGTATTTCTTCTTTTGTGAAGTATCTAGTTCATTTGCCCTTTTTTTTTTAAAGTGGTAAGTTTCTTGAGTTCTTTGTGTATCCTACATATTAGCCCTTTATCAGAGGAGCAGCTGGAAAAGATCCCCCCAAATCTGCTGGGTTTTTTAAGGTCCTTGATAATTTTCTTGTATATTTTTAAAATAATAAGAGAACTAAAGTCAAAACAATATAGTGATACATGCCTGTCCATGTGTCTAGCAGCTCAATTCACAATAGCCAAATTATGGAACCAGCCCAGGTATCCATCAACAGATGCATGGATTACAAAATTGTAGTGTACACACACAGTGGAATTTTACTCCGCTATGTAGAACAAAATCAAAGTCATTGGCAGGAAAATGGATGGAACTAGAGAATATTATGCTAAGTGAGATTAACCAATCTCAGAAAGCAAATGAGATAAACCAATCTCACGCGAGGAAGCTGGAGAGAAATTGGATAATTAATGAAAGGGGCTTCAGGTAAAGGAGGAGGGGGTCTTGGGAAGAGCGGGGGAAGGAAACTTGATGATGAAGGCAGTCATTCAAATAATAATGCTATGGGTAAATACTAACCTTCATGACATGTATGGGGAAAAGGAGGGAGCAGGGGGGGTGGGGATCTGAAGGGAAACAAACACACCAAGTGCTATATGCACGTATTACTACCACTCTGAACCTTGTTATGATAAATTATTACAAGGCACCAAGAAAAACATATTAAAATAATAACAGGAATAATAATATTATTAATGATGAAACAGCAAAGTAAAGCTTATTGAGTTCCAAAACTTGACTTAATTTAGAACCGTAACATTGGCAACTATTTGCTGTCCACTTGACCTGAATCTTCCCTGGATGCCGAGGTTCTGCGCGGGGCAGGTGGCTGCAGCACAGGTGAGACCCTTGGCCAGCAGCCCTGCAGAGTCTGAATTGCAAGTCAGTTCAGGTAACGTTAGCCTTTGAGTGAGCAGGGCCCAGCAGGCAGCTTCCCTCTGCCCTTTCTTAGCATCTTCTACCTGTTTACCTTATGCTCCCTTCCTGCTGAGAGGTCTCTGGTATTAACAACAAATAAATGGGCAGCTGTAGCCTACACAAAGGGATGCCTTAGGTAATCCCTTTGTGATGAATCATCTGATTTTTTATTAATTCTTGTCCTTTTGATTTCAAGGGAAGGCCAAGGACACTGCCTGGAATCTCAGCACCAATGAATATACTTTGCTGTTTACTTGCCAATACTGAAGGGGTTTCACTTTTTTTTTAAATATACGGTAATTTTAATGACAGTAGTGCTCATTTATACAGTATCTTACAAAACATCTTTATATGTGTTATCTCATTTGTTCTTCATAATAGTCCTGTCAGGGAAAGTGGGGCAGACATTATTATCTCCATTATCTTCAGGAGGAAACTGAGTTCCAGGGCCATCTTGCAGAATAAACACTTTATTTGAGATAAGCAGGGAAAATCACATTTTTATATCACTGAGTTACGGTTTCCCCGGAAGGCAGATTCTGAGCCCAGGGTACAAGTACAAGAAATTTCTCTGGGAGAAGAAGAAAATATCAAGAGAGGAGTGGAAAAGTGAGATTGGCCAGGGAATCATCAATAAAAGGATGCGTTATCAAAATCTACCAGTGGGGGCTACTGGAATTTAATCCTCCTCTGGGAACCAGGGCTATATATACACCTTCGAATTTTCCCACCCCAAAAGCAAAGGGACCTAAGACCTGGGGTATTTATTTATTCACTCACACAGAGGGCATTAGCTCCCTATCACTTATGGCCTTCTGCATTGGTGGACTGAGAATTCTGATGACCAATGAAAGTCCTCCGTCAAAGAGATGCAGATGTTGGTACCTAGAAGTTAGGCCTGAGAGTCTTGATGCACGTGATGTTCTGTCAGGAAATTCACAAGTCTGAAAAACTTGTTAAGGAGTGTGTTTTCTTCCCCGCACTCATTCCTTGTTTCTTTTTTCTGGTGTCTTTTTCCGTTTGGTCCCTGTTTCTTTGGGGATCCCGGATTATAGCATGTGACTAAAGCTGGTCCTATGGAAGTTGTATGCTAACTTTTTCTAGACCGCTGGGGAAATTTCTCACTGTATCCTGATGGATGTAGAAAATGAAGCCTGGAGCCTCAGCAGCTGCGGGAGTCACCTTGATTTTATAAAGACACGAAGCCCACAGTGTGGGAAAGTATGGACACAGTCCAATTCTTGAATGGTATTCTAAGACCCAGCTCAAAGCTTACTTGCACCAAGTTGAAAACTTGGACTTTGTGGTTAAGGCATATAATTCTATTTAGTGTCGAGTTAAATGAGTCTTTTACTTACAATGAAAAAATTCTAACAGATAGGAAATCCATATCACCTGGGATAAAACACTATCCTCCGTAGGAATCCTCATTATTTTATATGCTACCGAGGGAAAAACGCTTCCAATTAAACTTAGAATAGATGCTTTACAATCTCTTAGGCTTTTAAAATTTTATAGTTTTTGAAAGATAGCTGTTATATTTTTGATGTAGTTTTTTTTTAACTTAAGCTTGAGAACATTCATCAGAAAGGGTATTTGAGCAAAAGTGAAGTAAGCTAGTTAAGATAATCCTATAATGTGCCCCATTTAGAGCCCAACTCTTCTCAAATCATCTCAGTAGTCATCATCATTATCACCATCGCCAGCGCTCATGGGTCCTGCCAGATCTAGTCCTCGGAGACCCCGCTTGTCTTAAATGCCTAACGGTTGTCTCTGCAATCTTATTCTAGGTCCTGCACACCTGCCGATTGGATACTTAACTATTTCTTATATGTGATAGGCACTCTTTTAGCGCATCTATTAGGAACAGAACCTAACACAACATCGTTTACTGGGGATTTCTTTCTTCCTTGGGTCTCATAAAGCATTTGGTTGCAGGTTTGCAAGGAAATATGCAATGGATTTATTCTTCCCATGAAAATATTTGCTTTGCAAATAGCAAATCTGTGTCTCACCACTGTATCGTATTTCCTTTCCAGTACATAACTTTTCACTTTGAAATGATACTGTGGTCTACCAAAAAAAAAAAAAAAAAGAAGCATCATTGGGATTAAATCCACATTCTCTATGTAATATATATATATAATATCCTTAGCTCAACTGATGTCAACAAATAACCAGCTCTGACCAAGGTAATGATAACAGTTGTCACTGTTTCTCGGCCAAAAGCCATTGCAGTATGGCTTCATACTACAATGAACGTTGTAGTATGTTCTTAGAACATTTAGCCAGATATGGTGGTGCAAGTCTGTAATCCCAGTACTTGGGAGGCTTGAGATAGGAAGACTGCAGTTTCAAGGCCAGCCTCAGCAACCTAGCAAGACTCTTAGCACCTTAGTGAGACCCTGTTTCAAAACAAAAAGATAACATGGACTGGGGTATAGCTCAGAGGTAGAATGCCCTTGGATTCAATCCCCAGCACTGCAAAAAAAAAAAAAAAGTTTCACACAAAAAATTTAGGGATATTTAGAGTAAACACCTGGGGAGATGATCTGCATCTTAAAATAGATGAAATATATTGTCACATGTACAATATCGAGTCTTCGCCATTAGCATAGTTTTTCAACACACTGGGTGTTTAATTCTAATCAGGATATCTGTCACTTTCCATTTTATTATTATAGTTAGGATTTTTTTAAAGATTTTTTTAAATTGTTTTTATACTTGTGTTTCTTCTGATTCTTTGGAACATGAGAATTTGATAGTCCTTAAAAGATGCTCGATGAAAGACCTAAGCACTTAAGAAAACTTGTATAAAGTAAGATAAAAATAAATGGAGAATACTCAATTACTGACTGTGAAGAATTAATTATAATAGAATTAATTATATTAATGAATTGTATTCTTTGTGATAAGAACTACTTTAACAAAGCAAGTCTACAGCAAATTAACTTATCGATCTCCAGATAATCTTCTGTGGATCTCGAGCAACTAATTAGTTCTTCTGGACAGACAATATACACAAGTATCTCTATTCTCTTTTTTTAAAGCAAAAAATGACAACTTTATAAGATAAAATATTATGTAGGGATACTTTAATAATGACAATATAAGTTGGCTTTAGTATAGACGAAGAAAATAAATGAAGCAGTACACAGGGTCCAAAGCCACAAACTTATGCAGAAAATTAATGCAGATTAAAAGTGGCTTTGAAATTCAGTGTGGGGGGGATGAGTTTTGTAAGTTAGGTTGAAGAAAATGACTATCAGTTGGTGGCGTCAAATGACTCAAAATTTGAGAAGTACAAACGAAACAACACAGACACAACCCTATGTTAATGTTTGGAGACAATAAAATTTTGTTCTAATTTGGTGGGGAAATTTATTTATAGAAGACATGAAACCAAGATGAACTTAAGAATGATATTTTAAACCATGATAGGCATTTTAAAATATATGTCCATAGAGGACTTTACAATGAAAGTTTTGGATGAAGTGGCGTATTGGAGGAAAATATAGGCAACATGTATAACAATGAAACAAATAATATTCCAGATATATCCAAAGAATATAAAGTATGCTTGCGATGCAATAAGAAAACCACTCTTAATTTCATGAAATGAGATTTTGCAATTAAGAATACATTAAAAAAGCAAAACAAATTATGTTTTCCTAACAAGAATAAAATAGATGTATCTGACTTGGGATGTTTATCATCATTACAATATAATAAATAAATATATATTGAAAAATTCAAGTGATATAATATGCAAATTATGATTCTATTGCTGAAAATTATGCATATCTTAATCATATGTATCAGTCGTAGCAGTGGTTGTATCTGGGAAGAATGAATATAACTAATTTTATTCTCATTCTGTATAAACAATATTTTCTGAATATCTAACAACAAACAAAACCTCAACTGCTACTCAACACTCAAGCTCTGTCAATGTATTATGGATACTGGTTTTTCCTTCTTTCAATTTTTCATTTTTTCAAATTTGCTTTACAAATATATTTGACAGAACAAGCTATGTTACACTGCAACAAAAACTAACCCCACATCTCCAGTGTCTAGAAGCATCAAAGCACACACACCACTTCTCTTTTTGGTATTTTTTCTATCATGAGCTAAACCTCTGTGCATAACCACAAGGTGACAAGAAAGGAGGAGAGACCCTGTGTATTCAGTACAACAGTGAGTGTCTCTGCTCCCGCCTGCCCTTTGGTAAATAAACATTCCAGTCAGTCACTGGATCCAGTTCAAAAACCCAAGCTGTACTGCAGTGTCTCTCTCCCACTGGGTTGCAGCTCCCCCAAACATCTATCACCCATGAAGCAAGTTACCTTCTCCCCCCTCTTACAGGAAACAATGGAGGAGCAAGAACAGGTTAACCTGAATAAAGTCTCTCATCAGAAGGGGAAAGAATGAAAGACAGCCTACCCGGGGTGATGGCCACTCTGACTCTTGCTGAATTGCCCTCCTTGCAAGTGCCTGTCAGGCCCCAAGTCAGCTCTCAGGAGCCTTTGGCCAATGTTTCCCAGGACTCCTAAAGCCTTCCAGAAAGTGGTTTCTCTACCCTCTTTTCTTTTCTTTTCTTTTCTTTTCTTTTCTTTTCTTTTCTTTTCTTTTCTTTTCTTTTCTATTTTCTCTTCTGTTTCTGCCTGCTGCCTTTCTCTTCCTTCCTTCCCTTCCCTTCCCTTCCCTTCCCTTCCCTTCCCTTCCCTTCCCTTCCCTTCCCTTCCCTTCCCTTCCCTTCCCTTCCCTTCCCTTCCCTTCCCTTCCCTTCCCTTCTCTTCTCTCTCTCTCTCTCTCTCTCTCTCTCTCTCTCTCTCTCTCTCTCTCTCTCTCTCTCTCTCTTTCTTTCTTTCTTTCATTTTGGGGTTATATTGTTTTCCTGTTTCTTGCCTATAGAAACTTAGGGAGCCTAAGGATGGTTATGTTTTAAACAATCACTAGTAATTTTTAAATCAAACTCATGAGTTTTATAAAAGTGAAACTTAAGTCAGCTTAGTGGCACACCCCTGTAATCCCAGCACTTGGAAGGCTGAGACAGAAGGCTCGCAGGTTTGAGGACAGCCTCAGCAAGTAGTGAGACTCTCATCAACCTAGCAAGATCCTGTTTTAAGATAAAAATTCTAAAAAAAAAAAAAAGATAGGGCTTGGGGATGTAACCTGGAGGTATAACGCCCCTGGATTCAATCCCAAGTAACACACACACACACACACACACACACACACACACACAGAACTTGATGTTAAAGTTCAAGTCGTCCCCTGTGTTTGCTTGCGGTGACATCAATGTGCCATAACCATTATTCTGGGATCTGCCATGTTTCTATACCAGGTATGATGCATATTCTTAATCTAATCTTGCTACTGATAATTTTAATAAATATCGCAGTTTGCTTTTATGAAAAAAAAAAAACGTCAGGCCTTGAATTCCTGGACTATCTTTATTCCTTTTCATTTTTACTTACAACCCAGTCACTTCTTTCAGCATCTCATTTCTTTTTTCTTCTAACTTGCCGATGGCATCACCTCATGCAAACAAGTTTTACTGACTATTCTGACAAAGGGTGACATGGATCACCATCTCCCCAGCCTCTGTAAAAGCCTTTCATTTCCTGCTGCCCAATTAATATGCCACAATCACATATTTTTAGGTTTTCTTTCTTTTTTAAAAAACTTTTAGCAGCTCTAAGTTGCAGTGTCATTAATTTTTGCTGGTATGCGTAGTTAAAGCTGAGGAATAAATCCTGCGACGTCTGGCTTAACATAAGGCACGTTCATTTTTCACAAGGTTGGAAAGTATTCTGTTGCTGGTAGTCACTCCCTTGGTTAGCACATCTCCAATGCAGAAAGCTTACTGTTTTCAGTCTTATGAAGAGGCTTCCAGTTCACTGCAGAAGGATGGAAAAGAAATCTGAAGGGTAATGCCATTACCAAGAATTCATTACGTGGTAAATCAACTGAAAAGGAGTTGGGAATAGCGAGGAAGTACCTCTGCATGTGTGAGTAGTAATCGTCTCTGGGGCAATATGTTGTAAGCACTGAATACTAAGAAAAGGGTAAATTCAGTTTTATAGGTAATTAATGCCCCTTCCAAAAGAAAATAAGAGTTTTATTTCTGTAGCCATTGCAGTTAAGAAAAAAAAAAGCTAAAATATATATCCCAAACCAATAAAAATAAGACAATATCTTATTTTCCTTGTATTCATATTTGGTGTATTTCAAAAACATTAATCATAGTTTAAATTGTACAGGATATATATATTATATATAATATATAATATATATATATATCTTTACCTTATAAAAATTTAATGTCATTGATACTATAAGAATTTTTATTTGCAAATCTTAAAAAGATAATTATTTTAAATTATTACACCATAATTTAACCTATGATTCTCACAAAATTACTTGGAAATTATAAAAAGAAAAAACCCAGAAATTTGTGAAGAAAATAATTACAACTAAGCCTTCCATTGATAACTGCTGTTAATAGTTACATGCAGGCTGGGTGTGGTGGCGCACGCTTGTAGTCCCAGCACTTGGGAGGCTGAGACAGAAGGATCGCAGGGGTTCGAAGCCAGCCTCAGCTACTGAGTGAGGCTCTCAGCAATTTAGTGAGACCCTGTTTCCAAATAAACTATAAAACTATAGGTCTGGGAGTATAGCCCGGAGGTAGAAAAGCCCGTGGGTTCCACTCTCAGTACCACAAAAAATATTTCCATGTATTTATTTAGGTTTTCACACTTATATTTTATAGCATACATATAGTATTCTAAATACTGTATATCATATAATTTGCTATATTTTCCTTTTATTAAATATTTAACATAACTTTTCCCATACTATTCAAAATTACATTTAAACATCATTTAATAGCTATTCAACCATATGCTATGTGCCATAATTTGCATAATTATATTCTGTGTTTTGGACAGTCAGGTTTCTTCCCAGTTTTTTAAAATATAAGCTATAAGAAATGGATATCTTTGCACTTCTGAGAGTTTCACTGTATAGATTCTGAGGAGTGCAATTATTTGATCAAATAATGTATTTATTAGAAATTTGCTTCTAGAAATGCTTCTACTGAATTTTACTCCGATTATCAGTGTACCAAAGTGTACAGTGTTTCTTTTATAAATATATGTACATGATACATTTATATATAATATAAAGGCACATATTATGCATTTTTGCTAATTTTTTTTTTTTTTTTTTGGTGGTGGTACTGGGGTTCCTGGAAGCCCTTCTACCTCCGGGCTACACTCTAAGACCTATTTTTATTTTTATATTTTTTTATTTGGAAACAGGGTCTCCTAAGCCAGCGCGGCTGGCTTCGAACCTGCGTGATCCTCCTGTCTCCGCCCACAAGCGCGGGGATTACAAGCGTGCTCCACCACGCCTGGCCATCTCTGCTAATTTTAGAGAAGTATCTTCTACTTACACTATCTTCTGCCTATGTATGCTATATTTTGAAGGAATTATTTTTATTTAATGAAAAAATAAGTCCCATGAAGTCAAATGAGTACATTTTAAGGTAACATTTGGTAAATTTCAATAAATACGCACAATAAAGTGTAACCCAGTCAAGATACAAAATATTTTGAACATCTCTTTTGCTCATTTCAATTTAATCCTCTTCCATAAGCAGACACTATTCCAATTTAATAGTTTTTAAAAACTCAGCTTCATCAAAGTATAATGTACATAAAATAAGAAGCAACTACTTTAAGTGTATAGGTCAATGAGCACTGATAAATGCAAAATAGACATGTTTAACATCCCAATTAAATTTTAAGAAATCTCTTCTTAAATTCTGTTTAACAAAGATTTTCTTCTTGTTGCCTTCTAAAACTTTGTAGATTTAGCTTTTATGTTTAGCTCTGTGGTCCATATTGCACTAGTTTTTGTGTATGGTGTAAGATTAAGGTTAAGACTCATTTCTCTCCCACCACCCAATAGATTTCCAGTAGTTTTAGCATTTTTAGTCATAAAGACTATAATTTCTCCATTGAAATACTATATATTTTTATTAACATTCAATGAACCCTATATAATTAGATCTATTTCCGTAGTTTCTATTTTGTTTTCTTTATTTATATGTCTTGCCTTATATGAGCACCATACAGAATCAATTATTGGAACCTTATACTTTTAGGAGGATTCTGGGTGATGGGATATATTTACATTATCACTTTCATTTAAAAACTGTTGAATAACTAAGATTTTAAAACATTTGAATAAGCCAAGCATGGTGGCACACACTTGTAATTCCAGCATTTGGGAGGCTGAGACAGGAGGATCCGGGTTCGCGGCCATCTTCAGCTACTTAGTGAGGCCCTTTGCAACTCAGTGAGACCCTGTTTCAAAATAAAGAATAAAAAATAGGGCCAGGATTGGAGCTCAGAGGTAGAATGCCCCTGGGTTCCATCCCCAGTACCACAAACATAAATAAATAAATAAATAAATAAATAAATAAATAAGCATTTGAATAACGTTGGGCATGGTGGCACACACTTGTAATCCCAGTACTTGGGAGACTGAGACAGGAGGATAGCAGGTTCAAGGTCAGCCACAGCAACTTAATGAGACCTTTCTCAACTTAGTGAGACACTTTTTTCAGATAAAAAATAAATAGGAGCAGGGCATGGTGGCATAAGCTTGTAATCCCAGCATTTGGGAGGTTGAGACCTGAGGATCGCAGTTCACAGACAGCCTCAGCTACTTAGTGCGGCCCTCCGCAACTTAGTGAGACCCTGTTTCAAAATAAATTATAAAAAAATAGGGCAGGGGGTGTAGCTCGGAGATAGAATACCCCCGGGTTCATTCCCCAGACCTTCAAAGAAATAAAAATAAATAATAAATAAATAAATAAATAAATAAGGGGAGGTGGTGTAACTTAGAGGTAGAATGTCCTTGGGTTCAATCCCCAGTACCACAAAAATAATAAATAAATAAATGCGTTTGAATAATGAGCATGAAGAACTGCTCCTAGACATAAGAAACTGTATTTTGAAGAAAAACAAAAGTTAACTGAGGCTTTCCAAATTTTAGTTTTAGGATACAAAAATTAAGACTGTGTGATTGTTTTTTTTTTTCAACCTACTGAGATATTATTGTGGTTTAATGTTATTAGAAGCTTCTGTTTAAAAACCAGAAGAAATGTCAAATACCAGGTAGCCCAGCATTTCTCAAAGTAGGAAGCATTTATTTTCAAATAATCAGGCATCTTCCACCACTTATATATTTTTGGCCTCGTTGCAACCTGCAATATTAATCTTTTATGTAGTCTCTTTGAAAACACAAATAATTTAAAGACTGTAAAAAACTGAAGTACGTTTGAGTTACTATTCAAAAGTGAAGGTATTTTTTTCTAATATGTGCCTTAATGGAGGGGAAACCTCAGCAAAGCCAGAAAGAAGGGGGAGTGGAGGAAGAAGGCTGAGGTTAATCAATGAAAAAAACTACATTTGAATATGTATATATGTTTGAATATAACATTGGACATTCAGTATTGGGAGGGAGGGAAATGGGGAAGGGAGGCATCAAGTACTGTGTGAATATATGCCATTATCAACATGATCCACGTTATGATGGGAGACTACAGTGCACCAATAAAATAAAAAGAAAGAAAGAATGACCTCTTGGTACAAGGTCACGTCATCCCATAGGCAATGTGTAGCCTTGTAGAAGGGCCTCCCAAGACTGCCTTGAAAATTAGACTGTGTCCTTCAGGGGGATCTCCTCAGAAAAGAGGTTGACTTGAGTAAGTTTTATTTTTGGTGACAATGATTTTGAATATGTTTAAGACACTTTGTTTATCCTAAGTGCTCAAGACAAGAACTCAAATATTCTGATTCCAAATCCTGTGGTTTTTCAATTATACTAATGTCCACGTGCCTTTTTTTCTTTGTTTACTTTCTAAACCATGCATAATTTTTATGAGAATGGAGCCATTTCCCACATTAATATAATAATGTGGAAAGAACTCAATTGGTAAGTCAGGCTGTGCTTTTGAGTTTTGTGAATTTCTAAATACACAGAAAACAGAAAGTTTTGGGGGTCGAAGTTATGTCTTAGTAAGCAATTAAATGAAACTGGAAATGTTGCCAGCGAAAAATAAATTTCAATTTGCTCGTTAGCTTTTAACAATTTAGGTTTATAATAGAATTTCTAATTTCTTCCTGAATGCAATCAATGTAAGTACTGTTTATTCTCTGAATATAATAACATGCTGTACATTATTTTTAAAAGGAAGGCATTCATAGGTTTTTTTTTTCCAGAACTCGATTGTTAACAAAAGAAAAGACAAGGAACAGAGGTGATTTTAGCTATTCTTTTAAAAAATTCTTCTGCATGTGCTTAAATAAGCATTTAAGGGCAATTAAAATAAAATCACTAGATACTCCTGCTTTGTTGCTTTTGGCAGGCAAGAATGAGTAAGCTTACAAAATGCTATCCAGGGAAGAGTTTAACTGTTGGAATTGAACTTGCTATAAAGGAGCTACAGTGTGGGCTTGTTAATCGATAAAAATACTCTCCATTTCCTAGATTCAAATAAATCCACAGTGCACAGAAGCAAATACCACACCAAACCAAAGCGCCTGCTGCCTGGCGAAGAAGTACATGAGTTCACCCCCTCTGCCCATCCATCCATTCATCACTGGATCACTCATTCTTCACTGGAACCAGCACATCTTTGTGGTACCCAAATCATTTTGAGAAGTATTTTTATTTTTGAATGCTTGTGTGCACTAAGCATAACTGTGATACTAATCCTTACGGTTGGTTTTTGTTTGTTTATTTGTTCCTGCTAATGGGGATTGAACCTGGAGCATTCTGCCTCTGAGCTACACCCCCAAGTCTATTTTCTTTGTTTTGTTTTTCAGCTGATAGTCTTGCTACATTGCTGAGGCTGTCTTCGAACTTGAGAACTCCTATCTCAGCCTTCCAAGTACTGGGATTACAAGCATTGTCACCATGCCTGGCTTGATTCTTATGTATTTTTAATGAAAAGAATATGCCCTTGGGACTTGACCCCATTCCACGGTATCTTACTTTTTGTGGTACTGGGTTATTGAGCCCAGTGGTATTCTACCTCTGAGCTACACCCTCAACCCTATTTTATTTTCTATTTTGAAATAGGATCTCAATGAATTGTGAAGAACATTGCTGAGGCTGCCCTCTAGCTTGCAATTCAACTCTCCTGTCTCAGCCTCCAAAATACTGAGATTACAGGGTGTGCCACCACACCCGTGTGTAATTTAGCATTTTATACTTTCTTTCCCCACCTCTTACCACCCACCTTCCACCAAACACCATGATTCCTATGTGGAATTAATTTCTGAAGGTCATGAATAACAACTGAAAAATTAACCACAACCTATATCCCTTAAAAAATCATTAATTATGTTCTTGGAAAACCAGCTCTCCATAATTCCGCTCCATCCCTGCTGTGATGTGAAATTGGTGACTTTTCTGGGCCCCTACTCCATGAATTTAATGATATAAAATTCTGATGATTGCACTATCTCAGAAACCTCATTTATTATAAAGTTTTTCATTTGTTCCTCTTGAATAAGACACAAATGTAGTTTTTTTTTATATCACAAAGAGAGATTTGTGTGTGTATGTCTCTCAAAGTAAAATAATGTAGCATATAGAATCAGGTATTATGTAAATTCTGTGAATTTAAAAGTACTGAACTCTAAGGATAGAGCTGGGGCACCGTAGGGTGCTTGCTTTACATGTGAGAGGCCCTGAGTTTGAAACCCAGTATGCAAAAAGAAAATAAATGGAAAAGGAACAAAGGAAGATAAATAAAAGAAGAGAAGAGAAAAGAAAAAGAAAGTGTTGTTACTAAGCTTTACATTCTGGTTCTTATTATAATCTGTGTGCATAAGAGGGTTCGCTGAACTTTCCATCTGGTTTCTCTCTCGCTAGCAACTTAAAATGGGACTATTTCTTAAACCCAGAATTGTTCTTTTCTAATTTTTCTCAGAGTTTAAAATAGTCTGAAAGTGTTGGACCTTCTAAATTCCTGGGATATGTACTATAACAAATCTGGGTCTTCATATTTTCCGAGAAAATATGCCATGCTCTCTACCTTTAAAAACAGTCTCAATCAAGCTGAGCGTGGTGGCACACACCTGTAAGCTCAGTACTTGGGAGGCTGAAAGCAGAGGATTACAGGTTCAAGGATAGCCTTAGGAATGAATGAAGCTCTTGATAATGTACTGAAATACTGTTTCAAAATAAAAAATGAAACAGGATTGGGGATACTGCTCAGAGGTAGAATGCCCTTGGATTCAATCCCCAGTAACACAGACACACAGACACACACACACACACACACACACACACACACACAATCAGTCTCAATAACTATTTTCCATCCTTAACACCCATTCCACTTTTAGTAGACATTGTATTCGGTCTTGTCATCAGTACCCTGTGAAATGGTAGGAAACACAAAGAATGAGAAATTGATAAGTAGAAAGTCAAGGCTAAAGCACAAATCATACATTAATTTCAGGTCATGTTATAAGCTGATGTTGCAGGTGTCTGGCAACTCACTAGATAATGTCACATTCTCTACTTCAACTTTTCTCTTTGGATTCTGCTAATCTCTAGGCAGCCCGAGTGCCTCCCAGGGAGAATAGCCGGAGGTAGAAGCTATCACTTTGAAAATTTAAAAAAAAAATTCTTTATTATAAGGGAAATATAGCACTATACTTCAGTATGCGAACAAAGTTTCTGGATGATCCATCTTGTTTACCCTGTGACTTGAGGAATAACTTTCCCCATAGACAAAGAATCAACATAAGCACAAACACTCCGGTTTAAGAAGCTTTGAAGGTGGTCTACAAAAGATGAATTGCTATAAATATTTTATCAGAAGAGTTGCAAGTCAAAAGAAAAGAAGGGAGCCGGTCTTCTATGGCTATATTAGGGTTTGAGCATCAAGAAGTGCTCCATGCTAATAGTTTGAAAAATATTGATCCAGGAAAGAGCAGAGGAACAAAGGCAAAGTCACAGGGGTATTTGTCTCAGACGTTGCAGATGTAAGTGCCCTCTCTTGCATTGGCAGTTTGACCTTAGAAAAGTCACATCCTTCTCTGCTGAGAGTGCTTGCATGGTCTGTGTGGTCTTCTCTAATTTTGCCTTCCTGTAACTCTAAATTGTACTGAATTTCTTGTCATTTTACTGTACTCCACTTGGAATTAATGAACACACCAGAGTGACAATGGTCCCTTAGTGCCAAGCTTACCACCAGAAATAGTTTGGCAGGGTAATTTTAAAATGTGTTTTGACTGCCTGCTCTTTTGAGGTTGCTGCAAAGAGAAAGAAAACTACCATTTATTGAGCTATTACAATATGACAGCCATTGCATAGCCATCAATAAAAAAGACATGACCCGACTCTGCTTTTTTTTTTTTTTTAAATCTGTTTAGAAACAAAATTTGTAGGGTAAAAATATGTAAGAAATATCTCAAAGCTGGGCAGCAGCAAAGGAAAAAGAAACCATCAAGATTTAATTCACTACTAGTTAAAGTAATAGCAGAGTAGAAATTAAGAGGTCTTATTAAAAAAAAGTGAATTTTGAGCCGAATCTAGAAGAAGATGGTAGATAAGAAAGGGGGCTGGTGGTGGTGCAGACTTTGATCCCAGTACTTGGATGGTTGAGGCAGGAGGATTACAAGTTCAAAGCCAGTCTCAACAATTTAGTAATGCTTTCAACAACGTAATGAGACCCTAAAATTTTTTTAAAATAGGGCTGGGGGTGTAGCTTAGATGTAGAACATTCCTGGGTTTAATCCCCAGAACGAGAGAGAGAGAAAGAGAGAGAGAGAGAGAGAGAGAGAGAGAGAGAGAGAGAGAGAGAGAGTTGAATTGGCGAAGTAATAAATACCATAGTGAAAGTGTATCTACAATTTAAGAGATTTTAATAAAATATCAGAATGAAGTTGGCAATATGGAGACCCTTATTAAGTTCACTTAATAAGGCAATCTGTATTGCCTTAAAAACCCAATTTTTACAGAAGACAAAAATCTGTATTGAAAACCTACCAACAACAGAGGTCTAAGCTAAGTACCATGAAAGTCACAAAACATCTAAAATACAATCTCTTATTCTAAGACAGCTCTGATCTAGTAGAAAACCCAAGATATATACCCAAGATATTCGACAGTGAAAGGTAATGAATTTTACATTTTATAGATAGAAGTCAAGACATTAAAAGAAGATGTTTCTGGATATTACCAAAGAGAGAATTTTGATAGCGCTACTCTACCTCAGAAAAGAAAGAGATCATGGAGCTGCTACCTTGTGATAATTGACACAAACTGGATAGCATGATGTCTGGCCACCAGGAGCTTATATCTCATAGACAACCACTTTGCCAATGCTCAGAATGTGAATGTCAGCCTTCTTTCCATTTGCTTCTGTTTTCTAGTCTGAATGATGAGAATATTGCCATTCACATCCACATCAATATTCTATTAACATCTTCTGCTAAAACTTTGGGTTTAAATGCACACAAAGGAGAGGAGTAGACTTGGAAAAATTATATATATAATATCTTAATAAATAAATTAAATCTTTTTTTCTGGTGTGAAAATCTAAAAACAGGAACTGGGTAGAATCTAGAGAAGAGAGGAGGGTGTAAGAGTCACTCTTTTCATCTGGAGGGTGTGAGGCAAGACTGGCCTTTGTGTATAAGCAATTGGATGGGATCTTCTTTCAAGGTCTCAGGAGTAGCAAAGATTGTTGCTAGGGTTCAACTTTCAAGTACCAAGAAATAGCTTTGAGTCTTGTTTTCAAATTTTCTTCCTGGATCATATTAATATTAAAAGACAAGAGGACATTAAAAATGTGAAGCTAATTTCCACAGTGATTGTACTAATTTCCAGTCCTGCCAAGAGTGTGTCTGTGTTCCTTTTTCTCCACATCTTCACCAGTACTTATTATTGTTTTTTTTTTGTTTTTGTTTTTGTTTGGTGGTTCTGGGGTTCCTGGAAGCCCTTCTACTTCCGGGCTATACTCCCAGACCTATTTTTATATATTTTTTTATTTGGAAACAGGGTCTTTAACCCAGTGAGTATGGCTTCTGCACGATCCTCCTGTCTCCGCCTCCCAAGCGTGGGGATTACAAGTGTGTGCCAGTGCCACCGCGCCTGGCCATTATTATTTTTTTTTTATATAATTGTGATGGCTAAATTCTTGGTTCCAAAGAAGCTTAAGAATATTTTTAAGGCTTAGAGTCAAATACATATATGTCAGTAATGCATTTGCATCTGTTTTATGCAAAGTATTGGATGACTTCTACAGTCAGGAAATGGACATAAAGAAGACCTTTAGGGAATCCTAAAGCCCTTTTTAAAATCCTAGCATCAGCTATTGGCGCGGCAGTCAACATTAAAGAAAACAATGGTAACAGTAATTGCTTTATCCATGGTTTATAGTACTTAGGTGATTAATGTATATTTTTCTCCTGTGTCTTACATTTCCCTATAAGGAATTATAGATTTGAACCCAGATAAATGCCCACAAATCTCAAATGGTTGTGGAAACATATAAGTGAAAATTAATGTTAAATCAAATTTGGATAAGGCTGTATACTCTTTGGAACTTGAAATAAAAAAAAAAAAGTTGATGTGAAGATTTAAAAATATGACCCCAACATTTTTATATTTCTTCCACGGAGCAGAAGGACTTTTGTTCCTCTCTGATGAATTTGTGTTCTGTGCCTGCTTTTATTCTGGCAGTCTTTGGACCAGACCTTAAGAAACTGGCAGCTCATAGTTACTGTTTCTCTGAACACACACACTTGAACCCGCCACGATGTAAGGAAGCCCAAGTAGTTTATGGAATGATCCACACAAAGAAATGACACCCCAAGCCCAGCACTGGCTGGATCCCAGCTAGCACCACACTGTTTCCTACTGAAGTGAGTTATCTTGGCAATGCATCTTCCAGTCCTACCTTAGGTTGCCTCTGGAACAAGCTGCTCCATTGATTACTATGCAAATTGGAGATCTCTAAGCAAAATAAAATATCGCTGCTGTTGGGCTTTGGAGTGGTTTATTATCAGCAAATCAGAGAAATTTGCCTAGATTAATTTTATGTAGAGAGCCTTCTGTTGTACACGATGTAGGATGGTATGGTTTGACTGTAGAGACTGTATGCCTTTTCTTATACTCTAGAGTCAAAAATATGATCTCTGAATAAGACCTTTATATATGAACATTAGGTTTATTGCATTATATGGTCATCCTATATTCGTGTAATTGTGCCGTATTTAGGCCACAAAGAAAGGTCTCATCTCTCTAAGCAGGAAGTGGTCTACAATAAAATGAGTTGGGATTCTTTTAGTCAATCAGTAGGGAGAGTTCTGTAAGTAGAAGAAAATAGATTTGGGGTGGAAAAGAGAGAAAACACCTGCCTCCTATGGTGACTCTTGGCCTTGGAGTTCAGGTGATGAAAATGTATTTGGCTGGATTTAGTATGCTTAGCCTGCAAAGGAGGTCAAGTTCCCACGGAGCAGTTTGGACACACCCATGCTGCAAACACTTAGGAGGAACCTTAGGGCTGTGATTGGACCAGAGCTTATTTCTACAGGGCCTAGAACCCAGGACCAAGGTGGCGAAGGGAGTTTCAATTAAGAGAGACTTCTTGGAACCAGTACAGTGCATGCCTGTAACCCCAGTACTTGAGAGACTGAAACAGAAGAACCTAAGATTCAAGGCCAGCTCACTAATTTAAGGGAGATCCTGTCTCAAAATAAAAGGGCCAGAGGGGTAGCTTAGAGATAGAACGCCTTGGATTCAACCCCCAGCACCAAACAAACAAACAAACAAACAACAAACAAAACAAACACTCCCCCCCCCAAAAAAAAAAACCACCAGACTTTTGGGTAGAGAAAGAGCATAGAAAGTGGTGGGTGCCCCTCAGACCTATCAATAGGATCCAGGGTTTGAATCTAAATTTTGAGGATATCTTGCCACGCCTAGCCCAGTCCCTGACTTACAGTGCTGCTGGAGGAGAGCCTAAGACAATGAGTGATAAATGCCAGCCTCCTTTGGCTATGAAACCCAGGCTTTCTTTGGGGTCTCCATTCTAAAGCTCCGGTGTGGCTTGCTTTTAATTTTAGCAAGATATTTCCTGCTTTAGACAACTTAGCTCAGGCCGAGGAGGAAATAGTTTTTACATAAGCACACACAGCCCTACTATGTACATTTCATCAAGAGTAGAGTCCTGGCTTGCAACTGATACATTTTATGTTGAACTTTAAGCTATGCTCGCTCGTTCTGCCATCCACCGCCGCCACCGCGCCAGGGCGACCAAAACTGAAGCAGGGACTCCCTTTTCCTTCTCTCCTCGGCTCCGCCCAAGAGGGAGCCAACTGAGTTTCGCTCAGCTCGCCGCATGGGGGACGACCGCCTGAGCTCGGGTTTCCACCAAGCACAGCTGGCTTAGAACTGACAACTGGGGGGAGAGGATGGGGACCCACCAGGGAGGCCAGGAGCAGCGTCCGGCTGGGAAAGGGTCCCCGGGTCCAGGGCCTCACCCCGGCCGACCGCCCACCCACTCAGGATTCCCGGCCCCTCCCGTGCGCGCCCCCGCCCCACTAGCAGCGAGGCTACCGGATCTTGAATTTCAACACAAAGGGAATCCTTGGCCGCAGGAAGTGCATCACGCGAAAGGGGGACCGGGGGCGGGGAGAGAGGGGGATGCCTCAGTACTTTCTCCACCCCCATCCTCATGGAGCCTAGGGCAGCGATGACGAAAGCCACAGGATCCCTCCATCGCCTCCAGGAACCGGGAGAATTCAAATAAGGAGCCCCCTTCCAGCTGTCGTGGGGGGAGGCAGTGGCGCCCATAGCTCGCCACGCCCCAGAGCCGGCGCGGGGCCGGAGCCGTCCCTCCCGGCGGCTCAGACACCTGTTCGCTTCCCCCCTCCTTTCCTTCCGGGTGCAGGAGCACCTGGGCTTATGTCTGTGTGTCTGTCCCGTGGCTCTCAACTTTCCTCCCACGCCTCCCTTCCTTCTAGGGTTTTTCTGTGGAATCCGGGTCTGGGTGTCGGGGTCCCCGCGGGGCCGGGTGGGCTGGGGCTTCTCTCCCCGCGCGCTCTTGGGGAGGGAGGGAGTTCCGCGGTCCCCTGCAGACTAGGGCAGAGAGACCACTTTCGTTTTCCGAAACACCTTGCCTCCCTGGGCCCGAGGCCAGGCTTTCCTTTCTCCTGGGAGCCGTCAGTCCTGGGGGGCGGGGGGGGGTGTCAGCCTGGGAGGGGGGCGCGGAGCAGGAGGCTAGGGGGTTCCTACGGAGGCTATTTATGCAAGGCAACCTGGCTGTTTTTACCCAGGTGATACTGTGCACATCCATAAAAATGGCAAACTTTTTTCCAGAAATTCTTTATTCACCTAGTACGGGAGAGTGTCCAGCCAGTCCATTGTCCGTTTAAAGGGCGGATTGTCCCTTTTCTTTTAGTTTGGGATGCCTTGGGGAGGCCACTGGTCATTTGGGCGATGAAAGCATCCCTTTGGGGAGCTCAGGAAGGAGAGGTTGCAAAAGCCGGCACCCGGGGGGCCAATTCCCAAGGCGTAAAAGACCCCAGTGAGTGGGAGGGAGGCGCGCAACTAACTTGGAGCCGCCCGGCTCGGCTCGCGGGAACTCGGCGTGGCAGGTGCAGCGGAAAGGGGCCGCCTCCCCCCGCCCCGGCTGCCTGCGCTCCCTAGGACACCGCCGGGGAGGAGGCCCCGCCCGGGTGGAGGCGGAGGCCGGTTACCTGCCCTGACCTGTCTCCGCCCCTTCAACAGCACCACACCCTTGGGACTCCGGTCTCCCGGGGAGAGGGACTGAGCGCCGAACAAAGGGGTCTTTGTTCCCTGGCTCCTGGGGGGTGGGAGTCGCGCTCGCTCGCGTTTCCCGGGGCCCCTGGGAGGCGGGGAGGCTCGGCCCCCCGGCCTCCCCAGGTGGGGCGCAGTCCTCCAAGACCCCAGAGCCTTGGGTCGGGGCGCGGCGCCCGGCCAGCGCGGTCTTTGGGGAGGGCGAGCTGGGGGGCGGGCTGCACATCGCGGCGCCTGGCGGGCCCCGCAGCCGGCGGGGGGACGGTGGGGGGGTCTCGGCAGCTGGGGGAGGTGGAGGGGGCGGGAGAGGGAGCCTGCGCCGGGCTGAGCCTGGAGGTGCGGGGCGGGCTCGGAGCGCGCTGGCCGGGCTGCCCCTGCCTCGGCGGAGGCGGCTGGAACTCGCTCCCTCTCTCCCGGGATCGGCCCGTCGCCACGCCAGGCCCCCCGCCCCTGCCGTCATCACGTCCCCCTTCCCGCTCCCTGGCACTTTCCTTTCGAACCATCCTTCTGGACAAACTTTGATGGAGAATTTCACACCGCGCTGGAAAAATGCCGGTTATGAAAGGATTACTGGCGCCCCAGAACACCTTCCTGGACACCATCGCCACCCGTTTTGACGGAACACGTAAGTATGAACGCTGGGACGAGTTGTGTGATGTTTTTCTGGGGAAGATGTTTTTCCCTCCAGACATGACTTTTGCGCCCACCTTTATTTTTGCACCAGCAGAATGGATTTCCCTTCCGTCCCGGCCATGGCATCTTTTGTGTGTGTGTGTTCTCCCTCCCCTCCGTCGTTCGGTGGAGATTTAACACTTGGGATTGGTGTAGTTGGTTCTCTTGACTTCCTGGGGTTGTAAGGGTTGGAAAAAACAGCCAGAAGAAAGACCGACGCCTGCGCTCACTGGGGATCTGCATTTTGGAGCATCTTTGGGGAATTGATTGTTGCCATTTTACTAGAAAAGGATGGGGCTGTTGTGCACTTTACCTTTCTAGAGTTCCAAGGCTCCCCAGATTCCAGAGTTTGGCGTGTTCTTGGGGCTCCATTCCGAGACGTTTTATTTTTTTTTTTTTCCCGGATAGGCATCGATTCCCATCTGAGTTTAAGAAATGCAGACTAGAATCAAGATTGCCAAGTGTGAGCTTTCTGTAGACAGAATTCTAAGTGTTGTGAGTTTGTCAGAATCGATCACTGCTTTTTAGCTAGAATGGCATACCTCTTAATCCTGAGATTAGTCTGAGACTCAAAGAGAGACTATTCAGGAAGGAAGCGCTGGACATTATAAAGGCTGATCTTTATAATGTACATAAGTGAAAGCTCTAGCATTTGGGGACACTCGTATCGGACCTTTGGCTCGTTTAAGCTGGCGTGAAAAACAAAAGCACAAGATGTTGTGCGGATGTTAGGAGACTGCTGGCGATCAGCTTTAAGTTGTCCTCTTTCAGGACCACGGTCAGGTCCCTCTCTCTTTGCCGGGCATCTCAAGCTCTGTTGTTTGAGCCTGGGGATCTTAGGAGTAGGCATTAGCTTGTAAATATGAGACTGTGTTCCCAACTCTAGCAAACACCTCAGTTAGTTCCACTGTGAATATCCACCCTCCTCCTAGCTTCTCCTGCTTCTGTACGGCTCCCCTTCCTCCTCCCCCTCCTCCTCCCTCCTCCTTCTCCCTCCTCCTCCTCCTTCTCCTCCTCCTCCTCCTCCTCCTCCCTCCTCCTCCTCCTCCTCCTCCTCCTCCTCCTCCTCCTCCCTCCTCCTCCTCCTCCTCCTCCTCCTCCTCCTCCTCCTCCTCCTTTTCCTCCTCCTTCTCCTTTTTGGTTCTCATACAAGACAAACTCACTTATTCTAAAAAGCTTTATCATGCACCATGGTTTTTACTATGACTGTGTGTTTCTTGGAGCTGACATGAGCATACACCTAATTCCATTTCCACTCCAGTAGTCTAGATACACATTGTCTTATTGGGGTGGGAAGCGAATCTTGGATTTTTCTGCTTCCAGGACAGTTGGATAAGTTTATATGAGAGAGAAAGGAAGTGCTGTTGTTGATTGTGTTGAGTTTGTGTTTTCAGACTAATCACGGTCAAGTAGGATAGTCACTTCTTCCAATGCTTTTAACTTTAGGTTTAATATTTTTCCCTTTTTCTACTCTTCCTGTGTCAGGCAGGATACATTAGCAGTGGTATTTTATTAGATGTCTGTCTTTTTTAGATAATAATAAATACTGTAGGAAAAGTTTCAGTCTCTGCTAAGGCCACTACCACCACCATCCAAGTGCCACTAATGCTGTCTTTAATCACACATGGCCGTGGGGACCGTTGCAGATTACCTGAGGAACTGGAGAGTTTCATGTGGGCGTTGGTTCTTGAAGTTGAACATGTAAAACCTAGGGGTTCTAAACACGATTCTCAGTGCATGTCTCGAAAGTGAGGTCACTGGAAAATGGTGATTTCTTATGTCAGTGTCATGTAAAGTTGAAGAGAGCACAGTGTGTACTGAATCATACCAACAGAGCCCTGGGAATCACTGCAGAGATACGTTTAGATGCCAACTGCTAATGAAAGGGGCTTTAGATCACCAGCAAGAAAAGATCTGGCCTCTTTCTCACATCACTTGTCCAGTAGGAGAGACGGATGTAGGTGGGCATCACCCTTTTCCTATTTTAGCTGAGTGTTAATGTCAATAAGTAGAAAGTTACAATTTGAGAATCCTTATTTGAGAAGACCATCATCATATACCAATAATGTTTAGCATAATAAAAACTCAAAACTGTAGGAGACCATGCCTGGCCTCTGCACTACAGTGTCTGAAGAATCCCTGGAGAGACCCAGGCTTTTGAAATCAACTGTCAGTGGAATAAGTTTCAAAGTGATAGAAGCATAAAAATTGGTTTGGGCCAGATTTTATTAACATTGAATAAATGCCTCTCCTCCCAAGAAATACTGCTCACTAAAAATGAAGAGTATCTTCTCATTTGCTTCTTTAATTTTTTAATTACAGCATAAATTGAATAATATGAAACTTAAAGAGGAGACTTTAAGCAAAATTTTAGGCCCAGAATTTGTTACATTTAGAGCCACAGACATACCATTTTTCCAGATAAATAGTCAGTTTATCTTATTATGATGTATTTTTTAAAATATGCTTTAATGGGTGCACTATATTTTAAATATATTTTTATTACTCTCACATTATATATAGTTCAGAGTGATAGGGACATACGTGTAGACAGTACTTGGTAGGCTTTTGTTACTGACACCATTTTATTAAGTATTGCTACTATCACTGAAATTCTATGATCATCCTTCTTTCTCTTGTGGTTCTTTAAGATAGAAATCATTCATTTTGGTATTGCAAAATAAAACTATTTGCAACTTTTAAATTCTCATAATTGCCATCCACTCAATAAAGACTATGCTGAAAAGTGTGTTGTTACACTCACTGTGTTGATATGTTTTCTGCTTTATTTATGAGATGTATTTTATAGTTATGATGATTTCTTTTTACCTTACTTTGAATAATTTCAATTAAAACTAAAAGCAAACAATACCTTTGGCAAAACATCTTGCTAATTTAAACAATGGGCAATACTATTATCAGCCTTATTGATTTAATATCCAATGGAAAATAATGAAATAATTTAAGACATCATATGAAAATTCTCCCAGGAAAAATAAATATGTTACCATATAAAAGCCCATAATGTAATCTTACTAATTTATTAGTTGTGATATTATTACAGAGCAACATAAAAGAAGTTAACATATTTTATCGCCTGGTGACACTTTGTGGATTTACATAATGAGATATTCTTTCTTTTTCATATTCATGAAGTGGAGAGCTCTTTGTCAGGATTGAAAGACAATTGTGGAGTACTAAATGAAACAATTTTAATATGCAATACAATTTATAAATATCAGAAATTATAAGTATTTAATATGTAAAATTATCACTAAAATACAACTTACTATTGAAATATGTACTTCTATGAAATATGTCCTATTTATATTTAATTAAAATGTAATTAGACAGAAAAACTAAGATCTTTCTTTGTGGAACTGGGGATTGAACCCAGGGGCATTCTACCTCTGAGCTTTATTCTGAAACAGGGTCTCACTGAATTGCAGAGGGCCTCACCTAGCAGCTGAGGCTGGCCTTGAACCTGTGATCCTCCTGTCTCAGCCTCTCAAGTACTGGGATTACAAACGTGCATCACCTTGCTAGCTAGGTTACTAAGAGCCTTTAAAATGTTGAAATGCATGCACCCCTTTAAGGGGGAAGAAGTAACTCCAATGAATTTTTTTCAAACATTTCATGTAAAAATATTTCTCATATCACCGGGCGTGGTGGCCCACGCTTGTAATCCCTGCGCTTGGGAGGCAGAGACAGGAGGATCACGCTGGTTCGTAGCCAGCCTCGCTGGCTTAAGAGACCTTGTTTTCAAATAAAAAATATAAAAAAATAGGTCTGGGAGTGTAGCCTGGAGGTAAAAGGGCTTCCAGGAACCCCAGTACCACCAAAAAAAAAAAAAAAAAAAAAAATTCTCATATGAAACACTAAGATACACACACAATTTTATCATCATAACCTGTATAAAGTTCAGTTCTACAGTTTTTAAAAACAGTTCTACAGTTTTTAAATGTTTGATGCATTTAAGAAATCTTTCTGAGTAGACTTGCTCTACGTATTAATCTGGAGAAAAGGAAAGTATAAAAGAACACAGAAGTACATACTTGAAAGATAGTTTTTAGTACAAGTGTTTGTCACAGGACACCTTTTGAGACAAATACATTTTTCCTTTTCTGGAGGATATAAAACTTTCAGAGGGAAATGTCTATTTTCAAACATAATGGTGCATTAGCCTACATTTTCCAGCCATATGAAAATTTAGCCAGAACACTTATCTCCCTTTGAGATGACTAAGATAAGACTTAAGTTTTAAAAGGAGGTTTGTAACCCAGTGTACTTCATCAAGGAGATGCCAGTTAAAGTATTCAAAATAACGATGGTTTAGAAACTTGTTCAGTCGGGCGTGGTGGCGCATGCTTGTAATCTCTGCGCTTGGGAGGCTGAGACAGGAGGATGGCACGGGTTCGAAGCCAACCTCAGCTACTTAGTGAGGCTCTCAGCAACTTAGTGAGACCGTGTTTCCAAATAAAATATAAAATAGGCCTGGGAGTATATCCCGGAGGCAGAAAACCTCTGGGTTCCACCCCCAGTACCACCAAAAAAAAAAAAAAAAAAAAAGAAACTTGTTCATATTTGTACATACTTTACATAGTCTTTTCAAAATAAAATCCAAAGAAATCTGCTAAGATTAACATGAAAATTCTCAGTAGCTTATTTTTTATTTTTGTACTTTCAGTAAGGTTACAGTAAGGTACACCAATATCTTAATGTTAGAAGCATAAATTGAGAAAGATTATGTACCGATGCTGGAGGAAGGCAGAGGATGAAGGAGGACAGGGGAACTCTTCCTAAGGTTTTGGTGAGTGACGGTTTGGAAAATGTCATCCAAGATGTTTAGTCAAAAACAAACAAACAAACAAACAGGTCTTTTATGTATAAGCCTGTCTGTTGAAAGCTATTGAGTGAATATATTCAGGGAACTGACACTGTGTAAGTAATCACCCACCAATGGAAGTTTGTACATATTTCTTTCTTGGTGTTGTTTTCATATGCCATTGGTCACCTGTTTTAGGCCTATTTTTTATGGTTAGGAACTAAGGTTCAACATTGCAGTTCTGTTTCTGTGTAATTAATGACCACAGACTTAGTGGATTATTTCCTCACTTCTTCTGTAGGTCAGGTCTCTAGCACAGATCACCTGAGTCCTCCGCTCAGTGCCCTGCACAACTGTAAACAGTCATCACGTGGGGCTGTGGCCCATCTAAGCCGAGATCCTCTCCCAGCTTCATGTGGCTGCTGGCTGGGCTGCAGTTTTACCCTTGAGGTCGCTGTTATCGGGCGGGCTGCCTGCCGAGGGCTTTTCCCAGGCACTCGGGGTTGCCCCCACATTTTCGCTGTGTTTTCTCTCATTGCAGAGCAGAACAGCTTACCTCCTTGAAACCAGCATGAGGGTCTCTTTTTTAGAAGTTTACCTAAGTCAGGTGGACTCAGGTTAGTCTCCCTTTTGATGAACTCAAAGTCATCTCATTTCGGATTTTCTTGCTGCGTTACTGAGGCTGGCGTCCAACCTGCAATCCTCTTGTCTCAGCCTCCCAAACACTGGGTCATTAAGATCTTCATTCCAGATCTTAATGACACCCTTAATTCTGCTATATCCATCGCACCCGTATGTTCTCTCTGTACTCATGGAAAGGAATTGTACAGGGTGTGTACACAAGGAGGCGGGGATTTGGGAGCCATCTCTGAATTCTTGTCCTCAGCTGCTGTCTTCTGTTTGTTGTACCATCATACAGAGCCATTTAAGGCTCCCACACTCGCTCTTCCGTGAGGCAGATTTTGGAGCACGTTGTGTAGTTCAGTATGCAGGGTGCTCTGCTGAGTCCACACATTTTTGGCATCAGAAGGCCTGATGTACTGAGGGCTCTTCCTTCACTTCCGGTGATGACGGGTGTCAACCCAGCCCAGGATTGCAGCAGTCAGGGTGGCTCTCCTCTGCGTGTGTGGTGGGAGGTGCAGGGTATTTCAGAATAGAAATCACAGCCTCTTTCCAGATAAAGAAGGTTGTGTAAGGTCTGTTGGGGTCTGAGTATAGGTACTTTGGCCTCTACTGAATGGAAGCTAGTCCAAGAAGGGGCCATCTGCAAAGAACGGCACTGAGGCCATTTCTTCCTTATTAACCAGAGACAGCTTTGTCTGTAGAACCTTTGAAATTGTGTATGTGTGTGTGTGTGTGTTTATGTGTGTGTGTGAAAGAAGTGAGGATTGATCTCAGCTCGACCACTGACTATATCCCCATTCCTTTTAATTTTTTAATTTTTATGTTTTGACAAGTTCTTGCCAAGTTGCCCAGGCTGGTCTCAAACTTGCAATCCTCCTGCCTCAGCCTTCTGACTAGGTAGGATAAGAGACGTGTGCCACTGTACCTGGCCAAAAATGCTTTCCTTTTGATAAGTAAGATATATGAGTAATAAGACAGTTGTACAATCTCTAAAAATAACATCATGTGTTTTTATTTTGATATCATTATATACAAAAACTGGAAATCTAGTATGTTAAGAATAGAACTGATGCCCATGATTTTTCTAGGCTCTGGATGTAGGCATTATGTTTAGATTAAAGGCCATCACCCGAGATAGCTTCTTGCTAATGAAGGCAGCAAAGAATAAAGTTTCTAGGATCCCGAGTTACAAGTTTCTGAGATATCTAAGACTGCGCACTTGTGACAAGTATACTTTCTCTCTGATAAATGTGTACTTCTTTCCATTGTCCCTCTGATAATGTTTAGAACACTACCTGTAGGCAAAGTCATTAGGCCAGAAGCTTTGGGATGAATCAGGCTTATATTTTTTACTCAAAGGGAGAAACAAAACATGTAAAGTATTACCATAATTTAGATTGGAAAGGGGAAAGAACAATCCAGGAGACGCAGACAAAGGACTGTGCACATTTGGATGAAGAAGAATGGTTTCTGTGGGGGCGTGATCTTGAAGGGTTTCATGCAATAAATGAGTTTGAGTGTGAATGCGTGTCCTATGTATGATAGAAGCCCAAGCAATATACTGCCCCGGTTTCTGCAGCACTTGGTATTAAGGTTTACAACAACCTTCAGGGAAAATATATGTCTCAAAGGATATAAGGAGGGCAAGATAGAGGCAAGAGGCCAATGGAACCTAGTTAGATCACACCTACAAGTCTCTTTTCTTTTGGTGGTACATGCTGATTGTACAGAATAGTGGAATGGTTATGGCATATTCGTGGATGTGTATAACATAATTTGGTCAGCTTTATTCCCCAGTACCTGCCCATATGCTTCCCTCCTCCCACCCATTAATCCTCCTCCTCTACCACAATGGTCTCCCTTCTACTTTAATGACATCTTTTTTCCTCCTCTATCTTCCCCATAGGAGAGAAAACCTACCACACTTGTTCTTTTGAGTCTGGTTTATTTCACTTAACATGATACTACTCTCCAGTTCAAGGGAACTGCAAATGGCATAATTTTGTTCTTCTTTATGGCTGGATATAACTTCATTGTGTATATATAGCACACTTCTTTACCTACTCAACTGTTGATGGACACTTAGGTTGGTTCCATAACTTAGCTTTTGGGAATTGTGCTGCCATAAATATGGGCATGCATGTATGTCTAAAATAGGCTGTCTTTAATTATTTTGCATTAAATGCCAAGGACTGGTATAGATAGATCATATGGTAGTTCAATTTTTAGTTTTATGAAGAGCCTCCATACTAATTTACATACTGGCGGTACTAATTTGCATTCCCACTAACAATATATAAGACTTCCCCCCTAAAATCCCCAGCATTTTTCATTATTTGTGTTTTTGATGATTGTCATTATGACTAGAGTGAGATGAAATGTCAGTGGAGTTTTGATTTGCAATTCCCTGATGACTAAAGATGTTGAACATATTTCCATATATGTTTTTTCCATTTATACTTCTTTTCAGAAATATGTTTAGTGCACTTGCCTATTTTTTGAATGGGTTGTTTTGTCTTTTTGGTGTTGACCCCCCCCCCGCCCCCCGGCACTGGGGATTGAGGCCAGGGCCATTCCATCTCCGAGCTACACCCCCAGCCCTATTTTTTATTCTTAATTTTGAAATGGTCTCACTAAGTTGCGAAGAGATTCACTAAGAAGCTGAGGCTGTCCGAGAACCTTGATCTTCCCGTCTCAGCCTTCCAAGTACTGGGATTACAAGTGTGCGCCCTCCTCCTCCTCCTCCTCCTCCTCCTCCTCCTCCTCCTCCTTTCTTCTCCTTCTCCTTCTCCTTCTCCTTCTCCTTCTCCTTCTCCTTCTCCTTCTTCTTCTTCTTCTCCTTCTCCTTCTTCTTCTTCTTTTTGGTGGTACTGGGGTTCCTGGAAGCCCTTCTACATCCAGGCTACACTCCCAGACCTATTTTTACATTTTTATTTGGAAAGAGGGTCTCTCCCAAGACAGCGCACGAGGCTGGCTTCGAACCTGCGCGATCCTCCTGTCTCCCCCTCCCAAGCGCGGGGATTACAAGCGTGCGCCACCACGCCCGGCTAGGATCCCTCTTCTTAATAATATCTTATGCTTGCGCACAAGTCCCATAAGATGCGGTGGAATTGCCATGTTCACTTCCTTCGGAATGTCTATTTTCCCCAGGGAGTTAACTTTCTCTTAGGAAAGCAGCGTATGGCTTTCTCGCCACATAGCTGACGACTTTTCTTCTCCAGGGCTCTGCAGACTTGCGTCGTACCCTAGGATCCTGCCTGTGGTGAGGAGAAAGAATGAAGGGCGTCCTAGAATTCAGTCCCAGTAAGGTGATTTGGAGGAATGGCACCAGCAAAGGGCACAGGATGACAGCTGCTGCGGAGACGCAGAGTTCGCCCTGGCAGCGTGTGCTTGCTGATATCATCTAAATATTAAGTTTTTAATCCATTTTGGTTTAGCAGCGCCTACAAACAAAACAGATGAGGCTCCAACTTCACCTACGGCACAGTTCAAATTTAGCAACTGGAGCGATGGAAGAGCTTCCTCAGTCATTTAAACAGTCAGATATACTTCTTGGCTTATAAATTTTCCAGAAGAGAGATTTTGCTTTCTTTTATTGTTGTTAATGCAGCCATCTATCTCCCTTAAGCCCTTCAAAATTCACATGTTCCTTGATGAACTAATCATCTTTTCTAGCCTAACACAACTATTTGTCTTGTTTTCTTTTCTGGCCCCTTGGGCATCAGCACCCACCCAGTTCTTCAAGCTAAAAACTGGAATTGCCCAGGACTGCCTACACAGCTAATTGGTTATCAAATCTTTGATATTTTGCTGCAACAGCAATAGAAAAGCCCTAATGTGGTCCTTCATCTTTTGTTTTCTCTAATGCATGTCCTCCCTCTCTCCCTCTCTCCCTCTCTCTCTCTCTCTCTCTTTCTTTTTTTCATTCTTTCTTTGTGCTGGACATTAAACCCAGAAGCATTCTACCTCCCATAGGCTTTTCATTTTTTTTTAAATTTTTTTTGGTGGTACTGGGGTTCCTGGAAGCCCTTCTACCTCCGGGCTACACTCCGAGACCTATTTTTACATTTTTATTTGGAAACAGGGTCTCCTAAGCCAGCGCACACAGCTGGCTTCGAACCTGTGCAATCCTCCTGTCTCTGCCTCCCAAGCGCGGGGATTACAAGCGTGCGCCACCATGCCCGGCTAGGCTTTTCATTTTTATTTTGAAACAAGGTGTCACTAATTTGCGAGCCTCCTGTCTCAGCCTTCCAAGTACTGGGATTACAGATGGGCACCACCATGTTTAACTCTGCTTCTGTTTTAATCTGGATTAATCGTTTCTTTCCTTCTTCCTCCCTCTTTCCCTCCCTCCTTTCTTTCTTCCTTTCTTTCTTTCTTTCTTTCTTTCTTTCTTTCTTTCTTTCTTTCTTTCTTTCTTTCTTTCTTTCTTTCTTTCTCTCTTTGCAATACGGGGATGGAACCCAGGGGCATTCTACCTTTGAGCTACACCCCCAGCATGAGTTGCAAGGGGCGACCTCACTAAGTAGCTGTGGCTGTCCACGAACTGCGATCCTCCTGTCTCAGCCTCCCATATGCTGGGATTACAGGCATGTACCACCACGCCCGGCTGGATCCTTTTCATTTCCATCACTGCAAACTTACTGTCACCAGCCCTCTGTGGCCATTGGTCCTCCCCCTCACTCCCTCACCCTCAGTTTCCATTGTCCCCAGGATGCTGTCTGTTAGGAGCAACAGGACCACTGAGTCAAGTGCCACACCTGCTGAAAGCCAGGTGTGCTGCAAGCCAGGTGATGCTACCCATGGTACCTCATGGGTAGCATCCAAAGTCCTTAGTGTTACCAGACCCCAAAATGATTCTGCAGAATCTTTTCCAACCGCTGCCACCAGGCTGTAGATATACTCATCCTAATCCCCTGTGCATTCATGCCTCTGGAACTCTTCATTTTATTTTAAGTGAAAGATGCTTTTTGTTTTTCAAGACCCATCCTAAAGGCTGCCTTCTCTGAGGTGCCAGGTAAGGTTAGGTGACATTTTCTCTTGGTTGCTCATGACCCTTCCTCTCCCTCTCATCTGCTCTGATATGTGCTGCAATTGCATGCGTTCTTGGTCCCCTTTCAACTGTGAGCTCCTTGAAGCTCTGTTTTTATTCATTTTGTATTCTGATCTTTTAGGCTTATATTTGAAACAAAGTCTTCACTCAATAAATATTTGTTAAGTAAAAGAATTTCAAGTTCCTTCAAGACTAGGGCTGTGTAGAAACACCTTTATTTCCCTTCAGTGGTAAGTAGTCTTTCTTTTATGGAGAAGTATTAATTAGCTTTATCTTTGAACCATAATTGTAGAGTAGCATCTAGCCCCTTATTTGTACATGGTTTGAGCACTATTTTTTTTTTAAATTAAACACTATGGATAATAGTGACTACCTTCTTGGATATTTTATGAGTTGTTGAGACTGGCTGCAAACCTGTGATCCTCGTGTCTCAGCCTCCTGAATACCGGGATTACAAGTGTGCTTCACCATGCCTGGCTCAGCCACACCTTATTTTTAAGTTAAAGTTGGAAAAACTCAAGCTCAGAGTTCTACCACATTGCAGTAGCCTGTGTTTTCTCTACTGCAACTTGTGATTTTTCTAGTATAACACACTCCCTCTAAAATGTATTTGTTAAGAAATATAAACAGGGGTAATCTTTAGTAACCTTTCTAGTTTTGTAAGTCTTTTGAAAGGGATCTATTCTTTAATATTTTTAGCCATTTTTAGTTCATATGCTGTTTTTTCTTCGGATACATTATTCTTTAAGTACTTGTCATTGAAAGAGTATTATAAATTGGTATTTAAGATTTATGTCTGGAACTACTAAATGCATTCACTGTGCAAAGCAGTTTGCTCATCAAAAAAATTCTGTCCATTTTTAAAAAATACAGAAACCCATTTTCTTTGAGATTTTGATGCTTGGAATTTGCTGACTTTAGTACTTTCTTGTTACTTTTTTTTTTTTTTTTTTTTTACCATGAAGCTAATCTCTCTGCGAAGATATTTTAATTCTCATAGCTATTAGAGTGACACCATTTGTTATTTTTACTTTGCTGGGATCCTATGGAAAATTTTTTTCTATCTGTTTTCAGTTTACTTTTATTGGGAAAAATGTATTCTCCAATGTCAGGTGTTATTGACATGTTTTATTAGAAATTACTATTTCTCCACAATAATTTTTGTGTGTGTGTGGTACTGAGGGTGTAACCCAGGGGCTTTCTACCTCCAGGCTATACTCCCAGACCTATTTTTATATTTTATTTGGAAACAGGGTCTCACTAAGTTGCCGAGAGCCTCACTAAGTAGCTGAGGCTGGCTTCGAACCTGTGCGATCCTCCTGTCTCAGCCTCCCAAGCGCGGGGATTATAGGAGTGCGCCACCATGCCCGGCTCACAATAAATTTACAGGAAGAAAAAACGGTGTTCATAGCTCTCCAGCTCTCAAATCTAATCCAAAGCTCCATTTTTAAGGTTTTCTTTTGTTCTGTTAAATATTTTTGACCAATTTCTTTGTTATATTTGTCAATCCGCATGAGTCTCATATTTCAGTTCTTGAACTAAAGAGAATTAAGACCAGAGCACTTATTGGTCTTACCCTGTTCTCTTTGACTTTCTAGAAAGAAGGATCTGCATAAGAAGTTCAGATATTAACAAAATGTCAGATACCCAGTTAGACAAGAATTTGAGTGGCCTTAAGTGTCATTATTCTGGCTATTCTTTCAGTGGAAAAAATAACGTAAAAGACAACATTAAACATGACTTTTAACTTTTTTAAAATTTTTTGTGTGGTTCTGGGGATTGAACTGGGGACATTCTACTTTGGAGACCTACACTTTCAACCCCATTTTATTTTTATTTTGAAAAGGTTTCACTAGGTTGTTAAGAGTCTTGCTACTTGCTGAGGCTGTCCTTGAATCTGCAATCCTCCTGTCTCAGCCTCCCAAATACTAGGATTACAGATGTGTACCACCATGCCCGGCTTATGATTTTAACCTTAATGCCTAAGTGAATCTTTCTGCTGTGATTTCATAAATGATGAATAAAAACAAAGTCTCTGAAAAAGAGCTTTTTTACTGTATTAATGTGGAACAGTTTCAGGTGGGGTATGTCTCAATCACCTGAACATGACCTTGCCATTCTTAAGAGATCTGATTCGAGGATACTGAATTAAACACCTAGAGTTCTTCTCTAGGATTCTCTTATAAAGGATTCATATCACAATTAACAAATTATTATTTTCTATAAATATTATTTCTCTATATTATTCCACAAATTATTATTTTCCAAATTATTCACATCTTATTATTTACAATATAATTAGAATAGTCAATATTTGTATAGTATTTTAGTCTTACTACGAGCATTTAGTATGTTTAAAAACTATTTTAATTTACTACTTAGCATTAGTTGTTCACATTTATTGTCCTTTATTAATTGCATTATTGGTATTTTTTTATAATGTCTTTGAGTCCTTGGCATTGTAATAAAAAAGGACACTTTTTTTGAAATGTGAATAGCTTATCTTTTCCAGTTTTGGTTGGTCTTTTATTTTTGTATACACAGATTAACAAAACATTGTTATAATTTCTAGGTTTTATGTCATACTAAGGGAGGAAGCATTTCTATTCTGAACTTATTTTAAAAATATATCCTGTGTAGCTGGGAGTGGTAGTGCATGCCTGGATTCCCAGTACACAGGAGGCTGAGACAGAATCGCAGGTTCGTGGAGACCCCGTTTTTAACTTCCTCCTCCTCCTCCTCCTCCTCCTCCTCCTCCTCCTCCTCCTCCTCCTCCTTCTTCATGGTACTTCTGAATGTCCTTCTTCATCGACACTCTGAACTCAAGGGCATTTTGCATCTGAGATACACTCCCAGCCCTGTTTTATTTTTAATTTTGAAATAGGATCTCACTAAATTGTTGAGGATCTTGCTAAATTGTGGAGACTGTCCTCCACCCTGTGGTCCTCCTGTCTTAGTCTCTCAAGTCCTGGGATTACAGACATGCACTATGGCACCTGGCTACATTTTTTTGAACCCAGGGACATTCTAACTCCAGCTGTACCCCAGCTCTGCTTTATTTTTTATTTTTAAAAAGGATTTTGCTAAATTGCTGAGGGGCTAAGTGGCCAACGCTAGACTTGAACCTGTGATCCTTCTGTCTCAGTCCACAAGTACCGGGATTATAAGTGTATGACACTGCACTTGACTACATTATTATTTTACTAACCAGTCAGCAA